>NW_012102066.1:2978319-2981326 GCF_000951045.1 Mandrillus leucophaeus | reverse complement strand
GGATACAGCAGCTATAAATAAGACCAAGAGTATATTAACGGTGAAATAATTAAAACATGATGAGTTTTGAGCATTTATTATACTCATTTAAATCTAATTTGTAGAAATGGTTTCTATAACTTAATTTTGTACAAAATTGTGTTTAACAACTGGCTTGCAAAATTCCTAAGAATGTAAGAATTAATTTTTTGAACCAGTGCGAATTCACTCCAGCACATTATCAAATGAAATATGCTTGGTCATTATTTGTATTATAATTTTGAATTTGAGTGACAAGTAAGGGGAGGTGTGCTCATTATACCTATGCAGTAAAGAACGTTACTGAAATAAAGGTCTAACCTTTGCCTCAGCAATTGGAAGTTCACCTCTAGGCCCCCTGCCTAGAATGTCCTGCCTCATGGGCATGTCTGTTTTCCTAGAAGATTTGGCCACTGGACAATCTAATGCTATGGTTTATGGTGGGAGTCTTAAGCCACATAGCATTAGTTCTGACTTCTGGGGAACTGGAGACTAAAGGTATGAAGACAAACAGAATATGCCTCTCCAAAACATGCCAGTTTGGCATCATGATTGTTTTGAGGTGAAGACAATTAGCTCTCTGCCCCCCATTTTCTGTCTAAAAGCAGGCCATGAATTTCCATTTTTAAAGGTATCTCCTCTCATGCCCCCCAAAAAACTACTCCAGAGACAATTCTTAGCACTGGACAGGATGCTTATCTGTGTAACAAACATACTAAAACAACCCTTATTTACTATACATTTCCTCTCCTCACTCCCCGTGCTGCCCTCACCTCCCCGCCCTCACATTCCCCTGATACTCCAGAAGTGAATCCCTCTTCCTTTGTCTAGCCTAAGATGGTGTATAAGCCCTCAATTCTAAGTGCCTCCTTGAGTCACAATTCTTTGGGAACTTTCATGCATATATATGTAATTAAATTGGTTTTGCCAGCTGGGCGCAATGGCTCACACCTATAATCCCAACACTTTGGGAGGCCAAAGTGAATGGATCACCTGAGGTCAGCAGTTCAAGACCAGCCTGGCCAACATGGAAAAACCCCGTCTGTACTAAAAATAGAAAAATTAGCCAGGAGTGGTGGTGGACACCTGTAATCCCAGCTGCTACTCGGAAAGCCTGAGGCGGGAGAATCACTTGAACCTGGGAGGTGGAGATTGCAGTGAGCTGAGATCACACCACTGCACTCCAGACTGGGCGACAGAGCAAGACTCCATCTCAATAAACAAACAAACAAACAAGTTTATTGTAGCACTATTTACAAAGACTTGGAACCAACCAAAATGCTCATCAATTATAGACTGGATGTAGAAAATGTGGCACATATACACCATGAAATACTATGCAGTCATAAAAAAGAATGAGTTCATGTCTTTTTCAGGGACATAGATGAAGCTGGAAACCATCAATGTTAGCAGACTAACACAGGAAGAGAAAGCCAAACATTGCGTGTTTCCACTCATAAGTGGGAGTTGAGCAATGAGAACACATGGACACAGGGAGGGGAACATCACACACTGGGGTCTGTCAGGGGTTGGGGGTCAAGGGAAGAGATAGCTTTAGGACAAATACCTAATGCATGCATTGTTTAAAACCTAGGTGATGGGTTGAAGATTGCAGCAAATCAACATGGCACATATATACAACAAGTATACAACATGCATACATGTATACAACATGCATACTGCATGCATGCTACATGTACACCACCCACGTTATTTGCACACTACGTGTATATGTCATGCATATATAATACATGTAGGTTTTTTGCACCAAACTTCCACATTATATGTGTCCAGCATGTGTTCAACATGCGTGCTACAAACATACAACATTCACACTATATGTGTACATGTGTAAAACCTGCATGCCACATGCAGATATGTGTACAACATGCATACCACTTGCAAACAACATTCATGTCACAAGCATACATTTGTAAAACATTCACGATGCATGCATACAACCTATAGAATATGCTAACTACATGCCACAGCATGCAAGTCACATATGAACAACATGCGTACTACACTATTCTACACATGTGCCACACGCCAGAGCATGCAAGTTACATGCGTGCCACATGTGTAGAACATGCATCCTACATGCTGGGAGCTTGCATGCTAAACACGTAGAATATGCACACTACATGCCACAACATGCACCTTACATTTTTGTGACATGCACACTACATGCTACAACATGCAATCTACATATGTGCAGCGTTCTTGCTACAGCCTTATAACATGCTTACTGCATTCTGCAGCATGTAGACTACATGCATGACACATGTGTGGCACATGCATGGAACATGCAACACATGGAACTTGTGTGATATCTGCATGCTGTATGCTTGTAGCATGCCTGTAACATGCAAGCTACATGCACGTCACGTGAATGAGCACAGCATTGATGCCACATGCATCTGACATGCATGTGACATGTGTGCAGTATACGTGAAACAACCATGACACAAGCAGATAATGCACGCACAGTGTGCCCACAATATGCTTTCAATATGCGCACATAATGCACAGAGCTTGCATGCATGTTTGCAGCATATGTGCATGCCAGAACATGCGGGAAACATGCATGCACCAAGAACATTACATGCTGCAATGGGCAAACAGCATGCATACAACATGCATAGCACATGCTACAACATGTGAGAAACATGCATGCAGCATGTACCTTACACGCTGCAAGATGAGCACATGTATGCTACTCTGTGTGCCATGCATGCAATACGTGTGCTATATGCCACAGGGTTCAAGCTACACACCTGGAACATGTGTAATACATGCTACAAATGGAAGATACATGCATGCAATATGAGTAGAGCATGTAATCTACATGCATATTGCATGCTACAAAATGCAAACCACATGCGTGTGACGTGTGTGTCACATGAGTAGGGCATGTAGCATGCATGCATTGAGTCTGCATGCTATACACGTAGTACATGTGCATTTCATGCTGAATGCAAGTTACATG
>NW_012102066.1:2972410-2978269 GCF_000951045.1 Mandrillus leucophaeus | reverse complement strand
GCATACATTTGTAAAACATTCACGATGCATGCATACAACCTATAGAATATGCTAACTACATGCCACAGCATGCAAGTCACATATGAACAACATGCGTACTACACTATTCTACACATGTGCCACACGCCACAGCATGCAAGTTACATGCATGCCACATGTGTAGAACATGCATCCTACATGCTGGGAGCTTGCATGCTAAACACGTAGAATATGCACACTACATGCCACAACATGCACCTTACATTTTTGTGACATGCACACTACATGCTACAACATGCAATCTACATATGTGCAGCGTTCTTGCTACAGCCTTATAACATGCTTACTGCATTCTGCAGCATGCAGACTACATGCATGACACATGTGTGGCACATGCATGGAACATGCAACACATGGAACTTGTGTGATATCTGCATGCTGTATGCTTGTAGCATGCCTGTAACATGCAAGCTACATGCACGTCACGTGAATGAGCACAGCATTGATGCCACATGCATCTGACATGCATGTGACATGTGTGCAGTATACGTGAAACAACCATGACACAAGCAGATAATGCACGCACAGTGTGCCCACAATATGCTTTCAATATGCGCACATAATGCACAGAGCTTGCATGCATGTTTGCAGCATATGTGCATGCCAGAACATGCGGGAAACATGCATGCACCAAGAACATTACATGCTGCAATGGGCAAACAGCATGCATACAACATGCATAGCACATGCTACAACATGTGAGAAACATGCATGCAGCATGTACCTTACACGCTGCAAGATGAGCACATGTATGCTACTCTGTGTGCCATGCATGCAATACGTGTGCTATATGCCACAGGGTTCAAGCTACACACCTGGAACATGTGTAATACATGCTACAAATGGAAGATACATGCATGCAATATGAGTAGAGCATGTAATCTACATGCATATTGCATGCTACAAAATGCAAACCACATGCGTGTGACGTGTGTGTCACATGAGTAGGGCATGTAGCATGCATGCATTGAGTCTGCATGCTATACACGTAGTACATGTGCATTTCATGCTGAATGCAAGTTACATGCTTGCAACACGATACAACATACAACCCACATGCCTGTAACATACGCACCACATGCAAGCTACATGTCGAAAAATGTGTGAAGTATGCATGCAACACACACATTACACACTGCAACATGCTTGTAACATACTTGAAGCTGCATATTACATGCTGCGACATCTGCACAGCATGCATGCTACATTAATAATAAATACACACTGCATGCCACAACATGCAAGCTATATGCTTGTAACTTGCACACTACATGCTACGGCATGCAAGACACATGCATGCAGCATGCATACTACATTCTTATAGCATGTCTGTAACATACATGCTGCATGCCACAACCTGCGCACTACATGCTTGTAACATGTACACCATGTAATAAAACACGCAAGGTGCATGCATGTGACAAGCCTGCCACGCGTGTAGAGCATGTTTTCTGTATGTGTGTGGCCTTTATGCTGCACATGTATAGTATGGGTCCTGCATGCCACAACCTGCAAGCTACATGCTTGCAATATGCACACTACATGTCACATGGGACCTATACGCTTTTAACATGCTTACGGCATATTGAGACATGCAAGCTACATGCTTGAAACGGGCATGCAGCATGCACATTACTTGGGGCAACAGGTGCACTTTGCAACATGCATGCTGCATGCCACACCATACATGCAGAGACGTGCACACCATGTTTGCTACATTCGTGATACATGCACACTAAGTGCACAACATGCAACCTACATGCTTGTAACATGCACTATATGCTACAATATGCAATTAACATGCATACTACATTCTGCCTACACGCACACTGCATGCTACAACATGCAAGCTACGTGTGTGCAACATGCTTACTGCATGCTTGCAACAAACCTACTACACGCTACAACATGCATGCCACATGCACAGTGCATGTATTCTGCATGCAATTCACATGCATACTTGCACATAACATGCATGCATCATGTGCACATGCATACCGCATGTTACAAAATGTGCGCAACCTGCATATGTGCATGCCACATTCTACAAAGTGCGTGCAACTTGCATACAACATGCATACTACATGTGTACACTATGTGTTCATGTGTAGGCACACAGACAACATGAATATCATGGTTCTACCTAATGCATGCAACTTGCCAGAACATGCATGCTGCATGCATGCAACACATGTGCAACATTCATGAACAGGCATACTACATGTGTGCTACAAGTGCTCAGTTACCCCTCAAGAAGAATACAAGAAGAGCAATAGGTACCTTTAAAAATGTTATATTAAGCTCTCCTTTTTCTTCTATTTAAAGTTCCAAGGAAAGGTTCCAAAAGCAGACAAATACAACCAAAAAGCATAAAAGTAAGTAGCAAGCCCTCAAAAACCTAGAGCCACTTCAGGAGAACAGCTGAGGAGTTAACATCAAGAACTCACACGTGATTGCTAGTTTGTAGATGATGAAGCTCAATACTGATGGCTGTTTTAGAAAAGAGAACAAATAATGAGGAAAATGTAAAATTCTGGTTAGTCTACATAAAATATTACAGTCATCAGTATTAAGTGTTTTCTCTTCCATATTGTACAGTAATACTTTGTTTTAATGTGTTCTATTTAATGGGTCATACTTACTTGCATTGTATTGAGTTACGAAAGTGATTTTGTCAGGAATTCACCAACTCACTGATGGTGTTGAGGTCCACTATGTCCCAACCCCAATTCTTAGCATTTTTAGCTACAGAAGTTGTAAGGCCCAATATAAAATGAAAATGAGGGACCCTTTTTTATAAAGTTATTAAGAATTTCAGGATGGTGACAGTGGCACATCAAACCAAAAGTGAAGTACTTCTATACACTGAGTTCATCTAAGTACAGGGCTCTGTATGACTACAAAAGTTGCACACCCATGAAGCCAGGCCTGTTTTAACAGGTAATCCTATTCATACAATTATCTCCAGCTAGTTTAAATACTTTTGGCAAACAAGGGCCTTGGGGCAGCCAAAATTAATGGGCTCAGGGCACCCAGGACATAAAAAAAATACTCGCCATAAGTCAATGACATGGCTTGCATTTTATGTTATTAAAGAAGTTAGGAAATCTACCTTGCTAGTTTTTCTTTGCCAAGAAATAAAGATTATATCTAGAGACAGATAATTTCCCTCGAGAAATTACAATCTCCCATCTTTCCTTGCTGTGCCGCTAAGCCTTATTTCTTGGACTATTTTTCCATGTGTGAGTTAATCTAAAGGAATACGAATGAATCTTTTCAGGCTTCTCAGTAGCTTACAAAAAATTCTTCTAAAATGTCTTTTAGATTTTCTTTTTGGTCATGTTACTGTAAATGAGGCAGCCAGGTTTTTGTTGTTGTAGTCGTTGTTGTTTTTAAATAATTTTAAGATTTTGCACATCTTGGATAACAGCTGAATATTGTGGCCTTTCCAGTTCGACAGAAGACAAAGTAGAAGCAGATTCTGGCTTCACAGTTTCTTTCACATCCTCTGTCTCTTTCGTCTCCCATTTGTTCAGTGATTTCATTCTTTCTCCATTATGTAGTTTAAGAGATTAGGAACCTGTTTTATTCATCTGACAACTTTTTTTTCAGAGAATTAGCATTACACCTACGTCTAAGAAAATGAGTTCCCTGACAATGCTGTCACTGCTACCTACTTGTATTTAGGGAAACACTCGAATGTTAATATGTTCCCTTCATGCTTGGCCCAAAATTCAGATAACAGCTCCCAAAAGGTGCTATCAGGAGTGACAGTGATAGCAAACCTGTAGAACATGCCATAAACCCACTTACTCTCTGTGAACATAAAAACATGACTAACCAATTGCGATAGTTTTGCACATCAACTCCAGATACAAACTTAAAATCCCTCTCAACACTGCCTTTCAGACTGCCACTGTCTGTTAATAGGTTGCCCTGTGAGTGGAAACCTCTTTACTGTCGGTGAGCCAGTGGAAGAGGGCTGCCAGGAGGCACGGGTCCTAAAACATAATAATGCATCTTCCACATAAATGGAAGTCTAGCACTTACAAAGTGTTTTCATAGCTTTAGATTTTATCACTTCCATTTGAATAAATGTATTACCAATAAATTTTAAGGAGGACTAAGAAGATTACATCTTTTGTACTTTGAGATTATTTTAAGGAAGTTTCTATAAGAATTTTACTGTTCTGCAAATATAGTACCAGATAATTGAAAATTACCTTACAAGGATTATATGGCCATATTAGAGTATTTCTATGAATATTGATGCCTAAAAATGTAGAAAATCTATGAAAAATATGACTAAGAGCCATTTTAAAGAAATGTAGGCAAAAATAAGGGCCCCAATAGTTAATATAGTTTTAGCTATAATTTATCATCACTAAACCCATTATCAGGGGTTTTGTGTGTTATTTTTGCCTCCAAATTGAAAATAAATTGTTTATGGATAGGAAGATTTCATTGAATCTGTGTTTCCTAACAATAGCAGAATTTTGATTCTCCAACTACTCACACTAGTTCCTGAATGAATTATTTTACTTTACATGGTTTCTGGTCAAGATATGTACAGAGAATTGGACCTTTCACTCCCAATCATTGCTAGACTGGGTTCCAAATTTCTAAACTGTGAACACACCTCAGAGGGCAGTTGTGAAGATTAAAAAAGGTAAGTCAAGAACTTTGAAGAGTGCCATAGCAAGGTGTGCTCAACACGTTAGCATGGTAAAATATTTTGATGATGATAGTGAAGATGTTTCTTTTTTCCCTTAGCAATTTTCTCACTACTGCCATTTCTCGCCATTGTAGTAACATGGAATAACTATCACTAAGTGACTATTAAATATCTGATTTTCAATTCCTAACTACTGATTGATTTATTGATTTACTTTGAAGGAGAATGTGGTTATCATCCTAACCTGCACTTACTCTGGACAACCACAGTTTATTTTACTCACGATTGCCTATTTGCAGTTGTAGGATTGAGACTATAAACCTTCTCAATTCCTGGTGCCAGAGAATGCGTAAGGAATTCTGGTCAACAAGTCACCCAGCTGCTCTGTTGTTTCTAATTTGGCTGCCAGGATCAAGTTGCTTCTTAAAGAAACTTTAATAACTTTTCTTTCCAAAACGTTAACCTTCATCATCTCATGGCTTAAGTGTTTAATGATTACTTCATAAACAAATTTTCATACTTCCCCATGGTTACTCGCAAAGTTATCCAGCTATTTTATGTTTGTCCCCTTTTTCAATCTGCTTAACATTTAAAAAAAAATTTGTGAAGCTGAGCATATGGTGAAAATGAACCAGCAAAAATCTAGGAAGCTGTAATAAAGACATATTTTTCCAAAGATAGCCTTTTTCTAGGATTTTCAAGGGAATCTTTTTTCCCCCCCTTTAAAGTTGCAAAGTTGAAGATGAATCTCTTTTGCTCCATTTGTAGTAAGTCACTAAGGTAGGCGATAGTGAACTGTTGTCTTTGTAGTACTAATTCTGGAGAAAATAGGGTTCTGGGAAGGGAACAAGTGAGAGGGACTTTTCTTCCCTGTCACGGGAGACTAGGTCATTCCAATCAACCTTCCCTCTAAAGATCCATAGGAAACCAGATTAAACAACACTATTTGCCTCATAATGTCAGATCATTAAGAATAGAGAAATGGGCTGGGCGCAGCGGCTCACGCCAGTAATCCCAGCACTTTGGGAGGCCGAGGCTGGCGGATCACGAGGTCAGGAGATCGAGACCATCCGGACTAACACGGTGAAACCCCGTCTCCACTAAAAATACCAAAAAATTAGCCGGGCGAGGTGGCTGGCGCCTGT
>NW_012102066.1:2965414-2972230 GCF_000951045.1 Mandrillus leucophaeus | reverse complement strand
AAAAGAGTCAGGCCAGAGAAAGAGAAAGGACAAGCCCAGAATTTGGGGCCCCTTCTGTCCTAGGGAGGAGTGAGAGGGTAAGCAGAGAGCACTGACAGTCTCCAACGAGTCCAGGGCCCACAAAGGGTGGGGACCCTGGTAATCCGTCCTGTGCATAGGCGTGGGGCCCTGAAGAAAGGCATTAGAAGTGAAGAGAGACCGGAAGTTGGTCATCACTCCCACCAACTCCAACCTAGCTTCTATGGGTCTTGACAATCTTAATAAATGTGAAAGAAACACTTTTACTAACAAAATGGAAAGCGTTTATCCCAGAAGACTGGTACTAAAGGAAATTGTAAAAGTGGTCTTCCAATAGAATGAAAAGGATTCGTGATGAAAGGCACAGTGACGGAGGAAGTAATAGAATGCAAGGTAAGTGGTAAATATGGTAATATATGATTGAATCTAGTGGGAAATTCCCTGCTTGCAAATCTGTAGAGACAGAAAGTAAATGACCAGTTCCCAGGGGCTAGGGAGAAGGGGAGAGGTCAGTGACTGCTGAAAAGCAAAGGATTTCTTTTCAGAGTGATGGAAGTGTTTTAAAATTTGATTGTGGTGATATTTACACAATGCTGTGAGTATACTAAAATCCATTGACGCTTTAAAAGGATGCATTTTATGTCATGCAAATCATCTTTTGATGAAGCATTTTTAGAAAAATAGAATTAGGACAACAGTAGTATGTAAATTAAAAGAAGACACGTACATGAGGTATTCTGAGATCATCGAATTGTCTGGAAAAAGGAAAAAATGTAGGATTTGTCATCAGGCTATACAGTTATGTTTTATGCACATTGTACAGGTGTGGCACTTCACACACACACACACACACACACACACGTTTTTAAGAAAGAATGAGAGGCAACTAAGCCAAAAGGGCTGATTACTAGCAACTACTCCATTTTCCTAGCCAATTCCTTCTTAAGGAACCCCTAAATAGAACAGTGATGCAGTTTTTAAGTGCACAGACAGTGGAAAGGTAATACTTTTCTCTAATGCTTTCTTCCTACACTGGAATATGTAAGGCAGTAGAAATAAAGAATATGAATGCACTTAGTAGAGACAATGAATACAAATCACCTTAAAGAATGAAAATATAAAGTTTGAAATAAAACAACTGACTTATAGTCGGAAGGCTATGACTTCACAAGTATTTTTCTGCTTTATAAATGCCAACTGTTGTAAACCACTTTCCCAGTGCTTACACTACCAAAAGCAGGTTCCACACTCTACTGTCTACCCCCAAACTGACCAGATTGTCTACACACAGTAAGAAATCAGATACTTGCTCACTGGTGGAATGAATATATGTTTGTATGTATTCACAAACGGATAGAAGACAGGATTTCTAGAAGTTGGATGTTTCAAATTTCCTGGAAGCAAGAGAAAAAAAATTCACTTTTTTCTCTTTTTCTATTAAACTGTGTATTACAATTATCTTCCAAGTTTACAAAAATAGAAAGTAACACATCTATAGAATTTTATAGATTTCTGGGTGACATGGAATAAATTCACACCCTGGAGGATGTATGAGTTATCACTAGATATAGAGTTTACCTTCTACTTTGTTCCTTCTACTGAGTGACAGTAATCCTGACTTCTGATTTAGAACCATTGACACTGGTTTTCCTTTTGGAAGACATCTCCAGGATCAGCACTCTTCCTCCAGATAGCCTCATCTAAAACTACTGCAAATCTTCTAAAACCTTCTCAATTTCTTAAAGACAGTTCTCAATTTCTTACTCTAAAGTTTCTCTTTCCTAAGTTTTTCTTTTATCCAACACTAATTAACAGCTATAATTTAAGATCATTTCTCTTTACTCTTCAGGTGTAAATAGAAAACAATTCCTCATAGAATTTTTGTTGTTGTTGTTTTGCTAACTATTGTTAAATCGTTACCTTTTCATATCACACTGTTGCTTTAATGGCAAAATGAGCTTGGCTCTTATAAAATTCAATTTACCAAGCTGTCTGCCCAGATTCCATTTGAGGAGTTTAACTGAACTCTGTGGAGGCTTTACAGTATCTCAATTACATCTCAGAAGAAATTAGCTCAGAAAATGCCAGCTCTGCCCCACAGGGCTTGGCAAAAATAGAGTAATGGCCTGGCTGTGTCAGTGATGGGAATTGCAGCAGACAGAGGAATAGAGGAATTAAGACAAAGAATGGATCAGTAGTCAGAGTTCAAGGGGGGAAATGCTGGTGGTCATTCAAATACAAGAGAAAATCAGAGTCTGGAATGAAACAGTCTTGGAACAGAAGCAGATTTGGGTGTTTGTGCAGATAGACAAGAGCAGAGGGAACTCTAATGCTTACCCCTAGGACAAAACTCATCTTCTAGTGGTGAGGCCAGCCTTCAGTGACCCACCAGCTCTATGCAGGGAGCCTCTGGTGCCCACAAATCTTAGATGCCCAGCAGCTTCTGACAAGCAACAAGACACAGTTCAAAGGCAGATGGGGAAATTGTTCTAAACAAGGAGGTCTGCAACAGAAATAAGAGTTCTAAAAGCGAGATTTCATCCCACTGAGGAATTTGGAATCAGATGGTTGGTCTTAAAGAAAATAAGCAGAAAGGCCTAATGTTATAACTCATGAGAAGTGAATAGGAAAGAAATATCAGCATGATATCATCCATGGAAAATTGGCCTCGGTTAATGATGAGAGAGGAGTTTAGAAAAACCCATTAGAAAAAAGTAATGTCATGTGTTTACCTTTTAAAGTATTTTTCCATATTTTAATATGGTTTTATTTATTACAGTATGAAATATGATTTAATGTTATTTAAAAGACTATTTAATTTAGAGGCAGAAAGATTGCTTGAGTCCAGTAGTTTGGGACCAGCCTGGGCAACATGGTGAGACCCTATCGCTATAAAAAATACAAAAATCAACTGTAGCTCCCACCTGTAATCTCAGCACTTTGGGAAGCTGAGGTGGGAGGATTACTTGACTTCAGGAGTTCGAGATCAGCCTGGGCAACATAGTGAGACCTCATCTCTACAAAAAATAAGCAAAATTAGCGGGCCATGGTGGCACGTGCCTGTAGTCCCAGTTACTTGGGAGGCTGAGGCGGAGGATGGCTTGAGTCCAGGAGTTTGATGCCGCTGTGAGCTATAATTATGCCACTGCACCCCAGTCTAGAAAACACAGCAAGACCCTATCTCTAAAAAAACCAAAACAACAGTAAAACAACACAAACCTTGTTCAATGTAAATAACACTGATATTGTATATTCCTGGAGCCAGGATCTAAAACGGCCACATCCGGAGGTGATATTCATAATTCCCTGTTTAATGACGCTTGGCATGGGCACAAATCAACATTGCCCAATCAGAAATGAGCCCAGTCTTCGTTCTGCAGCTAGCTTCTGAAAGCCCCCAGCCATGTCAGGCATTAACCCTTTATTGCTAAGAGTTAGAAAAAGAGGTCCCAAGGAAGGAGACAGGCTAAGGCAGTATAGGTTTATTTTTCATCAATATTCTACATAAGCATTTCAATATTTTAACCACCATTTTACAAAACACACTGATGACTATCAGCTGTAGTTACAGCCCATAGGCTAACTCTGATCACATGTCTGAAAGCACAGTGGAGCTTTAGCCAGACTGCTAGGGATTGAATCCTAGACTTGCCTTTTACTAGCTCTGTGACCTTGTGAGGTAGATGTGTATAAGAGACAGGCTTTAGCCAGACTGCTAGGGATTGAATCCTAGACTTGCCTTTTACTAGCTCTGTGACCTTGTGAGGTTTATATAACCTATAAAAAGCGTTGATGTGAAGATTACATGAGTTAATTCCTATAAATTGTTTAAGAAGAGAGTCTGACACATACTAAATGCTCAATGCAGCAACGTAATCTATTGATAGTGGCTACCTGGAACACTGTGCAGAGCAGGAAAAAATGTTATTGCGATTGATTAGCAATGCATGCCATAGGCAAGGGAAAGGGGAGAGTCAATAAGGAGTGCCATAGGTTTACCAATTCTGCTTTAGTCCAACCCTAAAACCCAGCTTACGTAGGTGTGCTGAGCACGTTACTTATAGCAGCATCATTACATCAACAATAAACAAACGGCAAGACTCTTAGAAGCCCCTTTAGTTTGGTCCCAATCTAAAATCAGTGATGTGAACACCCGTCACTATTTCTTAACGTAGGTTCTGACAACTGACAGTTTTGAGATCTTCTCAGACCAACGTCTCCCAATAGATACATTTTGCCTTGGATCACCATCTGGAAACCTTACATGTTCTATTTTTTTCCTTTTGTGTTTGTGTTCCTGAGAGTTTTGTGAGGTGAAATTTCCAAAATGGAGGCTGAAAATCCTCAGGTCTGTCTTCAGAGATGGCTGAATTCTGGTTGGGGGCCTGGGACAAGAGGTGTAAAAATAACACATGTGACAGATCTTTTAATTCTGGTGCAGTTGTCTCCTGCTGTATTTATGCCTCCTAGGCCAGACGTCTTTCCCTGATATGTATGCTCATTACTACCTAAATTATTGTGCATATCTTAACAAATGATACAGTTTCACTAAAGATAATTTGGGAGGTGATCACTGGGTGAACCTTTGATATAATTAAAATTGTTCATCTTAAAGATAACTTGGAGCAAAAGAGCGAGACAATTTATTCAATGTCAATTCCAAGGTAATTCAAGGATAATTCAAATAAAACATTCAAGAGTTTGTCTTTTTCTAGTTTTTCCTTTTTTTAGTAAGAAGCTTCTAACCAAAATTCTGACATCAGAATAGCTTCATTTAAAAAATTCTTTTTTCCGACTGGGTGTGGTGGCTCATGCCTGTAATCCCAGCACTTTGGGAAGCCGAGGCGGGTGGGTCACCTGAGGTCAGGAGGTCAAGACCAGCCTGGCCAACATGGTGAAACCCCAACTCTACTAAAAACACAAAAATTAGCTGGGTGTGGTGGCGGGTGCCTGTAATCTCAGCTACTCGGGAGGTTGAGGCAGGAGAATCGCTTGAATCCAGCAGGTACAGGTTGCAGTGAGCTGAGATAGTGCCATTGCACTCCATCCTGGGCAATAAGAGTGAAGCTCAGTCTCAAAAAAAAGAAAAAGAAAAAAGAAAAAATTCTTTTTTCAATGTTAATGAAAAATGTGGAAACACTTAAGGCCTTCTGATTCCATCTAAAACCTGGCAACTTCTTATGTCCCACTCTGACTCTTCCTACTTAGAATACTTCCCTCCCTCCCAGCTGCCAACTTCTCTCATTTCTCAGTCTCTCCAGACCTTCTTCCCTTTCCCATGTTATAAGCTGAATTCTCTCCAGCACTCCATCCTGACACATCCTCCTGCTCTGCTTCTATACCCAAGGTATTAATATAAGTTCTCCTTAAAAAAAGCATGATCATATTATACTTTCTTTCATATGGATAAAATTGATTTTTACATATTTAATTTGGAATTTTTTGCATCTGTATGCATATGGGATTTTGGTTTTCAGTTTTCTTTCCATGTAATATCTTTGTCTGATTTTCTTAATAGTATAATTCTAGGCTTAGAGAAGAGTTGAGAAGTGAACCTTCCTCTTCTCTTTTCTGAAAGATTTTACACAGCATTGTTATTAGGTCTTCCATAAATATTTGATGGAATTTACTAGTGACATCCTCTGGTCCTGGAATTTTCTTTATGGGAATGTTTCAAATTATAAATTCAATTTAATCTATTCAATTTATTTTAGTCTATCCTCATTCACTTTGTTCTTATTTTTATTATTTATTTCTATCTACTAATTTAGGGCTTAATTTGCTTATGGGTTTGGCTGAAAAGTTCTTAGGGCAGGATAGCAGAAACAGTGTGAGTCTTCATTTTGAATGATTTCTTGAGGCAAGGATCAATGCAGACCAGACGAGGATCTGTGTGAAGAAGGAAATGTTATGTGAGTCCCAAGACATTCTGAGGTTGTAATTGAATAACTAATGTTTATTCCAGAAGCAAAGTGGGTTTAACATTAGAAATCAATCATTGACTATAATCCCAGCACTTTGGGAGTCCAAGGCGGGTGGATCACGAGGTAAGGAGATTGAGACCATCCTGGCTAACATGGTGGAAACCCATCTCAACTAAAAATGCAAAAACTTAGTAGGGCGTGGTGGCACACACCTGTAATTCCAGCTATTTGGGAGGCTGAGACAGGAGAATCGCTTGAACCCAGGAGGCAGAGGTTGCACTGAGTCGAAATTGCACCAATGCACTCCAGCCTGGGCAACAGAGACAGGCTCCATTTCAAAAAAAATAAGTAAATAGAAATCAATCATTGAGTCAAATGCAATTCACTAAAGAAGATTATGTCAAAGATGCAGAAAAAGCAAAAAATTTAACACCCATTCGAGAAACATTTTTAAGTAAATTAGAAATAGAAAGGAACTTCTTCAATGCAATAAAATGTGCCTGTACAAAAACTACTATTAGCATCATAGCAAATGATTAATGATTGATTATTTATTTCCTAAGTTGGGCACAAATCATGGATGTTGTCTCTCATGACTTCTATTTGACATTGTCCTATTCAGTGCAATACAGCAACAAAAAGAAATAGCATGAATATGCAATGGAAAGGATGAAGTAAAAGTGACTTTAGTAGCAGATTACATGGTTTTGTATGTAGAAAATCCTTAGGAACCTTTGAAAAAGCTACTAGAAATAATAAGCAAATTTAGCGAGATCACAGAGCCAATTTTAAAATATTATTTCTAACTACTAGCAAAAAAATTGGAAAATTTATTAAGAAAGCAATAGTTTCAATGACATGAAAAAAACATGAA
>NW_012102066.1:2948762-2964299 GCF_000951045.1 Mandrillus leucophaeus | reverse complement strand
GTTGGCCAGGCTGGTCTCAAACTCCTGACCTCGTGATCCACCTGCCTCAGTCTCCCGAAGTGCTGAGATTACAGATGTGAGCCACCGTGCCCGGCATTTAATTTTTTTATATATATATTTCTAGGCTATGTGGTTTATCTGTGAGATTTTTCAAATTGTCACAAATCCCCAAAACATTTTATGATCTATATATTGAAAAAAATCACATATAAGTGGACCAACACAGTTCAAACTTCTGTTGTTCAAGAGTCAACAATATTTTTAAAATAAATTTAGTATAGCCTAAGTGTGCCATGTTTATAAAGTCTACAGTAATGTGCTATAATGTTTTAGGCCTTGACCTTTACTCACCACTCACTGACCCACCCAGATCAACTTTCAGTCGTGCAAGCTCTATTCATGGTAAATGCCCTATGCAGGTGTTCCATCTTTTTCTTTTCTACTGTATTTTTACTGTACCTTTTCTATGTTTAGATATGTTTCTACATTTAGATATACAAATAGTTACTGTGGTGTTACAATGGCCTACAGTGTTCAGTACAGTAACATACTGTATGGGTTTGTAGCCTAGAACCAATACCATATAACCTAGGTGTGTATTGGGCTACATTCTTTGGGTTTGTGTAGATACACTCTATGATATTCACACAACAACAAAATTTCCTAACAATGCATTTCTCAGAACATATTGCTGTTTTTAAGTAAGGCATAATTGTAAATTCCAGATCTAACAAACAATCTCTACCCCTTAAAAAAACAAAAAAGCAGAAAACATCACTGAGAGACATTAAAGACCTAAATAAAGGGAGACATATGTAATTTTCCTGGATTGCTAAATTCAATATTGCTAAGATGTTCTTCACGAATTGACCAATAGGTTCAATATAATTCCAATTAAACTACTGGCTTTCTATTTTTGGGAGAGAGAGTAGGATTTGACAAACTCACTGTGAACTTTATATAGAAATATAAATAAATAATCTAGAAAAACTGAACAATTTTGAAAACAATAAACAAAGCTGTAGGAATTCTACTATCTGAATTCAAGCCTTAGCATAGAGCAACAGTTATTAAAATACAGTGTGATATTGGCTTAATGGTAAACTTATAAATCAATGGAACAAAATAAAAAAGGTCCAGAAATAGACCCACACATATATGGTTCATTGATCTTTAACAAAGAGGCCAAAAGTTATTTAATGGAAAAGGATAATCATTTCACCAAATGATGCTAGAAGAACTTGATATATATATAGAATAAAAATGGGCCTCAACTTTCACTTTATGCCATAATAAAAAAAAATTCAAATGAATCATAGACCTAAAAATAAAGCAAAAATCATATAAATCTAGAGGAAAACTAAGGAGAATATTTTTGTGAACTTGTGCTCTGCAAATATTTTTTTGAACATAAAAAAGCACGAATCCTGAAAGGAAAAATTGATATATTAGACTCTATCAACATTAGGAACTCCTGCTGTTTGTAAGACACCGTTTAAAAAGGTGGAAAGACCAGTTACAGATTGGAGGAAAACATTTCAATGCATATATTGTCCAAGTACTCCTTTATGAAATATATAAAGAAGTTATGATAATAAACACAAGCAATTTAATTAAGAGTTAGAAAAAGTGTGCAAACTCTTTACAAAAGAAGGCTGGTGAATGGCCAGTAAGCACATCGAAAAGTCCTGAACATTCTGGAATTATCAGAAAATACAAACTAAAACTACAGTGAGATGCCACAATACACTCATGAGAAGGGTTAAAATTTAAAAGTGTTTTTATCAAGTGTGGCAAGAATATAGAGCACATGTAATTCTCATACATTACTGATAGGAAAGCAAAATGGTACACTTTGAAAAATAGTTTGACAGTTTCTTAAGAAGTTAAATATGACCCACCAATTCCACCCCTAGGTATTTACCCTAGGAATTTGCCCTAGGTATTTACCCTGAAAATCTGTATTTGCACAAAGGTTGTACACAAGCAGCTTTGTAGCAGACCCAAGTTCAAAGCAATCCGGAGGTCTATCAATAGGTTAGTGGGTAAAAAAATTGTGGCGTATTCATACAATTCAATACCACTCAGCAATTAATAAAAGAATGAAATACTAAAATACTGATGAATAAAACAATGTGGATGAATGACAAACATGTTATTCTGAATAAAAGGAGCTAAACACCCAAAGTACATACTTTATTATTCAATTTGTAAATTATGACAATGACAAATTAGATAATGATTGAAAAATAAATCATTGATTGCCTAGGGAAGGGAGGGGAAGTAAAAACTCACTGGAAAGGGACCCAAGCACATTTTGTGGGTTGCGAAATGTTTTATATCTTAATCATGGTGGGAGTTACACAAATGTATCCATTTTTCCTTGAATTGTATTCTTAAAATGAGTGCATTTTATAGTATGTATCATATCTCAATAAACTGAGTTTTAAAAACTATTATTTGGCTGAACTAATGAAATATTACAGATACTCAGCCAATTTGACCTATAAAAACATCAGGTTTACAGATGGTTTAATCTTATATTTTATGAATGAATGATATATTGTCTGTAATTAATTCAAATTGAATTTTCAAAGAAGTTTTACCATGAGTAATATTTACATCATAATGTGGAGACTTTAAAAAATGGCAAATATATGCAGCCCATTCCACCATCTTCTCCTTTAGGGATCATTGCCAGAAGGCCACTATTTTTGACAGGTAAATAGAGTAAGTCCAAAAAAACAAAATCATTGTATTCTATTTTATTGTAAGTTTTAGAATATTTTGTACTCAATTATATTTGATCAACTCTAACAAAGACTGGTATAGTTCTACCTACCACAAGTTTCACTCAATAAACATAATATCCTCGGAAATATTTTGGAAGATAGTTTTTAAATATGATAATAATTTTACAAGTCAAAAATACATTTTTTCTTCTTAATGGGAAGCTAGAAATATTAATTTCTTAGAATGAAGACAATCTTTAGAAAACTTTAACAAGAGTGAGAAAAAGCATTTAAAAATCAAATTCAATTTCAACTCCTTATCATTAAATGAAACACTATCACTTGCCTAATTTGGAAATCTTATTTTTGAAAAAAAAAAAAGTATTTCCAGATACAATTAGTCAATTCAAAATATCAGCATAAAATTCTTGTTTCTCATATTGTTTTTTTCAGTATGTGTTCAAGTTTCTATTCAGAATGATTAAGAAATTGACTGTGGTCAAGGAGTCCTTCTAGGAAAAAGCACCTATCTAATCCTTATTATTAGAAAAATAGAATAAGGATTAAAGCGCAGCAAACTATGACACCTGGACAAGAAAGGACAACATAGTCAACCTTCATTCTTTCTCACTTTTTTCTAAATATATTCTTCAATGACATCCAAATGGTTAGGTCAATTGTTAAGAAACAGTTGGTTTCTAAAGGGCAAGCCAGGCTGTTTGGTAGGTACTGATGCATACAGATGCTAGAAGCATTTTGGGTAAAACTGGTCTTTTTGTGGGATTGTCAAATAAAATACAATATGGCCAGTTAAAATTGAATTTCAGGTACTTTTTTTAAGTATAGTATATATTCCATGCAATATTTTTTCATTATACTAAAAATTACTTATTATCTAAAAACCAAACTTAACTGGGTGTCTTATACTTTAATTAGCTAAATCTGCAAATGCTGTCAGTTGGTCTTGTAGTGATTAATATAATTCAGTGAAATAATAGTCCATAATCTATTAGGTATCATAAAATTTGCTTAACATGTTCCAAACTTGAAAGAAGATTGAACTGACTAGCGAGATTCCTTTCTTGTCTTTCGGGTTAAATTGTCAGTGTTGTTTTCTGGGCAATTAATGTTACTTAAATATTGTACAGTTGAAAAATAAGTAATTAAGTAATAAAACTCATTTGTATATGGAGAAATATCCAACACCCTATTACTTTGGTAAAGACAGTAATGCTTCTGGTTGTATACAGTCCAGCTTCCAGAGAGGAAAGAATGGCTTCTCTGAGAAAAGTTGACAGGAACTTCATTTTCATTTCCTTTAGAAAATTCCCCATGCTTTTGGCTCTGTGTCTTGTGTGTACACGCACAAACACAGTTCCTTTCTGGGTTTTTTTTCCCGTTTATTTCTATTGCAGTATAGTTGCATGTTGCTTTTATCTGAAAGAAGAAATTGGAAGGTAACATCCAGGCATGAAGATGTGGTGTTTACTTGAACCATTTCATTAATGTTTTCAATTTGTTGAGTGGTTTCCATGTTTCCCAAAGGTTTTCACCCCGTAAAAGCTGATGGATGAGCTGACAGAGCCTTCCAGGCTTGGGCTGGTGTAATGTGAGCTCAGTGCCTGGAAACAATAAAACAGCAATTTTCTGAGAGATTTACCTGCAGAAGAGCCAGGAATATAAAAGCCTTTTCAGTTTCCCACCCTAAGTCTCTTCTTTTCTCTTAGTCCCAGAAGGGGTTTGTGCGGACTGTATCCTGTCAGGTTAATTGAGGATGACATTAAAGGTAATCTCAGCGGCTGCTGCCGGAATGGCTCAGAGGGAAAGACCAGTGGAGCAAGTGGAGACTTCATGATGGGAACAACAGAAGCAAAGGTTGCAGGGATTGGGAAATGTCAGATCCTTTCTCTTAAATTCTGGATGGTGGCATCCAGTTGACATTTGACAAGCAATGGTTCTAGCTCCAGTAGGGGCTATGAACCAAGTGAAGGCTTCTCCTGAGTTTGGTCCGTCAGGGCTGGGCCAGACTGTCTAAAATTCATGTTAGATGTAGTCCACAACACTGCATTCTCAGAGGGCTGCACCCTGTAACTGGTCTTTTTATGTCACAGAGCAGGAAGGGGTGTGTGTGCTGGATTCAGTGCCCTAAAGACAGTTCAGGGGTAAGCAGGTCCGGACTAAAGTGATGTGAGCTGGCACCAGCAGGACCTTCGTTTCCCCCTCAGGGTTATAACAGTGATCAATTAACCTTAACCTTGAAGAAGCCCAGGTTCAGGGTGTCCCCATTCAAATTCACGGTCTATCAGATACTTCTGATTTAAAATGCTAGGACCATGACAATTCTGCCTATTGTTGCCATTTATTTGGTAATCTAATAATTATGTAACAATTCACTTCCAGGTTCACCCAGTAATCCATAACCCTTCCAAGTGTTAAATAACAATACACTTAAAGTAAGCTCTCTGGATGGCCCAAGAAAATTATGTTGGAAAAATCTCATTTAACGGACTTTTTGGCTCTCACGAGGAAACGACCTATTTTTTCAAGAGTTTAGAAAGCTAATGTGAGACTAACTTCGAAGATGTTCTGATGTGATAGAGAAATTGGCTGTGTCTTATTGCTCTATAGGGGAGAGGACATAACTAAAGAGGGAAAGAAGGTCCTTTGGGGGGCCTGAGCTCCATTTACATCAGAGGAAGGTTTTGATAAGCTCATACTCAAGTTGCCAGAGTAGAGAGGGGATGAGAGGGAGGCATTCAGCCAGACCTAGAGGAGGGACTGGTGTGTTCCTGAGACTGGAGGAAACACATGGTTCCAATCAGGCCTCTTTAAGTCACAGGTTTTCACTGGTGGACACTTACATTTTTTTAATTCCACATGGTGCCTCGGGAGGTCATCGGACATGGAAGGGGTGGCACAGGGGTGCCAGGAAAAGGAATTCAAAGTACTGCAGCCTTGAAAGCTTCAGCAGGTCAGTGGTCAAGCCATGTAGTGAGAGAAGCAGCAGACGCCGCATGCAGCAAGACTGTGACTATGGCACACACTTAGATTGGAAGTATGGGCCAGAGAGGACGCCAGCTGACACACTATTCAATCCTTCATACTGATGCTGGACCTGCACCTCTGGCCTTGGCCTAATTATTGGCCTCAAAGGAGCAAAATGTTGAACACCATCAAGCCTGCCTTGTTGAAAACAGTAATGAGAAGCCCATTGGGAGCCATCTTTCCAGCCAGAGCTAGAAGGCAGAGGACAGGCTGGCCACCAGGCAGAGGCAGAGTGGTTTTCAGAGGCTCTGGTTAGGTGTCAGGAGCTGTGGGAAGCTCATCACCACCGGACAAATGTCATGAGGTCTCTCCAGAGAGAAGCTCTGATCGTTCTGGCTCAATCTCCCATTTTTGTCTAACCTTCTTCCTGGCATCATCACCAGGCCTCTGCTGGCAGTGGTGCTTTCTGAACGGATTGCTCCGATTAAATGACTTCCAGATGGTGATTTTCTGTTTCAAGGATGAGTGAACATTTCCATGAGTTGCATCTCATTTTACTAATATCACTAATTTCTTTGCTTTCTTGCATCCAATCAATCTATCATTCCACTTATCTGTGGATTTCATTAATGAGCCATTGACTTCCTCTTCCAGATCATTAGTGAAGATGTCCAATTCTTACCAGACCTAATACCAATTCCCATGGCTCATTGCTGGCTGCCCCAACAGCTCCTGGAGGAGGCATTCGTCAGTCTCATACTTGTGACTTCATTATCTTAAACCAATTTTAACCCATTTTGCAAGAAACACTTCTCAGGATGTTTAAAACTTAATGTTTTCCCAAGGAACTCCTAATTTTCACAGGACCAGAACAGATGGCCACATGATATAGCGTAATATACCTAGCCATGAAATTCCAGCCTCCGCTAACCAGAGTGTAGGCTCATTCATTCTTTCCCTTTTTTCTAAAGAAGAACAAAAGAAGGATTACACCCCTCTGCTATAATCCACCATGCTTTTTATGCCTTTCCAGCACCACACTTTTCTATTGATTAACCTTTTCTATTTGTCAGAAGCTTTCCCTTACAGTCCATCTTCTTGGTTACTTTCAGGGTACTTTATGCAAATCAGCAGGTTACTGTATGGCTAGGAAGCTTACACAGGTGGCTAAAATTTAAGTTTAGAGTAGATGATGTTCTCAACAGCTTGGAGAACAGTGTTTCCAGGATTTCCTGGCTTTTCTTTATTCTCTCCTTGTATAAATCAGGTTCTAATTATGTGAACTGAATCAAAGAAAATGATCTGGGATTGGTTTAATTTTTTTTTTTATTTTTAGCCGTAAGTGCTTGGTACACAAAGTGACAAGTTTCAGGCACAGCTCAACACCAATATTTTCTTCTTGGCTATGAAACTTCCTTCTGAAATTAAAAAAAAGAAGCAATTTTCTTCCCTTTATTAAAATAATTTTTTCTTTTGTGAAAGGAGAATAAACATTGTATGTCTTGTATCATTATAACTTGTACAAAACTGAAAAGGAAACTAAAAAAATTAACTGGTTTGTTGGAGTGGTAACATTGATGATACACTGTTCTTTATTATACCCTTGTTTAATATGATTAAAGTAATTTAATCTGTAGTATATTCTTATATAGTCAGGTTTTAAGTGTTTTTTTTTTTTTTCAAAGCTATTAAGAGAAAAGGTATTCAAAATCTTTGAGGGAAACAATTTCTTTCTGCTTGAGTCCAGGTTAAAATGAATCTCCCAATAGCCGAGTGAAGCAGCATTTTCTGATTCCCAGGCTAAAGGATCTCAGATATTCGTTTCATCAATTCATCCTGCAGAGCATGTGGGTTATGGCATATAACTCAAAACTATTCAGGAAGGTAAGATGCCACTGGATCCTTGCATGCACTTTTAAGTTTTAGTGATGGTTATTTGACTTTGTATTGTAATATAGTATGGCATAACATAGCATTGCAGAACAAATACATAGCATAGCAGTTAGAGCATTAACTTTGGAAATAACAGAGCTTTAAATCTGGTCCTATCACATATTAACTGTATGATTGTGGGAATATCATTTAATTTCTCTGAGCTCCAGTTTTACCCTCTGAAAATGTGATAATAATACTTAACAATTATTGTGAGGGTTAGGTCAATCAGGGTTCTCCAGAGAAACAAGAGCAACAGGATGTGTGTGTGTGTGTCTGTCTGTGTGTGTGTGTGTGTGTGAGAGAGAGAGAGAGAGAGAGAAAGAGAATACATATGGGGGGTGCGGATTTTAAGGAATTGGCTCACATGATTGTGGAGGCTGGCAAATCCTAAATCTTCCGGGTATTCTGGCAGACTGGAGACTCGGAATTGTTGCAGTTGGAGTCTGAAGGCAGTCTGCTGGCAGAATTCCTTCTTTCTTGGAGAAGATCAGTCTTTATTCTCTTCAGGCCTCCAATTGATTGGATGAGGCCCACCCACATCATGGAGGGTAAACTGATTTACTGGAAGTCCACTGATTTAAATGCAATTAACATTTAACCTTCACAGAAACATCCAGAAACTGCTTAACGATGGCCCACCCAAGTAGCCAGGTTGATATAAGTTAACCATCACAGTGAAGTCATGTTTGTAAGGCAGGAGAAGCTGACTGACAGTAGTTAGCATTCAATAAAATCATCTCACGAGTTTATGTATCCCAAAGGCACAGGGGATGAGGATGAAATTGCTGGATTTTAGAGAATTTCTTTGCTGAAAGTTTCTGATTTGGACTGGTGGGCATATAGCTTAGAAATGGTGGTGTGATTGCCAATTTACTGCTCCAGTCTAGAGCTGTAAGTGATTCCAGAAATTGGCTACTCCACTTCATAGAGAAAACAGAAGACCCTGGAAAGATACGGAGTTAGAAACCCTCATATCACTGCTGCAAAATAGAAAAGATACTTAGGGTGATTCATATAAGTGATCACTAGCTGTACTCTTCTAGCTCTGGGGTAATGCAAAGTCAACACTGCAGTAAGAATTAGGACATACCCTTCATTTTGTATTTTTCTCTTCTAAACCATTCACAAAGTGAAGAACCAGATATTTGAAATAATATGCCCCACGCCCCCGCTTGTCTTATTCTGTTCAGGCTGCTATAACAAATTCACTAGACTGGATAACATATAAATAACAGAAATCTACTGCTCATGGTCCTGGAAGCTGGGAAATCTGAGATTAAAGTGCCAGCAGATTCATTGTTTGTTGTGGACTTACTCTCTGCTTGCACGATGGTGCTTTTAGCTATGTCCTCACATGGAGGAAGCACCCAGGGAGTTCCCTTGAGCCTCTTTCAAATGAGCACCTTCTCTTTCATGAAGGCTTTGCCCTCATCATCTAATTACCTCCTGAAGGCCCCACTTTTTAATACCATCACCTTGGGGGTTAGGTTTCATCACGAGAATTTTGGAGAGATATGAGCATTCAGACGATAGCACCCTCCAAATAATGAAAGTAGAGAAAAGAGAGAACTAGAATAAAAATGTAAATGTACTGATTAATACTATGGGGAATAAACTTTTAAGACATTAAAGTTTCCCACAAGTAAATTCAACACAAATTTTATTCTGACTTTACTCCCAGTAATGACCTTGCCTTGATCTGATAAGTTTCAGACTTAGAAGTGTGCAGCGAAGACATTTGCATCCTTACACATACCCCCTGAAAAATAAAACAATCTATAAAAGCACAGACAGTGCTGCTCAATAGTACACAGGCAGTGAAAGTAAAATAGATTGCAGGTATGATAGATGTAAGATTAATTTTTAAATGCTTTGAAAATGAGCTTTAATTAAAATTGCACTGAAATGGAGACAGAATCACGAACTGGTTGAACGTTTCCTATTGGAAATATTTTTCTCCTTCTGTTGGAAAATGTCCTAAGCCAAGTTTCCTCTCTTGTGACATAGAGAAAATAATGTGGTCTGTCCTCTTTCCAGAGAAGTTATAATTGTCACATACTGCAAGATATGTGAAAACATTTTGAAAAATGAAGTGTTGTAAGTTGAGTTATAATTCTTTTAGTATTAAAAAGGAGAGAGGAGTAATAGGGTGGAAAATGGGAAGAGAAAGATCTTTAGAATCAGCCAATGTGAAGGCTGAATATTAACTGCGTTTCTCTCCTTGTGCAATGGTGAGAAATTCCCTTCACTCCTGTAAGCAAAAAATGTCAGTCTTCATACACTGACGTTTCTAGGTGTGCATATGCTTATAAAGTATGTAAATGTGAATGCATGAATATGTAAAAGGAAGGGATAGATAAAAGTCCTGTTCTAGTAGTACATTGAATGGAATGATACCATTTAACACACAAGATGCTAAAAATAAAGTTTTCATTTTTCAGGGTCAAGAATAAAATGCTTTGTGGAGGGAAGTTAAAATGAGTCAGGGAAGTGGGGAAAGAATAAGGGAGAAAAGCTGGGGTAGGCTGAGTTTAGACTAGAAGTGAGACATGAAAGAGGCTGCAGGTAGAAAACTTAAATCCACAGAGGTAAGCTCCCATCATCTCAGTAGGAGACAGATCTCAGAGTAGAGCAAAACTGTTAGAGCATGAGTCTTTGCCAAATAAATCTCAAAACTAAAGCACAAAACAAAAACAGAGGTAAAGTTCTAATGACTTCTAGGACTCACTTTGGGAGCCAAGAACACATATTCCTGGGTCTGATGAGTCCATAATGCATATTTCTTGCATGCCTGTTATTAAGTTGTTGTCCCCCAACTCTAAATCTACTCTACTATACCTCAGTGTTGTTATGCTGTATCTGGAATTCAGCAAACTGCATCTCTGTTCTGCCAACTGATTCTGTATTAGGCTCTGTTTTTCTTTCTTTCTTTAAATTATACTTTAAGTTCTAAGGTACATGTGCACAACGTGCAGGTTTGCTATATATGTATACATGTGCCATGTTGGTGTGCTGCACCTATTGACTCGTCATTTACATTAGGTATATCTCCTAATGCTATCCCTCCCCACTCCCCCGACCCCACGACAGGCCACGGTGTGTGATGTTCCCCTTCCTGTGTCCAAGTGTTCTCATTGTTCAATTCCCACCTATGAGTGAGAACATGTGGTATTTGGTTTTTTGTCCTTACGATAGTTTGCTGAGAATGGTGGTTTCCAGCTTCATCCATGTCCCCAGAATGGTGATCATTAAGAAGTCAGGAAACAACAGGTGCTGGAGAGGATGTGGAGAAATAAGAACGCTTTTACACTGTTGGGGGTACTGTAAACTAGTTCAACCACTGTGGAAGACAGTGTGGCGATTCCTCAAGGATCTAGAACTAGAAATACCATTTGACCCAGCCATCCCATTACTGGGTATATACCCAAAGGATTATAAATCATGCTGCTATAAAGACACATGCACACGTATGTTTATTGCGGCACTATTCACAATAGCAAAGACTTGGAACCAACTCAAACGTCCACCAATGACAGACTGGATTAAGAAAATATGGCACATATACACCATGGAATACTATGCAACCATAAAAAAGTAGGCTCTGTTTTTCAAATGCAAGCACCAGAGGGAAACTGAACAGTTAAGGATGAGTAAAGGATTTTGTTTTCCTCTTTTCCCGTTCCTGTGCCTATCCCTCTAACAATGCTTCATCTTAGTAGCAGCAGTTCTTCCTTGTAGCAGCAATTGAATTTTTGTAATGCTTGCAGATCCAGATTCAGGACATACCTTCACCAGCCAGCCAGCACTCCACCCTCCTTAGAGGTCTGGGTATCAGAACTCTTTGCTGAATTCAGGACACCAGAACCAGCTAAGCAGTGTGCAGTGCACCCTTCTTAGAGTATACCCACTCTCACTACTTCTTTTCAACATTGTACTGGAGGTTTTGTCCATTGCCATAAGGCAAAAAATAAAAAAGAAATTTAAAAAATGATCAGAAAGGAAGACGTAAAGCTCTCTCTTTGTAGATAGCATGACTGTTTACATAGAACTTCCTAAGGAATTTATAAAACAACTACTAGAACTAATAAATGAAATGATTAAAGTCTCAGGATCAAGGATAGTATGCTAAAATCAGTTGTATTTTTATGTATTACAAAAACAACACGGAAATGAAAATTTACAACTTCCATATGCAATAGCACCAAAAAACATAAAACCCTGAGAAAATATGTTGCCATCATATAGGATTTTGTATATTTCTTTCAACTGAGGAACAATACAGGGTGCTATTTCTCCCATAGCCAGGATACGTGCGTCTAGGAAGAAGTCGATTGAAGTGGGAATGACTTCTGTCATTACTACAACAAATAACCCATTTGCAGAATTTTTGAATCTATATCTATAAGACCTGCTATTCTGAGGTCTTTGTTCCCAAGAGAGAAATCCTTACAACAATGGTTCTGTGGATCTGAAGTTTGAAACTTCTACCAGATCATTTTTAGTTCCCCATTAACACCAAGCTGACAGGCAAAGAAGGAGAGAGTTATTCTGGTTGGGTGGCTGATCTTGATAACCAAGAGGAAACGGAATAGATGTTAGAAAATGTGGACAGAGAGGACTGTTTCTGGAACCCAAGGGATACTCTGTGATGACTCTTACTACCTCCTTTCCTAATACTAAATATTAACTGAAAACTACAGCAACCAATAAAAAAAAAAAAAAAAGAGGAATTGAAGATTTAGACGTTTTGGATAAGAACCTTAGCCAGCTAAAATCCTGGCTGATGGGAAAGAAAACATGGGATATGTAATAGAAGAAGGGAGTTATAAATACCAACCACAGAATTCTGAGGGGTTACAGAAATGAGTACCATAGCAGTTGCACATAGCTTCTTCTTTGTTTGCTGCTGCTGTTTTCATGTGTGTGTGTGTGGGTGTGTTTGTATATGCTACCTATTTTATTATTTTCCATCCTTTTTCCCTTGTTACTTAACATGTTTTTTGTAAGGCTTAATGTATAATTTAGTATTAGGAAACAGAATATTCAGGTGGGGCTGGGATTGAAAGTGAGGTATAATGAACATAGTTCAGAGATGGCTAGAAATAATTTACATATGAGTTTTACCCACCCCATTTTCTGCAGGAAGGAACAAATAGATATCTATTTGATTTATTTTTATCTTATCCTTTTAAATATCAATTTTGTACAAATATTAAATTTGTACAATACAATACAATTTATTAATAGATAAATACACATACATCAGGATTGTATGCTAAAAACCATGATAGCATACATGATCCAAAAAAAATTCAAAGACCAAGAGGATACAGCATAGTGGCTGAGAGGTCAAGAATATAGTTTTATTCCCTATAAATGAGCTACTTACTTCTGCAAAGAGGGCATTCTATTCCAAAATCCCAGGCCATGCTCACTTGTCCATTCAGTATCATCTAATATATGGCACTAAGTCAGCAACTAAAAGTGCCTTAGTAGCTATACTACAAGGCTACAGTAATCAAAACATTGTGGTACTGGTACCAAAACAGATATATAGACCAATGGAATAGAACAGAGGCCTCAGAAATAATGCCACACATCTACAACAATCTGATCTTTGACAAACCTGACAAAAACACGTGATGGGGAAGGGATTCCCTATTTAATAAATGGTTTTGGGAAAACTGCCTAGCCATATGCAGAAAACTGAAACTGGACCCCTTCCTTATACCTTATACAAAAATTAACTCAAAATGGATTGAAGACTTAAACATAAGACGTAAAACCACAAAAACTCTAGAAGAAAACCTAGGCAATACCATTCAGGACATAGGCATGGGCAAAGAATTAATGACTAAAACACCAAAAGCAATGGCAACAAAAGCAAAAATTGACAAATGGGATTAAACTAAAGAGCTTCTGCACAGCAAAAGAAACATCATCGGAGTGAAGAGGCAACTTATGGAATGGGAGAAAATTTTTGCAATCTATCCATCTGACAAACAGCTAACATCCAGAATCTACAAGGAACTTAAACAAATTTACAAGAAAAAAAAATAAACAATCCCATCAGAAAGTGGGCGAAGTATATGAACAGACACTTCTCAAAAGAAGATATTTATGTGGCCAACAAACATATGAAAAAAAGCTCATCATCACAGGTCATTAGAGAAATCAAAATCAAAATCACAATGAGATACTATCTCATGCCAATTAGAGTGGTGATCATTAAAAAGTCAGGAAACAACAGATGCTAGAGAGGATATGAAAAAATAGAAATGCTTTTACACTGTTAGTGGGAGTATAAATTAGTTAAACCATTGTGGAAGACAGTGCGGCAATTCCTCAAGGTTCTAGAACCGGAAATATCATTTGACCTAGCAATCCCATTACTGGGTATATACCCAAAGAATTATTAACCATTCTACTATAAAGACACATGCATACACATGTGTATTGTAGCACTATTCACAATAACAAAGACTTGGAACCAATCCAAATGCCCATCACTGATAGACTGGATAAAAAAAAAGTGGCACATATATACCATGAAATACTATGCAGCCATAAAAAGGATGAGTTCATGTCATTTGCAGGGACATGGATAAAGCTGGAAATCATCATTCTCAGCAAACTAATACAGGAACAGAAAACCAAATACCACATGTTCTCACTCGTAAGTGGGAGTTGAACAATGAGAACACATGGACACAGGAAAGGGAACATCATAGGCTGGGGCCTGTCGGGGTTTCGGGGGCAAGGGAAGAGATAGCATTAGGAAAAATACCTAATGTAGGTGCTGGGTCGATGGGTGCAGCAAACCACCATGTCACGTGTATACCTATGTAACAAACCTGCACATTCTGCACATGTATCCCAGAACTTAAAATATAATTTTTAAGAAGAGTGTCTTAGTAGAATACATACGTCTTTCTACTTAAACAATGAGTCCACACTGCTGGCATCAGATCTGGAAGTCAGAGACTACACACCCTGAACAAATGGGTCTGTTGAGGTCATTTGACTTAGTTGGTAAGCTCCTGAAAGGTGGTGATGTAGTTAATTTATAGTGTACTTGTTTTCTCACATTCTATCTAGCATAAACCTCTACAAATGACCCTCTGGAGTTCCAAAAGTATAGGGGTGACTAATGTTCTCAAAGATACTGAAGGATTATACAAGAATACAATGCCTCCCAATCAACTTAGAAGACTATCAATCATCCTCAGTTTTGTGAATTCTTGGAACAGTGCAGTACTCCGTTAGAAAAGATACTTCATTAATTTCAGTATTTCCTCCAGCCAGATTTGACAACAAATTATTACAGTGTTTCTTTTGTTCCATCATTCATCTGATCCCTCTATCCTTATCCGCATTCCCTGCACATGTATTTACTGAACACTTACCGAGTAAATAGACATAAGAAAATTTACAGGGAAAGAAAATGTCAAAGCCTTCATTTTCTTTACCTGTAAGATGAAGGAATTGAAGTCTAATAACCCTTCAAAATTTCTCTAACAGAGTTAGAGTTCTGCATCAAGTAATGCATGCTAGGCATCCTAACTTGCTTTCCAATGATAGATTGTTAGCTAAACTACCCAAGCCCCAGCCCCTAAAATTGAAAGTCCTCTTCCTCTGAACCCATGTTCTTCTCTCTGCAAGTCTTTTTTATAATTTTTAATTTTTATGGGGATGTAGTAGGTGTATATATTTATGGTTACATGAGAGATTTTGTTATAGGCATGCAATGCGTAATAGTCACATCAGGGTAAATGGGGTATCAATCGCCACAAGCATTTATAATTTATGTAACAATCCAGTTATATGCTTTTATTTATTCTTATTTTATTTTATTTATTTATTTATTTATTTATTTATTTATTTA
>NW_012102066.1:2941101-2948227 GCF_000951045.1 Mandrillus leucophaeus | reverse complement strand
GGCATGATGGTGCACACCTATAATCCCAGCTACTCAGGAAGCTTAGGCAGAATAATTGCTTGAACCCAGGAGATGGAGATTGCAGTGAGCTGAGATCACATCACTGCACTCCAACTTGGGCAATAGAGCAAGACTGCGTCTGGGAAAAAAACAAAAAAAAGAGGTTTAATCGACTTACAAGATATACAGGAAACGTGTCAGAGTCTGCTTCTGAGGAGGCCTCAGGAAGCTTTTACTCATGGCAGAAGGCAAAGCAGAAGCTTCCTGCATATTTTATAGAACAATTTAATTGTTCGCAGGAAGCACATTCTTAAACAATTAGATCTGACGATAAGTCACTCACTGTCATGAGAACAGCACCATGGGGATGGTGCTAACCCATTCATGAGAACTCCACCCCCATGATGCAATCACCTCCCACCAGGCCCCACTCCAACACTGGGTATTAGAATTCAACTTGAGATTTAGTGAGGACACAAGACCCCATTCTGCCCTGGCCCCTCCAAATCTCATGTCCTTCTTATATTGTAAAATACAATCATGGCTTCCCAACAGTCTCCCAAAGTCTTAACTTACTCTAGCATTAAATCAAAAGTCCAAAGTCCAAAGTCTCATCTGAGATAAGGCAATTCCCTTCCACCTATGAGCCTGTAACATGAAAAACAAGTTAGTTGCTCTCAAAATACAATGGAGTTATGGCATTGGGTAACCATTGCCATTCCAAAAGGGAGAAATTGGCCAAAAGAAAGGGGCTACAGGACCCATGCAAGTCCAAAACCCAGCAGGGCAGTTATTAACTCTTAAAACTGCAAAATAATCTCCTTTAACTCAGTGTCTCACATCCAGGGTACACTGGTGCAAGCAGTGGGCTCTCAAAGTCTTGGGAAACTCTACCTCTGTGGCTTTCCAGGGTACAGCCTCACAGTTGCTCTCAGGGGCTGGTATTGAGTGCCTGTGGCTTTTCCAGGTGCATAGTGCAAGCTGTTGGTGGCATTCCAGGATCCGGAGAATGGTGGTCTTCTTCTCACAGCTCTACTAATCAGTGCCCCAGTGGGAACTCTGTGTGGGGCCTCCAACCCCACATTTATCCTCTGCACTGCCCTAGTCGAAGCTCTCCATGAGGGTTCCACCCCTGCAGTATTCCTCTACCTGAACATCCAGGCTTTTCCATACATTCTCTAAAGTCTAGGTGGAGGCTACCAAGCCTCAACTAATGCACTCTGTGCACCTGTAGGCTTCACACCACATGGAAGCTGCCAAAACTTATGGCTTGCACCCTCTGAAGCAGTGACCCAAGCTGTACCTGGGCCTTTTTGAGCCAAGGCTGGAGCTGGAGTGACAAGCATGCTGACAGCAGTGTCCTGAGGCTGTGCAGGGTGGCAGGGTCTTGGGCCTGGCCCATGAAATCATTCTTCCCTCCTAGCCCTCCAGGCCTGTGATGGGAGGGGCTGCTGTGAAGGTCTCTGAAGTGCTTTCAAGGTCTTTTCCCCATTGTCTTGGCTATCAGTTCCTCTTTACTTATGCAAATTTCTGCAGCCTGATTGAATTCCTCACCACATGGTCAGGCTGCAAATTTTCCAAACTTTTATGCTCTGCCTACCTTCTAAATATAAGTTCCAGTTTTATGTCATTTCTTTGCTCACACATATGAGCATAGGTTGTTAGAATCAGCCAGGTCAAATCTTGAATGCTTTGCTGCTTAGAAATTTCTTCTGCCAGGTATCCTAAGTCATCACTCTCAAGTCAAAAGTTCCACATATCCCTAGGGCAGGGACATAATGCCTCCAAGTTCTTTGCTAATAGATAACAAAAGTGACTTTTACTCCAGTTCCTAGGAAGTTCCCCATTTTCTTCTGAGACCTCCTCATCCTGGACTTCATTGTCCATCTCAGCATCAGCATTTTTGTCACAATTTACCAAGTCTGTAGGAAGTTCCATATTTTCCCTCATCTTTCTATCTTCTGAGCCCACCACATTCTTTCAACCTCTATCCATTACACAGTTCAAAAGTCGCTTCCACATTTTCAGGTATCTTTATAGCAATGCCTCACTTCTGGTAGCAATTTTCTGTATTAGTCCATTCTTGGACTACTATAAAGAAATACCTGAGACTGGGTAATATATAAAGAAAAGAGCGGTAATTGGCTTATGGTTTTGCAAGCTGTATAGGAAGCATGATTCTGGCCTTTGCTCAGTTTCTGGGGAGGCTTCAGGAAACTTACAATCATGACGGAAAGTGAAGGGGGAGCATACACATCACATGGCTGGAGTAGGAACAAGAGAGGGGGGGAGGCGCCACTCACTTTTAAACAATTAGATCTCATGGGAGTTCACTATCACAACAATAGCACTAGGGAAGAATGGTGTTAAACCATGAGAAAGTAAGCCCAGGATGTAATCACCTCCCACCATGCCCCACATCCAGCATTGGGGATTACATTTCAACACGAGATTTGGGTGGGGACACAGATTCACATCATATCAGTCACCCTGTTGTGCTAGCAAATACTAGGTCTTATTCATTCTTTCTAATTTTTGTACCCATTAGCAATCTTCACTTCCTCACCAACCCCTGCCATCCTTCCCAGCCTCTGGTAACCATCTTTCTACTCTTTATCTCCATTAGTTCAATTATGTTAATTTTTAGCTCCCACAAATAAGAGAATATGTGAAGTTTATCTTTCTGTGTCTGACTTATTTTACTTAACATAATGACCTTCAGTTCCATCTGTGTTGTTGCAAATGACAGAATCTCATTCTTTTTTTATGGCTGAAGAGTACTCCATTGTGTATAAGTACCATATTTTCTTTATCTGTTCATCTGTTGATGGACACTTAGGCTGCTTCCAAATCTTGGCCATTGTGAATAATGCTGCAATAAACATCAGAGTACAGATATCTCTTTGATATACTAATTTCCTTTCTTTTTGGTATATACCTAGGAGTGGGATTGCTGGATCATATGGTTGCTCTATTTTTAGTTTTTTGAGGAATCTCTGAATTGTTCTTCATAGTGATTGTACAAATTTACATTCCCACCAACAGTGTATGAGGGTTCCCTTTTCTCCACATCCTTGCCAGCATTTGTTATTGCCAGACTCTTGGATAAAAACCATTTTAACTGGGTGAGAACATATCTCATTGTAGTTTTGATTTGCATTTCTCTGATAATCAATGATGTTGAGCACCTTTTTATATACCTGTTTGCCATTCATATGTCTTCTTTTGGGAAATGTCTATTCAGATCTTTTGCCCAGTTTTGATTGGATTGTTAGATTTTTTTCCTGTAGCGTTGTATAAGCTCCTTATATATTCTGTTTACTAATCCCTTGCCAGATGGGTAGCCTGCAAATATTTCCTTCCATTCTGTATGTTGTCTCTTCACTTTGCTGATTGTTTCTTTTGCTGTGCAGAAGGTTGTTTAACTTGATGTGATCCCATTTGTCCATTTTTGCTTTGGTTGACTGTGTTTGTGGGATATTACTCAAGAAATCTTTGCCCAGATCAATGTCCTAGAGAGTTTCCCCTAATGTTTTATTTTAGTAGTTTCATAGATTCATGTCTTTAATTCATCTTGATTTGATTTTTTACAAATGGTGAGAGGTAGAGGTCTAGTTTCATTCTTCTGCATAGTGATATCCACTTTTCCCAGCATCTTTTATTGGCTAACATGGTCCTTTCTCCAAGTATGTTCTTGACACCTTTGTCAAAAATGAGTTCACTGTAAATGTATAGATTTATCTCTGTGTTCTCTAGTCCACTGATCTATGTGTCTATTTTTATGCTAGTGTCATGCCATTTTGGTTACTATAGCACTGTAGTGTAAATTAAAGTCAGGTAATATGACTCCTTCAGTATTTTTTTCTTTTGTTTTGGATAACTTTGGTTGTTCTGGGCCTTTTGGGGTCCCACATAGATTTTAGAATTTTTTTTTTTAAGTTTTTGTGAAGAATGGCATTATTGATAGGGATTGTATTGAATCTGTAGATTGCTTTGGGTAGTATAAACATTTTAACAATATTAATTCTTCCAATTCATGAACATGTAACATCTTTCCATTTTTGGTGTCTTCCTCAATTTCTTGCATCAATGTTTTATGGTTTTCATTGTAGAGGTCTTTCACTTTTTTGGTTACCTTAATTACTAGGTATTTCATTTTATTTGTAGCTATTATAAATGGGATTACTTTCTTGATTTCTTCATCGGATGGTTCACTGTTGGCATATAAAAATGGTACTGATTTTTCTATGGTGATTTGGTATCCTGCAACTGTAATGAATTTGGTTATCTGTTCTAAAAGTTTTCTGGTAGAGTCTTTAGGTTTGCCCAAATATAAGATTATATTATTTGCCAAAAAAGCTAGTTTAACTTTGTCCTTTCCAATTTGGATGCCCTTTATTTCTTTCTCTTGCTTGATTGCACTATGTTGAATAACAGTGGTGAAGATGGGCAATCTTGTGTTCTTGATCTTAGAGGAAAGACTTGCAGTTTTTTTCCCATTCAGTATGATACTAGCTATGTGTCTGATGTATATGTCTTTTATTATATTGAGGTATGTTCCTTCTATACCCAATTTGTTAAGGGCTTTTATCATGAAGGGATGATGAAGTTTATCAAAAGCTATTTCAACCTCAATTGAAATGATCATATGGTTTTTGTCCTTCGTTCTGTTTATATGATGTATCCCATCAATTGATTTTAATATGTTGAACCATTCTTGCTTCCCTGGGATAAATCTCACTTGGCCATGATGAATGATCTCTTTAAAGTGTTGTTAAATTCAGTTTGCTAGTATTTTGTTGAGGATTTTTGTATCAACATTAGTCAGTGGTTGGCCTATATATTTTTTTTATTTATGTGTCTGTCTGGTTTTGGTATCAAGGTAATACTGGCCTCGTAGAGTGAGTTTTGAAGTTGTCTCTCCTCCTCTATTTTTGGAATAGTTTGAATAGAATTGGTATTAGGTCCTTTTTAAATGTTTGGTAGAATTCAGCATTGAAACCACCAGGTCCTGGGCTTTTCTTCACTGCGAGATGTTTTATCATGGCTTCAATCTCTTTACTTGTTATTGGTCGGTTTAGGTTTTGGATTTCTTTGTGGTTCAATCTTGGTAGGTTGTATGTGTCTGGGGATTTATCCATTTCTTCTCAATTTTCCAATTTATTGGCATATATTTGCTCAAAGCAGCTGCTAATAATCCTTTGAATGTCTGTGGTTTTGGTTGTAATGTCTCCTTTTTCATCTCTGATTTTATATATTTGGGTCTTCTCTCTTTTTTTCTTCATTAGTCTTGCTATAGTTTTGTCAATTTTGTTTATCTTTTTAAAAGACCAACTTTTGGCGGGGCGTGTTGCTCACGCCTGTAATCCCAGCACTTTGGGAAGCCAAGGTGGGTGGATCATGAGGTCAGGAGATCGAGACCATCCTGGCGAACATGGTGAAACCCATTTTCTACTAAAAATACAAAAAATTAGCCCGGAATGGTGGTGGGCACCTGTCATTCCAGATACTCAGGAGGCTGAGGCAGGAGAATGGCATGAACCCAGGAGGCTGAGCTTGGCTTGCAGTGAGTGGAGATCGCACCACTGCACTCCAGACTGGACAACAGAGCGAGATTCGGTTAAAAAAAAAAATTGTTTTGCTGATTTTTTAAATTGTTTACTTTATTTGAAATTTATTTATTTCTTCTCTGATTTTTATTATTTCTTTTCTTCTAATAATTTTGAATTTGCTTTGCTCTTGCTTTCCTAGTTGTTTAAGATACATTGTTAGGTGGTTTATTTGAAGTATATTTTCTTTTTCGATGTAGGCACTTATAGCTGTAAATTTCCGTCTTATTACTGCTTTCATCGTATTCCATAGGTTTTAGTATGTTGTATTTCCATTTTCAATTGTTTCAATTATTTTTTCAATTTCCTTCTTAACTTCTTCACTGAAATAACAGCTCATTTAGGAGCATATTGTTTAATTTTCATGTGTTTGTACAGTTTCCAAAATTCCTCTTGCTATTGATTTCAAGTTTTATTACACTGTAGTCAGAGAAGACATTTAATATTATTTCATTTTTGAATGTTTAAATACTTGTTTTGTGACCTAACATATGGGTCTATCCTTGAGAATGATCCATGTGCTAAGGGAAAGATTGTGTATTCTGCTGCCATTGGATGAACTATTCTGTAAATACTTTTTAGGTCCATTTAGCCTATAGTGCAGATTATGTCCCATGCTTCTTTGTTGATTTTCTGTCTGGAAGATCTGTCCAATGCTGAAAGTGGGGTGTTGAAGTCTTCAGCTATTATTTTATTGGGGTCTCTCTCCCTCTTTCTTTAGTTCTAAAAATATTTGCTGTATATATGCATATCCGAGTGATCCAGTGTTGGGTACATATATATTTAGAATTGTTATATCCTCTTCCTGAATGGACCACTTTATAATTAAATAGTGACCCTTGTCTTTTCTTATACTTTTTGTCTTGAAAGCTATTTTGTCTGATATAAGTATAGCTACTTCTGCTCTTTTTTGGTTTCCACTAGCATAGAATATCTTTTTCTATCCCTTTATTTTCAGTCTGTGTGTGTCTTTATAGATAAAGTGTGTTTCTTATAGGCAATTGATCATCGTTTTTTAATCTATTCAGCCACTCTATATCTTTTGATTGGAGAGTTTAGTCCAATCAAACTCTCAAATCAAATTGGAGACTTTAGTCCAATTAGTTTTGCCATCTTGTCGTTTGTTTTCTGGCTGTTTTGTGATCTGCTCTTTTCTTCTTTCCTCCCTTCCTGTCTTCCTTTTAGTGAAGGTGTTTTTTCCCTGGTGGTGTGACTTAATTTCTTGCTTTTTATCTTTTATGTATCTATTGTGATTTGAAGTTACCATGAGGCTTGCAAATACTATCATATAACCCATTATTTTAAGCTGATAACAACTTGAAACTGCTTGCATAAACAAACAACAAGAAAAAAGAAAACTAATAAAATATGCCTTAACTTCATCTCCCTGCTTTTTACCTTGTTCTTGTTTCTATTTATATCTTTTTTTATTTTATTTTATTATTATTATACTTTAAGTTCTAGGGTACATGTGCACAATGTGCAGGTTTGTTACATATGTATACTTGTGCCATGTT
>NW_012102066.1:2933276-2940546 GCF_000951045.1 Mandrillus leucophaeus | reverse complement strand
CCATTCTAACTGGTGTGAGATGGTATCTCATTGTGGTTTTGATTTGCATTTCTCTGATGGCCAGTGATGATGAGCATTTTTTCATGTGTCTGTAATATCCAGAACCTACAAAGAACTCTATTTATATCTTATTGTATTGTCTAAGTCTTAAAAAGTCATTGTATTTATTGTTTTTGATTGGTGCATCTTTCTACTTTCAGTCTTTCTGCTGAAGAGTAGTTAACAAACCACAACTACGGTGTTATAATATTCTTGGATTTTCTGTGTACTTACTGTTACCAGTGAGTTTCCTATCTTTAGGTGATTTATTATTGCTGATTAACAGTTTTTTCTTTCTGATTGAAGAACTCCCTTTAGCATTCCTTGTAGGAAAGGTCTAGTATTGATCAAAATCCCTCAGTTTTCATTTTTCTGGGAAAGTCTTTATTTCTCCTTCATATTTAAAGATATTTTCCTTCAGCACTTTAAATATGTCAAGCCACTCTATCCTGGCCTATAAGGTTTCCACTGAAAAATCTGCTACCAGACTTATTGCAGTTCTATTGTATGTTATTTGTTTATTTTTCTCTTGATGCCTTTATGATCCTTTTTTTATCCTTGATCTTTGGGAGTTTGTTTATTAAATGTCTTGAGGCAATATTCTTTGGGTTGAATCTGCTTGGTGTTCTATAATCTTCTTGTACTTGAATACTGATATCTTTCTCTAGATTTGGGAAGCTCTTGTTACTATCCCTTTGAATAAGCTTTCTACCCCTCTCTCTTTCTCTGCCTCCTCTTTAAGACCAATAACCCTTATATTTGCCCATTTGGAAGCTATTTTCTAGATCCTGTAGGTATGCTTCATTGTTTTCTATTCTTTTTTCTTTTGTCTCCTCTACTCATTTTCAAATAGCCTGTCCTCAAGCTCATTAATTCTTTCTTCTGCTTGATCAATTCTGCTATTAAAGACTCTGATGCATTCTTCAGTATGTCGTTTGCATTTTTAACTCCAGAATTCCTGTTTGATTACTTTAAATTATTTCAATCTCTTTGTTGAATTTATCTGAACAATATTCTGAATTCCTTCTCTTTGTTATCTTGGATTTCATTGAGTTTTCTCAAAACAGTTACTCTGAATTCCCTGTCTGAAAGGTCACATATCATTGTTTCTCCAAGATTGGCCTCTAGTGGCTTATTTAGTTCATTTGGTGAGGTCATGTTTTTCTGGATGGTCTTGATGCTTGTGGATGTTCATCTGTGTCTGGGCATTGAAGAGTTAGTTATTTATTGTAGTCTTCTCAGTCTGGCCTTCTTTGTATTCTTCCTTTTTTGGGAAGACTTGCCAAGTATTCAAAAGGACTTGGGTGTTTTAATAAAAGCTGTATCTGCATTAGGGGCCACTCCAAGCCCAACAATGTTGTACTTTTGAAGTCTTGTAGAGGTACCACATTGATGATTTTGAAAAAGATCCAGAGGAATCTTTGGATTACCAGGCAGAGACCTTGTTCTCTTCCCTTACTTTCTCCCAAATGAATGGAGTCTCTGTCTCTGTGGTGAGCTGCCTAGAACCATGGATGTTGCAATCCAAGCACTCTTTTGACCACTACCACTGGGGACGTGGTGGGTCAGACCTAAAGCCAACACAGCACTGGGTCTTTCCCAGTGCCCACTGTAACTATCACCTGGCCACCACCAATGTTCACTCAAGGCCCAGGGCTCTACAATCAGCAGGTGATGAAGCCAGCCAGGGTTGTGTTCATCCCTTCATGACAGTAAGTTTCCCTAGGACCCAAGTGGCTCCAGAAGTGCTGTCCAGGAGCCAGGGACTGGAGTTAAAAACCCTTAGATGCCTACCTGGTGTTTTCTTGTACTGAGGCTAAGCTGGCACTCAAATCATAAGATGCAGTCTTTCCCACTCTTCCCTCCCCTTTCCACAGGCAGAGGATCCTCTCCCCTTGGCCACCATCACCACAGGCCGAGGGGGAGTACTGCCAGGCTACCACCAGTGTATATGTAAGGCCCAAGGTCTCTTTAGTCAGCTTGTGATGAATGCTTCCAGGCCTGTGACACCCTTCAAGGCAGTGGGCTTACCTCTAATCCAGGGCAGGTCCAGAAATGCTGTCTAAGAACCAAGTCCTGGAAACACAGACCCCAAGAGCCCACTTGGTGCTCTACTCCCATGTGGCTGAGCTAGTACCTAAGGAACAAGACAAAGTCCTCTTCACTTTTCCCTTCCCCTTTTTCAAGTAGAAAGAGTCTCTCCTCATAACCACCACAACTGGGAATGTGGTGGGTCACACCTAAAGCCACCATGCCTCAGAGTCTCACCCAAGGCCTACAGCATACTACCTGGGTGTTGCTGCTGGTCATTCAGGGTCCAAGGGCTCTTTAGTCTTTTCCCTTCTGGCCCAGAGTGTGTCTAGAAATGTTGTCCAGGAGCTAGGACCTGGAAAGGGGACCTCACAACTCTGACTGATGCCCGATTATACTGTGGCTGAGCAGGTATCCAAGATTCAAGACAAAGTTCTCTTTACTCCTCCCTCTCCTCTCATCAAGCAGAAGGAAGGGGTCTCTTTTGGAACCATAAGCTGTGCAGCCTGAGTTTGGGGGAAGGGTGGTGCAAGCACTCCCATAGGCACTCCAGAGGATGTCTTAGTAGATCACGTGCCCCCTAAGTCCACTGGCTCTGAGCCCAGTTCAGCCTTACGACTCACCTAGGAGTTGCAGTGTTTGTGGCCTAGACTGCCTTTCAGGTTTATTTAGGGCCTCAGGCACTTTAGGCCATGGTGGTGAGGCTCACTGGAACTCAAGTTCTGACTACTGGGATTGTGATACCCCCGATACCCCTCTGACTAGGTCTGGGTTACATACTCCCTTCGTGGACGGGCATCAGCAAAGTTCAGCCCGGTTTTACTTTCTGCCATGACAGAGCAGCACTGAGTTCAATGCAATGTCTCACAATTACTGTGCCATCTCTCCCACAAGCACACAGACTCTTTCTCCATGCCATGTAGCCACTACCGAGGAAAAGGGGAGGAGTGGTATTGTTAATTAATGTCTTTCCTGGCTTCTTCTGTGCCTCTTTCAGTGATATGAAGTTAAAATCAACAACTGTGAGTGCTTACCCTATTTTTGGTTCATATAAATGTGCTTTTTAAATGTATCTATTAAGATACTTGTTAAATTGGTGCCCTTGGGTCAGAAGCGGTGGTTCATGCCTGTAATCCCAGCACTTTGGGAGACCGAGGCGAGCAGGTCACCTGAGGTCGGGAATTCAAGGCCAGCCTGGCCAACACAGTGAAACCCTGTCTCTACAAAAACATAAAAATTAGCCGGGCTTGATCGTGGATACCTATAATCCCAGCTACTCTGGAAGCTAAGGCAGGAGAATCACTTGAACCTAGGAGGTAGAGGTTGCAGTGAGCCGAGATCGCACCACTGCACACCAGCCTGGGCAATAGAGTGAGACTCCATTTGAAAAAAAACAAAAACAAACAAACAAAAAAAAACTGGTGTCTTGGTAGGGGGAAGATTGGTGGAGCCTTTTACTTGACCATCTTGCTCCACTCCTTTCCTCAAGCCTTTTTAAAACAATGCTACGGACTCCTGAAGATTCAAATGATCATTGGCTATAAACAACCAGGACACCAGTACAATGTTACCAAGAAAGGACTTTGAATCTAGAGTTGAATACTGACTGCCTGGCCCAGTATGTCTGAGGATGAAGGACTCCCTTTATTTCTAGTGACTCAATTTTTTCTCTCTTAAAAATAGTTGATATTGTTGGCAGACTACAACTTGTAAAGACACTACTCAGTAGGAAAGCTCTTAGGGGCAAACAGCATTTCATTTCTGAATCATTTGGATAATAGAGACCATAAAATTTCCAGAGAAACCAAAAAATGTTTCAGATGATTCCAAATGACAGAGGAACTTCGCTTGTTAATAAGAAGGGACACTTTTACCTGAATGGCTACCAGCATACAAACACACCCATGCAGTTATATGCCCTGAAATTTATCTTGCTAATTAGACAGCAACCTCACATTCAAGAAGCCACTCAGAAGTGGGACACTTCTCAAGTCTTTTAAATAAATCTTACTTGCAAAAATTCCTTCTGTTTCACATTTCTGAAATAGAGTTCTTTGAATGCTACTATGTTTTGGTCATATATCCATTCTTCTAATTACTTTTTCATCTCCTACTCCACCAGCTCTAGTATTCTTTTGATCTCCAAGATAGACATAAAACCTCTTAAACCTATCGCATTGATACTGGTGGTTCATCACTTAAATGTACTCATGGATTAACCAGTACTTCTTTAACACTTTACTCACCGAAACACTGCTATTGTACACGTTCTCTTGTATGTGAGTATCTATAGAAGGGAGATGTAGTTTATTCTCCTGAACCAAAAGCAGAGAAGAAAGATTAAACACAGAAAAAGCCATGGATTATGAACCAAAGCCATTTCAACTGCTATACTTGTAGTGAAGTAGCTTTCATAGTTGTTTTGTTTGTTTGTTTGTTTGTTTTTTTAAAGAGGAGGGTTGTATTCTTTTACATTTGAAAAGAAAAAGAGAGTATGGGTGGGATGAGATTTTAATGGATATTTATGACTTATAGTTAAAATGGATTATGTCGTTCTAAGGTTCCTCATCACCTCTAAACCTGCATCGTGAGAACATTCTTTTAAACAGGATGAAAAATAAACAGTTATGTGAGCATTGCCATCTGGGTAGGTTCTGGTGATAACTTTCAAACTCCTCTTAGCATCCTTTAACAGATACTTTAAATGCATTCAGATGGTTCTGAGTAAGTGCTGTGGGAGTTAAAAGGATTTCAGCACTTCATCCTCTCTCAGTCAGCAGAATTTCCTGCTAAAGATCTCCAATTACTTTAGTACTTTGCAAACAGTGGTGAATGGAAGCACATCAGCACTACCCACAAGCAAGCTGCTTTCAGAAAACTTTCTCAGCTAGCATTGGCCTATTTGCTTGCTTTAAGCATAGTCTTATATGGTGGAAGATGGACCTGATGGAGGTTCTTGGCCGTGGGCAGGGGAACTAGAACTGGAAAGGCTGTGGCTTCAGTCACTGACCCTAAGAGTTTAAAAGCTGGCTACGGAGATGTCACCTGAAGGGGAATGCAGCCAATTGGCTTAATAGACAGCATTTGGAGATCTCTAAAAGCAACAGTAAGTCCAGTTTAATTCACAGAACAAACCACTGAAATTCACTGGGAGTGCCTTGATTTAAAATACCAAGGAAGTTCTGAAGAATCAAATCCTTTAATACGCGGCTGGTAAGGGAGGAAATCGAAACTATTCTCATCAAACAAATAAACTTAATTGAACATATCACTTGACTAAACAATTTCTCTTCTGGAATTTCTCCTAAGAGGATAATCAGAAAAGTATGCAAACACCTATGTATAGAAATGTTTATTGTGGGATTGTCATTAGAAGCAATCTGAATGCTCATATTAGGTACTTTATTAAATAAACTATGGTTCATAATTACAAGGGACTATCTATGCATTAAAAATAGAGTAAGTATTCCCTTAGAACAAAATGTTCATGATGTGTTTTTAGGTGATAAAGGTAGATTATATAATCACAGGTTGAGCATTCCTAATCTGAAAATCTGAAATCCAAAATGCTTCACACTCAGAGACTTTTTGAGCAGCAACATAACACTACAAGTGGAAAAAGGAAAATTCCACACCTAGTTACACAATACAGACTTTGTTTCATGCACAAACTTGGTAAAATTACTGTATGAAATTACCTTCAGACTATGTATACAAGATATATATAAAACATTAGTAAATTTTGTATTTAACCTTGGGTCCCATCCCCAAGAAATCTCATTATGCATATGAAAATATTTCAAAATCTGAAAAACCGCCAAATTCAAAACTCTTCTTGTCCCATGCATTTCTGACAAGTGATATTTAATCTGTGTATGTGTAATATGGTCCATTTGTATTGAGTGAGTGAATAAACAGCTGAATGCACTCTTCCTGGCTTCCCTGTTCCTGTTAACCAAATTCTGCATCAGTCAGGTTTAACAAGAGAAGTAGAATCAGTGGGAGATATGTGTGTGTGTGTGTGTGTGTGTGTGTGTATATATATATATATATGAAAGGATTTATTAAAGGGGGATTTGTTTATACAATTATGGGGGCTTACTAAGCAGTCTTGGAGGGCTATGTATCCGATGCCGGAGCATGAAGTTCTCAGTGCAGACAGGAAGAAAAGCTCACTAATAGGCTGGAACTTCGTAAGAACGGACTGAAACCTGTTCTTGGTGATGAGGGTATCCTGCAGAAGCTGGGAACTTTGTTATAGAGCTGAAAACACAACCTTCAAGAAAAATTGAGGAAAGATTCAGGGGCAGGTAAAGCATCTGTAGGCCCACCTGCTACCCCACACCAGCAAGATGAGTCCGTGGACTAGTAACAGCTGTGTCAACTACAAAACCTCTGCTGCCTCCTGTCTGCCTTCCAAAACCTTTGCAAAAGTCTCCTTTTGACCCATCCTAACTGAAAATATACAAAAAGGAGAATTATTGAAATTGTAGTTCAGGCTAGCCAAGGTGACAATGCAAAACTCTCACAGAGGTCAAGTTGGAATCTAGCTCAGGGTGAGAACCTCAAGGGACTGGCTACTCAATGAACCCTCAAATTAGACAGACTTGTTCACCCAGATCTGGACAGGCAAAAAATTTCCCTGTACTTGAAAGGTTTTCTCTCTCCCCATGGCAAGATTGAGCATTCAGAAGTTAAACTCATCTGTAATTCTTTTGAGAATGACAATACAAAACACAGTAAAAGAGTGTGCCATTGTTCCAAGTGCTTTGCATATATTTATTCATTTGATTCTCACATCAAACTTATGCTAAAGATGAAGACAATGAAACAGAAAGCGTTTAAGTAACTGGCCGTATAGCTCACAGCTGATAAAGGGGAGAGCTCAGATTTTTACTGAGCACTATAGTTCTAAACCCCCCTGCTTAGTCATTTTGCTACCATGTCTCCCAGATAGTTACATAGCTGTAAAATGGTGCCTGTCATAAAAACTCTGAACTATTACAAATTCTTTAAAATATAATAATGTTTACTTTATTAAAGTATACTATTTATTGAAGACACAAAATCAGTTAACACATTTTTTTTTTTTTTTCCCGGAGTTTCGCTCTGTCGCCCAGGCTGGAGTGCAGTCGCGTGATCCTGGCTCACTGCAAGCTCCGCCTCTCCGGTTCACGCCATTCTCCTGCCTCAGCCTCCC
>NW_012102066.1:2913739-2933226 GCF_000951045.1 Mandrillus leucophaeus | reverse complement strand
AGTAGCTGGGACTACAGGCGCCCGCCACCACACTCGGCTAATTTTTTGTATTTTTAGTAGAGAAGGGGATTTCACTGTGTTAGCCAGGATGGTCTCGATCTCCTGACCTGGTGATCTATCGGCCTCAGCCTCCCAAAGTGCTGGGATTTCAGGCATGAGCCACCCCGCCCAGCCTCGGTTAATAGATTTTTAACAAAATTTTCAGAACAAAGTTGTTTTAAAGCATAATTTTCAAAATGGCAAAATCATAATTTCCATACAAACACAAAATGAACATTGTCAAATATTCTATTTAATTCTTTGATTAATGAGAAAATCCATAAGATACTGAGACTGATTCAAATGAGCAATTGGTTTACAGATATTCATATTCTCCACTGGAGAAATTAAATCACCATGAACAGAAACTGTTTGTTTTGCTATCGACAAGAAATATTTGTATTCTCACCGGTTTTCTACAAGGGCAATACCGTATCACTACAGATTTTATAAAATGGCCTTGTCCAAAGCAATCAAAGGTGCACACCCAATAGAATCAGCTAATCCCTGGAGAGTCTGCTAGACAATTGCAATTTTAATCTGATGGACACTTGACAATCTCTCTTGTCCATTTCCAAGGCGTTGATTCCTTTCCTGACAAATGAAATAAAATTTCTTTACTGAATTAGAATGAGCCATTCACAAAGCATTCTAGTTACTCCACATTGTATTATAACTGTCAAATTCTCTAAGAACATTTCCCATTCTAAAATTCTGTGATTCTAAGAAAATATGGTATTTCATAACTTAGATATTATAACAATGACAGTAATTTTACTTTCTTGTTTGCATTGCTATTATAATTTGGGGGATATTGCAGGATTTTTTTTTTAACAACCAAGTTTTATCAGGGGAAATTGCTAAAAATAGGTGAGAAAAAAATTTAAAATTCAGTTCGTGAGAATAGGATAGATGGGTGAGTGGTATAAAAATAGATACATGGATAATATTGTTAAAAATAAAGCAGTGGACTGTGGTCTACAAGTGTCCCAAGCAGATACTGTAAATATATTTATTTCCTTACCCAGAGTCTCAAAAACCAGGAACCCAATGTGCCGGGTCCTAAGCAACCAAGCCAGTGAAGTTCACCTGCCTGATTGGGATCAGTGGGAAAGTAAACATTCTGAGATTCCAATTAGGCCACTGAGGAGAAATGCTTAATTTTTAATTCAAAAAATTTTTTAAGTTTCCATTTTTCCCTTTTGTGAGGTATAATTGACAATAAAATTATATAAATTTAAAGTGTACAGCATGATTATTTAATATACATATATATGGTAAAATGATTGTCACAATTAAGTTAGTTAACACATCCATCACCTCCCATAGTTACCTTTTTTGTGTGTGGCAAAACGAAGACCTCTCTTAGTAAATTGCAAGTAGATAATACGACATTATTAACCATAGTCACCATACTGTACATTAGATCCCTAGAACTTATTCATCACATAACTGAAAGTTTGTACCCTTTAATAAACATCTCCCATTTTATCCACCTCCCTTCCCTGGGAAAACATCATTTTATTTTCAGTTTCAGTGAGTTCAACTTTTTGAATTCCACATGTACATGAAATCACACAGTATTTGCGTTACTCTCTCTGAGTTATTTTATTTTACTTAGCTTAATGCCCACAAGTTTTGTCCACGTAGTTACAAATGACAGGATTTCCTTCTTTTTTATGGTTGAATTATATTCCATTGTGTGTGTGTTGTGGGGGTATGGGTGTGGGTCACATTTTCTTTATCCATTAATCTGTCCTTGGACACTTAACGTTGTTTCCATGTCTTGTCTATTGTGCATAATGCTTCACTGAACATGGGAGTGCAGGTATGTCTTTGAGATACTGGTTTTGTTTCCTTCATATATGGAGGGATGCTTAATTTTGCATAATCAGGAAAATGGCACAGAAGAGAACATATTATGTAAAATAAAAAAAAGAAAGAGTCCCAGGAGTAACAAAATTCCACTGGGATCCTTCTGAAATGACACTGACATGTTGAGGGAATCTGCAGTGTTAAATGTGTTAGAAGATGGCGTCTCCACTTGTGCAGTAAGACGCAGGCCTCTGTGTTGTGATGATGACACACGTTTCACAGGGGAACTATAAGAACGAAGGAATCAAATGAACCTGATTCTCTCGTGGAGTCCTAGTAAGCAGGAAAAACCCATTTGGAAGTGCTCATATCAGTACACTCAGAGGTACCCTAACTATATTATTGCCACTCTCAGAATTGCCCAAGGAATAGTTGAATACTGAATGTTAGAGTATTATTTCAAAAAGACTTTGAACTCCTGGGAAGGTAGTCATTAGATAAAGTATTAATCATTTAATGTGCTTTAATTTCTCTCATTATATGGCAAGCAGGAATTGAAAATGGTTTAGCTCATAAATCCATTAATCTAATTTGTAACCTAAAGCAACAGATTTCCTTTCTGCATTACCAGTGTGCATTTAGGTGCAAAGCTTCCTTCTGAGCAATGGGAAATCATCAGGAGAGGGGCTATGCCCTCAAGTTGCTTAAATTTTAGTTCAACAAATACAACAAACATAAACAGAAAAACACCCATAAACAGGGGTGTCAAGGCCCAGGGTGCTAGTTCTGGATCTAGCACTGATAAATTGTTTGAGCCTGAACTTCTAACTCCCAAACTACTTAATTCTGTTTTCTAAATATGAGTTAACATATAGTAAATATAGCTGAAGGCATAAAAAACAGTGTTCAGAATCTTGGCTTAAGAAAGATTCAGTTGGCTGGGTGTGGTGGCTCATGCCTGTAATCCCAGCACTTTGGGAGGCCAAGGTGGATGGATCACGAGGTCAGGAGATCGAGCCCATCCTGGCTAACATGGTGAAACACCATCTCTACTAAAAATACAAAAAATAAGCTGGGCATGGTGGCGGGCGTCTGTAGTCCCAGCTACTTGGGAGGCTGAGGCAGAGAATGTCGTGAACTCGGGAAGCGGAGCTTGCAGTGAGCGGAGATTGCGCCACTGCACTCCAGCCTGGGCAACAGAGCAAGACTCTGTGTCGGGAAAAAAAAAAAAAAAGAAAGAAAGAAAGAAAGATTCGGTTGTAGGAATGGTGGTAGCAGTAGTTCAGTACCTAACATTTATTGTGCTCTGACTGTGGGCCAAGCACTGTGCTTAACACTTTAAAGTATCTCTCACTTAAACCTTAAAAAAAATCCTATGTACCAAGTCATATTAGAAGGCTCACTTTACATATAAAGACACTGAGGCATGGAGGGTTTAAGTCCTTTCCCCAAGTTACACAGCTAGAGTAGTTGGGCATATATCTCTAAGACAGTTTTTCTTAGAGACGTTTACTACAGGGAACTTAGAGGTCAAAGTTTTAGGAGACAACTACTGAAAGCCTGGGAAGTCCTGTTCGGGTAGGAATGCGGGATAGACCCGACCCTTCAACAGGTTGCAATATCATTCATCTCCGCTACCAGAACCCTGCTTCAAGTCATCATTTTCTCCTGTCAGAGCTCACTAGCTCTACAGACAACCCCACTGGGTCTCTTGCCACACCCAACCCAGACAATTTTCACACTGTAGCCAGAGTGGTCTTTCTGAAAGACAAACCTAATGCTGTCAATCTCTTGATAAATATTTGCCTGTTGAATACACAAAAGGTGTATTCACCTAATAAATATACAAAAGGTCATGCAGAGTCCATCCATGTTGGAGAAACAATTGTTGATGGAGAGGGCGAAGGGGGTGGGGAAAAAGGGAGAGAGAGAGAGAGAGAGAGAGAGAGAGAGAGAGAGAATATGAGAATAATTGTGGAAGCCGAGCCAGGAAATGACATTATAAAAACAGAGGAAAGAAAGTCCCAGAAGTTGTTTGTAGACCAGAATGGCATGGGGTGGGCTGGTGGCAGCTGTGGGCAGGAAACAGAGGGTGGTGGCTGTCTTCCAGGGTGGGGTTGATGGAGACCAGGGTGGAAGCTGTGCAGTTTGACACAGAGGTTTCAACTGGGAAATGTATCTGGGGAAACAATTCAGGCATTTGGGAAAGGGCTAAATGACAGGAAAATGAATAAGAAAAGATTAACTATGACTATATAGAGTCTGAGGGACCCTCACAGATGGAGGAACAAAGCAAATAAATCTTGGTGCATTATTCCTTTAGCACCACAACTACCAGGAATTTCAGAGGAAATCTACTCATGGCAAGTCCCAATTTTCTCAAGCTCTTCTACATTTATGATGTTTCTATCATAAACCAGACTTTTAATTAGAAATCATTTTTAGGAAACAAAAGATTTTTCAAAGACAACATTTCTAGAACTGATTGATGATGGAAATCTTTGAATAATTCATTTATCATATATTTTATTATTCCAATAACCTCAGGTTATAGCCATCCTTTTATCTTATACTATATATACTCTTAGGGTATAAATCTTTGTCTGTATTTAATCCTCATAATATGTTATTTAACTATGCCAATATGAATAATCACTTCACCTTAACTTTAAACTCATGTAAGAATTTTTGGAGAAGTGCTCCTAATAAATGAAACATATTATTTTAATTCTCAACTTACTGGTCCAGAAAGGAAATATATAGTATTTTGTTCAGTACTACTTTCTATTTTAGGTCAGGATACAGCTCAGAAAAACAAATATCACTTCCATCTCACATCTGACTAGGCAAATCTTTATTTTCCAGTATGGATTATTTTTGGTTCAGTGAGTTTTATTTCAATTCTTTTGCTGTGCTATGTCTAGTTTCACAATATGATTAATGACTGAAGTTTCATTGTCTTCCCTACAGTTGCCTCGAGAATTTGCAGTATTAGATCCATTCACTAACTATAAGGGTAAAATGAAAATTCAATCGAGTGTAAATATTGCTCTTAAAAATGCACAGATCAGCCGGGCGTGGTAGTTCACGCCTGTAATCCCAGCACTTTTGGGAGGCTGAGGTGGGTGGATCACCTGAGGTCAGGAGTTCAAGATCAGCCTGGCCAACATGGTAAAACCCCATCTCTACAAAAATTACAAAAATTAGCTTGGTGTGGTGGCAGGCTCCTATAACCCAGCTACTCAGGAGGCGGAGTCAGGAGAATCGCTTGACCCTGGAAGGCGGAGGTTGCAGTGAGCTGAGATTGTGCCACTGCACTCCAGCCTGGGTGGCAGAGGGAGACTCTGTCTCAAAAAAAAAAAAAAAAAAAAAAAAAAAAAAAAAAAAAAAAACACAGATCTTCATATCTTCATCATTAATTATGTATTGATTATTTTTAGATGATAATGCATAGAATAGTGCTACATGGTGCATCACTTCTTACCTATTGATATGGTTTAGATTTATGTCCCCAACCAAATTTCACGTTGAATTAGAGAACAGGCCTGGTGGGAGGTGATTAGGTCATGGGGGTGGATTTCTCCTTGCTGTTTTCATGATAGTGAGTGAGTTCTCATGATAGTGAGTGAGTTTAAAAGTGTGTAGCGCCTCCCGCTTTGCTCGCTGTCTCTCTCCTGCCACCATGTTCAGAAGGTGTTTGCTTCCCCTTCACCTTATGCCATGATTGTAAGTTTCCTGAGGCCTCCTAGTCATGCTTCTTGTTAATAAGCCTGTGGAACTGTGAGTCAATTAAACCTTTAAACCTATTTTCTTCGTAAATTACCCAGTCTCGGGTAGTTCTTTAAAGCAATATGAGAATGGACTAATACACCTATACTTTCAAGGTATAGCTTATAAAAAGTCTCAGATTAACATTACAAATTAAACCCTCTATTTAGATTAAAGATGTCAGAATGACTGAATACGATTCTCTTACTGATACGTAATCTCGGTTCTCAAAAAAGCCACTTCTAAAAATGTGAGTAATTTTCACAGAGCGATAATATAAACTAGAACTTCCAACTTAAAATAGTCATTTATACAGAGAACACTGACAGCAAGTTGCTTCAAATGATCAACTTGAGAAACCACCAGACCTATCTCCTCTGAATTCCCCTATAACCCACAAGAATTCACTTCTCTAAATCTTAAAGCAGAGTTGCTTATGGAAAGTCCTAATTTCCAGAATTAGCAATATTCAAACACTCATTCTTGCTATTCAAAACTACAGACGTGTGCAGTCAAACTACACTGTCATCCTGAAATGAGAAATCCATTTCTTTTTGGCTTTTGGGACATGTGAAAATGGCAGTTGAGTTTGGATTCTTTACAAGCCTCAACAGGCATTGCTGAGAGACGTTGAGAGCAGCATTGGCATCCAATGCTGCGTTGTAAACCTGGCTCAATAACCTGTGGGCTCAGCTGGTCCACTCTCTTCTGCCAATACCATGATCCAAATACACAGAACTTTTTCCAGTTCCTTTAATTAGCCAGTTCCCCTCTCACTTCCAGGCTTGCAGACACATGTTTTAGTTTATTTGTCTGGAATACTCTGTTCCCTTACAGCTCATCTAATACCTCTTGTCTTTCAAGTTTCAGCTTAAAGGTCACTTACCTATTCAATGAAGCTTTCTCTACACACCAGATTAGAATCCTCTTGACACATATTCCCTTGGCTCCCTATCCTAAAATGACAAGTATAACACCGTACTGTAATTAATCTGTTCATGTGTTTGCCCTTCAGATCGTAAGCTCCATAAGGGCCAAGGACCATCTATCTCTAGAGCCTAATACAGTGTCTGAAAGGAAGTAGGTGCTTAATGAATATGTGACAAATGAAGAGATGAGTAAAAGATTGTCTGTGTAATCTAAACTTAGTTGCTTATCATTTTGAGACTTTCTTTGTGTGGGCTATTCCAATAATTAAAAGAGATAATGACACATAGAGTATTTAATTCTAAAAATTACAAGTATCATAAATGAAAGCTATCTTTATCCAAGAAGCTTACACACATGGATGTTGGGAAAGATAATAACAAAACCGAAAAGCTGTTGGAGCCAATCACAGGCTACCTAAAAATGCCCAAACTCAGAGAGTCCCAAGGGCACATTTCTCTAGGAAATGTCAAACTCAGTTGCCATGCCAGCTCTTGAAAACAAATTTTGCTGTCCCATAATATTTGGGAACACTTTTTCATGTAGTCTTTAGTGTAAATCTCACATTTTAGTTAGAAAATATTAAGAAACACAAACAAGCCCTAGGCTGCTTTGTATCATAGTAATGTGTTTCCTTGTCGTATCCCCACAACTGAAGGGAAATGGCTGAAAGGCAGGAATTGTAACCTTTTGTGTATTGACAGAACACCTAGTCCAGACATTTACATTTAGTAAAGACTCAACACATTTTTGCTACATGAAAGTATCAACAGAATTTTGGCTTCTTAAAATTAAACTTTAAGCTTTGACCTGAAATTCAGGGTGGTACTTCCAGCTGTCTATTGATCATCTTCATTCAGAAGATCTGCCATCTCCCAAAATCATCTCCCCAAATTCAACACATTGAAGTGAAATTTGTTACTCCCACCAAGCCAAACCAGACTGGCTCCATTCCCTAACATTCAATACATTCCAGTTGTATCACTGTAATTATAGAAACCCCGAAATGATTTTTGAATTTCTCTTTGCTGAAATAATAGAGCTTCTATATCCAATCTGTCAAAAAATCAGTAATTCTTGTCTAATCTACTGTTTCGGGGCCTCATTGCTAACTTCCTAGACAACATTTCCATGATCCATTTCTTCACCATTGTAAATATTAATCTATCCAAATTCATTTTTGTGTCCCTCTCTTGCTTAAGAACCTATATGCCCCCTATTCACTATTACATTCAGAACAGACTCTTCTACCTGTTTCTCAGTGTTCTCATAGTCTGCCTCCAACAGTGTTTTCATCTTTTTTATCCACAATTTCCTACTGTTCCAGTAAGGTCTATTTGCACTTAGATCACTTTTCTCTGCCATCTCACATAAACACACCCATCATGCTGTGTTTCTGAAATGCCTTTTTCTCTTTTTCTCACTAAATCAAATCTTATTTAAATCATCCTTGGAGGCCCAATTAAAGTCTTATCTCTTCTCTAATCTTTCTAAATCCCACACTGTTCCTTATTTTTCTGCACTTGCTTTGTAGTTATGGCTGCTAAAAGAAAAACTTTAGACAAATTCAATTTAACAGGTGTGTTTTTTTGAACAAAGAATAATTCATGAATCAGGCAGCCCTTAGAATCAGAAGAGGTTCTAAAAGCCCCACTTTGCAGCATGAGCAGTAGGCTTTTATAGGCTAAATGCAGAAGCAAAATAAATTATTTGATTGACTACAGCTAGGCATTTGCCTTATTTGGATATAATCTGGTGGAAGGTCCTCAGTTAGAGACTAGTTAGCAGTTTCTCATTGTTTAAAATTACATTTTATTTTACTGTTTATGTTGGGGTTCCATTTGCTTACATAGGAACCCAAGGCACTGGGGTGGTTTCATCCTAATGGCCTCCCAATTAAATGTTTTTAACAATTCCCCCTTTTAGTCAGCCTCTCATCTATGAGAGATTGACCAAAACTTGGTCATAAGCAACCACTCTCTGTTACCATCATAGCTAGTCTGCCTTCGAGTGTTATGTCTTTGATTATTATGTTTTTGAGTGTTGAATTATGAGTGTGAAACTCATAATTCACAATGTCAACCTCATTAAAGAAATATCCTTTGTGTTGTTCATTTTGTTTTTGTCATTCTAGTCACAGTGAGACCATCTGGCATACTGTTGATGGCTATGAACATGCGTTTAAGACCCTTGAGAGAAGACAGAGCATGAGGGAGATCACAGTGATGACTCAAGAGGACATTACAAGAAGACTGGAATATGCTCCTTGGCCAAGGCCCCCATGAACCAAATGAACTGAAATAAGCAAAGAAAGATAATGGTTAATGGCTAGAACAAACTGTAAGCTCAGTCTAAGTCCAGAAGGCAATTAGTTGATAAGACTTCTAGATTTGAGCTAAAAGCATATTTTCTGTTTTGCAGTCTGAATGTCTCTGGCTATGGCATCAAGCATGTCAGTGAACCCTCTGAGTGGCCCACAAATAAGAGGTTATGAGTGTTTTCTTATGAAATTTACATCTATCACTAGTTTGTAGGACTTCAGGAACAGAATAGTTTATGGATAACAAGTCTTAAAGACAATAAGCAGGACTAGAATTTGATAATGGGTACACTATAGTTTTTCACTGAAACATAAATTTTCTCTCATACAGCTACCTCCCATTTCTACCAAAGATAATCATAATAAAGCCAATTTGTTTGCAAAATAGGACCAGTCTCATTAAACTTGGCCTGATTATTTACAAAATTACAGTGAAAATAGTGATTGACTCTATAGAATCTTTTTAGATATACTTTGATAGAACTTTTAATCAGGAATTCCAGATTGAACTTTTTAATGCCTTTCAAGTCTAAGAAGCCAAGCCAAGAACTTACTATCAGATTTTGCCTGTAATTCCTATAAATTTGGGTGAATTTCTCTCTTCTTGAGGCCGTCAAAATATTTTTAATCTTCTTGGGCCTTCCTTATTCAATCTGTCAGGCTGGGAAACCCTTAAAGCCAGGTACTAGGCCTATTTTTTCCAAGGGACTTTATTGGCTCCATAAAGTCCACTTTGGTTCCTTAAAGTGGTCTGGTCATATCTGAACATATGATAATCATAATCCTGTCTAAACATTGGTAATATAGCCAGTGGTTCCAATTGTGTCCCATTACAAAAACTGCTGATTGTTCCAGATCCAAGTTGGGACAGTCATAGTAAAAAAGCTTAACTCCTAGAATTGATTGGAACAGGGTGGGGACCTCACTCAAATTTGACCAGTTAGAGTTCTTGAATGCTTTGAATCTCACCTGAGAGAGCAAGTTCCAGTTAATTCTGATGACAGTATTATATGATGTAAGGCCATGAGTGAAGAGCTGGCAACAGCCAAGTTTCCCAGTGATGGAGAATGTAGGCTGACTGAAAGCAACTATTTTCATGGGTGTGTCCCATGATCAACTGCAGTACCTGGGACATAGTATTCAATAAATACTTATTGAGTGGATGGTGCCTGCTGTTCATGTCATGTCCATTGTGTGCAGAACACTACAGCAGGCATTATGAAAAGAAACTGAATAAAAGAAAATGGGAACTAATATTGAGTAAAATATTCAATAATTAGGTAGTGGTCGTTTTCTCCATGTTCAGATGAAGAAACAGAGGCACAGCTGGGTAGGTAACTTGCCTGTATTTATACAGGTGTTAAATGGCAGAGTGTGAATCATGGACTTATACTCAGGTCTATCTGGCTCCAGAGTCTATGCTTTTTTCACTGCACCATGTCTTCCCAAGGCTTACATGTTTATTGGGAAGATAAACCATACACCCTTTAATTAACTTGAGAACTGGGTATGCCCTCTGGATGTTCACTGATCAAACAGATATCATTGAAGTTTAGGGTAAAGCTTACATGAAAAGTTGTCATGTCCCAAGACCTACCACAATTGCAGACTGTTAATCAATCAGATTTGGGGTTAGGTGATTGGCTTAGGCAGTGCTAATTAATAAAGTCTGCTAAAAAGTATAACTATAAACAGAAATATCTGACTATGATACAAAAAGAAAGTAATGCAATATATCTCAGCATTTGTTCAGAGTTTGCTGTTTCTCTGATGACCAGAAAAAATGATCATGATCATTGTAGTTGGGATTTCTGGCAAACCTGTCACTACATTTCTCTCTGGAACAAATTATGTTGTTTTCTTGTGTGTCATGTGGTCTAACTTTACTTCATTACCAATCTTTGCAGATAACATGTGTGTGTGTGTCTAATTCTCTCTCATTACAAATTCAGTTCAATTTACATTCAAATAATTTTCAGGTTTTCAGTCTTCTGTTGTGGCTTTAGCCATAATGCATGAGAAAAAAAAGGCTGAGTAGTGGCTTGCAAAGAATCAACCTCAGAGGAGAAGCAATTACTTGAATCCTAACACCAGAGGAAAAAAGTGGGGGATATGCCCAGGGTCCCTGCTTTCCAGGCTTCCTCAAGGGAAGTGGGGTTTGGGGTTGGGAGAATAAAAGGGGTTAGTCTACTTCTTGGATTATTGTTTATGTCAATCAGGTTTCCTTGATTACAAGCAACAGAACCAACTCTGACTATCACACAGGAGAGAAATATGTTGGTAGGACTGAGGGAAGCTTTTGAAATAAGCAGAGTGGTAGAGAGGGAGCTTTAGGAAGAGACAGGAGCCAGGACGACCTCAAGAGTCCAGCACAGCAAAGATGGAACATCAACTGTTTTTTGTTGTTGTTTTCCTGTCTTTGCAACACTGGCATCAAGATTCAGAATTCTGGGAAAAACTCCAATAGTTCTGTTTGAGTCACTTTCTCACTCTTGGCTAGGTGAGCAGGGCACTTTTATTTAAAAGATCATTGGTGTCATCAAAAGAAGAGAATAGATGCTGCCCAGTGGGAAAGTAATCAGCATCTTCTACATTCCCTCTCCAACCCATAGTGACCCAGCTGGGAGCTGCTGTTCCCAGGGGCATCTTCTAGAGACCAGAGCCTGTGGTGCTGATCCTGCAGTTAGGAGCTCTTGCTATGCCTTTTCCTTTGTATGTAGATCTGAGATGTCCTCAGGACTCTTTGAATCTCTCACAATCCCATGGCTGTTCTGATTCTATAAAATAACAGGAAAGATCTCTGAGTTTCCCTTTCTTCTGTAAGTAATGGAAGCCACTCATTCTGTCATTTGTAGGTAGCCAGTAATTTCGAGTTTTCTATTCTATTCACCTGCTGTAGGAAACCTTCATGTGATGGGATAGGTCTGTGTAGCTGTATACCAAGCACAGATCCACTCAATCCAATAAAGGATACAGCTTTAAATTGGTATTCAAGATGTGTAGTAATTGTGCCCTAATGAACTGAAGATGAGGATTAAAAGCCTCTCTGCAGATATCACAGACACTCTACCTAAACACAGTAGTGTTTTTCTTAGAGCTCAAATTCTTCAACCCCTCTGCAACATTTGACATTGTTGACAATTTTTCTCTTTGAAATTGTTTTCCTTCTTGGTCCTAATATATCTGTTTTCTCCTACCTTTCTGATTGGGTCTTCCCGATCTTTTCTACTTATTCATGCATTTGGCATGTTCTAAATAAAAGAGAATAATAATGTTTGATTATGGTTTTGAATATAGTTCTCAGTAGAAATAGTGAGTATCCCAATAGGAGGCAGAAGACAGTTGTGGGACCCTGGGGTTAGCTAATGTTCAGAAGTCTTTGCAAACAGATGTTTGTCTCTTATGGTTTACCATTGGGTACTAGGTCTTCTTTCGCCAGGAGAAGGATTAACAGAAAGTCTCCAATACCATGAAAACATCATAACAAGGCACAGAGGCAGGATAAGACTGAGGCTCTAAGCAAATTCCTGAAGCAGGAAATAGAATCAAGGCAGGAACTCAGGTATCTTGCCGTGCCTGGAGGACACTGGGTTTTGGAAATGAGGTGATTCCTGGGATGGGTAAGAGTGACTTGCCATACAAATTCAGAATAGCTTAAAAGCCTTCTTCCTCAGAACCCTCAGATGAAAGAAAGGGGGTCAGAAGAAAGAAGAGGGAGTGATTTGGATAAAGATAATAGAATAGTTTTATAAAATCTGAAGCCGACATAAAGGTGCAAAGGACAGAGACAGATACATGATCCAAACTTGTATGCAGGCAATTTTGGTCAAAAGTGTCCATTGTTTAATTATTGACATAGCGTGGCTTAGCAACAGCCCTCATGACAAAGATGTTGGGGATTTAATTAATGATAAGCTCAACATAGATTACTATTGTATTTTGACTTTCCAAAAATGTTAATTCAACCATCAATTGCATTAATGAAAGTAGAATACCTTAAAAAATAGGCCGGGTGCGGTAGCTCATGCTTGTAATCCCAGCACTTTGGGAGGCCAAGGCGATTGGATCACCTGAAGTCAGAAATTTGAGACCAGCTTGGCCAGCATGGTGAAACTCCGTCTCTACTAAAAATATTTAAAAAAAAAAAAAAAAAAAAAAAAAAAAGAATTAGCTGGGTGTGGTAGTGCATGCCTGTAATCCCAGCTACTAAAGAGGCTGAGGCAGGAGAATTGCCTGAACCCAGGAGGAAGAGGTTGCAGTGAGCCAAGATCGTGCCACTACACTCCAACCTGGGTGACAGAGCAAGACTCTATCTCAGAAAAAACCCTAAAACAAAAATAAACAAAACAGAGATGACATCTCTGCTGTACATTATACGGGTCAAATCCTAGTCAGTATTGCATTGAGTTCTGATTTTGGATGAACATAAGGAAAAAACTGAGACATGCAAGGGAAGTTAACTAGGAGAGTGAGGATTTCTTAAAACAACATTGCATAAAAAATTGAGGAAATTAGGGGGCTTTTAATCAAAGAAAAGAGCAGTTGCGAGGGTAATAATAGCTGTCTTCAAATATTTGTGGAGTTGTCAGATGGAAGAAGAATTAAATTTATTCTATGTTGCTTTACCTATAGGTAAGAAATGTATGGAATTTTCAAAGAAGCAGAATGTACAGAATTTCCCATTCAGTATCAGAAAGAATTTTCAAAGTATAAATATCCATGAGATGAGTTGGTCAGGAGGACAGGAATTTATATCACTAATGCTGTTCAACATAAATATTTGAGTTTTGCTTTGGTATATCTGGAATATTTTGGTTGTAACAGAAAACCAAGTCAGGCTAGCTAGCTCAAGCACAGAATACAAATTATAAGCTTATTAATTGTAGCAAACGTTTCTCAAGCTTCTACCATAAACTATGCACTGTTCTAGATATTGGGGCAGTTAGTAAGACACCCACACAAAATTAAATATCTCTAGCCTCAGGTGAGATACATTCTAGTGGGAGAAACAGACAAAAGATACAAGGATGCAGTATACATTTTTCAGTTTGTAAAATGCCCAATGCTCAGCACTCAGATAGGAGGGCAGTTGGGGGCTGGAATCAGATCTGAACTCTATAGCCAAGCTTGGAATCCCAGTGGGCTATATTGTTAGCCTGGAGAAAGGTCACTGTTTTTTAATTTGTAGCAAAGCATGAAATGTGCTGATGGGGGTCCCAAGACAAAATAATAAAATACAGAGCATGTTAGATCATGACAGTGCTGTGAGGAAAGCTAAAGCATGGGGGAGGTTGGATTGACTCTGGAAGGGCTCACTGGAGAGATGGCCACTGAGTAAAGACCTGGAAGATATGAAGTCAGAGAGCTAAGAGGCAGAAGAGGGTCCATGGCATGGGGCCCTGTGCACCATGGCAATGAGTTCAATTTTTACTCTTGAATTAAATGGGAGACCATGGAGATATGGCATGATCTCAGTTACATTCTGAGAGGATCATCTTGGCTGCCTGGCTGAGAACAGTGAGGAGAGGCAACAGCAGAGGCAGTCTGGGTAATAGGCTGCTGAAGTGACGCAGGGACATGGTTGTGGATGAGACTAGGAAACAGCAGCACAGACATTCTGGATATATTTTGAAAATAAAGCTAACAGGATATACCAATAAATTAAATGTATAACTCATTTAACTAGGAAGACCACGAGTGGAACAGGCATCAGGCATAGCTCAATCCAGGAGCTAAAACAATAAAGTCAGGACCCTATCTCTGTTCATTTTGCAGATGGCTACTATTCACAGCAAGTAGGATGCTCACAGAATACTTTACACTAGGCAGAGTGTGGTGGCTCATGCCTGTAACCAATGTACTTTGGGAAGCTGAGGCGGGAGGACTGCTTGAACCCAGGAGTTTGAGGCCAGCCTGAGCAACATAGTGGGATCCTGTCTCCACAAAAATAGTAATAAAAATTACCCAGGCATGGTAGTGGGTACCTGTAGTCCCAGATACTTGGGAGTCTGAGGTAGAAGGACCACTTGAGCCTAGGAGGTTGAGGCTGCAGTGAGCTACGATCACACCACTGCACTCTGGCCTGGGTGACAGAGACCCTGTCTCAAAAAGAAAAAATTAATAATACTTTACACTCATATTCCACTTGGTTAAAGAGAATATCTTTTTCCATGGCTCTGTCAGGTAGTCTTATAGCTGTGTTTTGTCTTTATCACTGGGTTAACAATAATGGCCAGGTTTGGTTTGGGTTATATGCCCACTCCCTGTAAGAGTGAGAGGGTGGGTGGGGTCAGGCAGTGTCAGCTCCAGTCAAACTTAAGGAACATCAATACTTCCTGACTAGTCCAGAGCCAAGCCAAAAGGCGAGAACAGACTATGGAAAGTGGTAAACAAGCTATGCCCAGCATATAATGAAGATGTATCAGTCTATAATTCCCATTAAAGATTCTCTTTTCTTTTTATAAACAGGAGAGTTTCCCAGGGAGAATATTTTTGAGGGTCTGTGTATTAGTTTCCTATTGTTGTTGTAACATATTACCCCAAATTTAGTGACTTAACACAAATTTATTATCTTACAGTTCTGAAGGTCAGAAGTCTGACAGTGTCTGATATGGTTTGGATTTGTGTCCCTGCTCAAATTTCACGTCAAATTAGAGGAGGGGCCTGGTGGGAGGTGATTGTGATAGTGGAATTGCTGTTCTTGTGATAGTGAGTGAGTTCTCACATGATCTGATGATTTTAAAGTGTAGGCACTTCCTCTTTCACTATCTCTCTTTCTTGCTCCACCATGTTAAGAGGTCCCTGCTTCCCTTTGACCTTCTGCCATGATTGTAAGTTCCCTGAGGCCTCCCAGTCATGTTTCCTGTTAAGCCTGTGGAACTGTGAATCAATTAAATCTCTTTTCTTTATAAATTACCCAGTCTCCAGTAATTCTTTATAGCAGTATGACAATGGACTAATACACTGTCTTACCAGGTTAAATCAAGGTATCCGTATCAGCAAGGTCTTCCTTCCAGAGGCACTAGGGGAAAATCTTCCTTTTTCTTTTCCAGCTTCTAGAAGCTGCTTGCATTACTCAGCTTATTGCCTCTTCTTCCATCTTCAAAATCATCAGAGTAACATATTCAAATCTCTCTCTCTCTCTCTCTCTGACCTCCTGCCTCCTTCTCCAACCTTTTAAAGCCCCTTGTGGTTACATTGGACCCACTCAGATAATCCAGCATTATCCACTCATCTCAAATACTTAACCTAACAAACCCAGAATCCCCTTTGCCATGTAAGGTAAAATATTTTCAGGTTCTGTGGATTAGCACTTAGACACTTTTGGGAGCCATTATCCTGCCTATCACAGCCTGCCAGGCACATAGCACATTTTGAAGTCAGTTGCCACATCCACTATTCTTTTTTTAGACTTGTAAAAATATTCACAAAATAACATATTCCTGATAATGTAGCCACACTTACTCACCTAGCAGAGAGGCTCCTGGCCAAAGGTTGACCATCCAAAGGACTGCTTCTAGAGTTCTTCCCGATGGAAATATTTTACCTGAGAGGGCGTGTTGTCAAACCAATCAGATCCTTTCATTTGGAGTGCTTGAATTGAAGACATTCAAAGAGTACAGCCTGTTAGGAGAGTGGTAAAGATGTAAAAATACAGGAAGTGAAAGCCTTAAATAAAAGCCATGAATTTTATTTACTGATAAAGAGAAGAAGAGACAGCCAGCTATGGGTAGTCCAAGAGAAAGACAAAGCAGGAGAGAAGGGACCAGAGACCCAAGAGCAGAGTCAGGGATGCAGTGGACTTCCACACCTGGGGTTGGCCTCCTGCTGATCCCCAACCTGCAACAGTGTCTGCTGGACCATTATATCTACCCCATTGCATCTAAAGAGTTACAAATGAGGGTGCTAGTTCTCTATGTACACAGCAGCTTAGGGCTTTTTTCTTTCTTGTTTTCATCTATTCCCACAATAAGCTTCCATGAACTGAGATAGCCTGACTGTATCTCTCTTCCCAATAATCTGGAAGAATGTGACAGAAGGATAGGCATGAAATCTGTCCAGTTAAGGCATTCAATGACACCTGTATCAGCCTGCAAACAATACAGATTATCTCCTTAAAATTTCACTGCCACTTTCCCAGTAAAGTTCCTCTCCATGTAACCTCTCTCTAGGACTTAAAATAACATTTATTTATTTATAAATAATAAATAAATTATTTATTTATTTATGGTCCAATCACTTCTGACCTTCAGAACTGTAAGATAATAAATTTGTGTTAAGTCACTAAATTTGGGGTAATATGTTACAGTATGTAATATGTAATATGTTACAATATGTAATATGTTACAATATGTAATATGTTACAATATGTACTATGTTACAATATGTAATGTGTTACAATATGTAATATGTTACAATATGTAATGTGTTACAATATGTAATATGTTACAATATGTAATGTGTTACAACAACAATAGAAAACTAATACACAGAGTGAGAGATGGAGTCTCACTCTGTCACCCAGGCTGGAGTGCGGTGGCACAATCTCAGCTCAATGTAACTCCACCTCCCTGGTTCAAGCAATTCTCCTGCCTCAGCCTCTTAAGTAGCTGGGATTACAGGCACGCGCCACCAAGCCCGGCTAAATTTTGTATTTTTAGTAGAGACAGGGTTTCACCATGTTGGTCAGGCTGGTCTCGAACTCCTGACCTCAAGTGATCCACCAGACTCGGCCTCCCAAAATGCTGGGATTACAGGCATGAGCCACTGCAACCGGCCTAAAAGAAAATTCTTAAATGACCACATAGTAGCACCAAGGTTGCTGATGCTACTTGGTTGTTTAGGGTGAAAATTCTGCCACCAGCCACACTAAGAACTGCATTAGAACAGAGGGGAAGACAATGAAATTTTAAAAGGTGAGGGTTTTTGCATATGAAGAAAAAAAAAGAAAGGAGCATTAAGGACTTGAGTAACATTCTTTGTGCATGTATGTATGTCTTTATGTATAAACATTTCTAAGTTAGAATCTAAAGCCTGTTGTCTTCAACAGAGGCCATGGAAGCAAGATGAGGGGTCTGGAATGAGGCCAGCAGAATTTGTAACCCCACCTTCTTAAGCCAAAACAGTGCTGACAGGCATAAAATTGGTATTTATGAGGTTACAAATCTTAAAAGAGTATGTTGTATATACAAAGAAAAATGCCACCCACGAAGCTAATTCTTTTCCATGTCTGAATTCAGGCTGAAAAGCTCTAGGGTAAGAAAGTCAATGTTGCTGGTTTTCAAGTTGTAGTTAACATTTGGCCAGAGTTAGATAACCACCCTTTTTAGGCAGTAGTTTTTAATCTTTTTTAAAGTAGTAGACCTCTTTGAATATTCTGTGTAACCTTCTCCTTTGGAAAGTGAGTGTACATGAAAAATTTTGCCTAAAATTTCAAGGAGCTTATCATTTCCTTGAACTACCATGGGCCCAAATTAGCAAAACAAAAGAAAAACTCTAAAATATAAAATATAAATGTGTATGCCTAGGTTATTCAACAGGTAAGCTAATTTCCATAGATACTATTTTCTCTAGCCTTGTATTTTTTTCCATTTCCTAAAGCTGCTCATAAGCATTTATAGATCTTTGCATAATTTGTGCATTTGAGAGAGGATTTCCAAAAGGACAAGACTGGAGGTGCCCTGGTCAGAAATGATTTAAAGAATGCTTCTGAAGAGGGAGGGTGGAGGAATGCTGAATAGGAATCAAATCTGTTGTGCTTTCTATATTTTCCTCTTGGCTTTCCCAGCAGGAAGGCTGCCCAATCTAGTTCATCCGCTTTGCTTCATTTTCATAAAAACATTGAAAGTTAAATACTTAAGATCATTTATTCCAATACTTCTGAAACTTTTGTGCATCAGAACCATTTGGAAGGCTTGCTTAAATGTAAATTTTTAAGGTCGATCCTCAGAATATCTGATTTCAGTCAGTCTGGAGTGAGGCCCGAGAATTTGCCTTTCTAACGAGCTGCCAGGTGATCCTGATGCTGCAAGTCCTAGGACCACGTTTGAAAGGTGCTGATTTCATCTGTTTTAAAGATGAGGGACTGAGACCTGCTCAGAGTTTTGCTGCTCTTCCTTCTTTTCTATTCTACCCTCAAGATGGACAGATTCACTTAACCTTTGTTGCTACCTTCAAAACTATTATCATTGAATGAGATTGGGTTATCAAATGCATCGAGCTCATTTCCGTCTCAGGGACTTTGTACTTACAGCTACTTTAGCCAAAAATTCCTCTATTCTTATCATCTTACGACTTTCTTCTTTTCTTTGTTGAGATCACTGCTCAGATTCTCCTGACTCTGCCTTTCCTGACCACCCGGTATAAAATAGATCCTATCACTCTCGATTTTCACACATCACATTCATTTTATTTTCAGTCTTTATGTCAACATGAGTCATGTGCTTATTGGTTAATTATCTACGGTTATCTATGGACATAGCTCTATGAGGACAGAGATTAGGCTTGTTTCCCGCTGTGACTCTAGCCCCTAGAACTGGACCTGGAACATGGTGAGTTCTCAGTAAATATTTTTTGAAAGAATTGATGAATAAAAGTGCTTGCTTACTTGCTTTTCTTT
>NW_012102066.1:2872344-2913689 GCF_000951045.1 Mandrillus leucophaeus | reverse complement strand
TGAGATGGAGTCTTGCTCTGTCGCCCAGACTGGAGTGCAATGGTGCAATCGCAGCTCACTGCAACCTCTGCCTCCTGGGTTCAAGCAATTCTCCTGCCTGAGTAGCTGGGATTATAAATGCTCACCACCGAGCCCGGCTAAGTGGGTTTTTTTTTGTATTTTTAGTAGATATGGGGTTTCACCATGTTGGTCAGGCTGGTCTCGAACTCCTCGTAATCCACCTGCCTTGGCCTCCCAAAGTGTTGGGATTACAGGTGTGAGCCGCTGCACCCGGCAAAAGTGCATTTTTATAGTATGTCTTATTCTGCTTTGCATCCACTTGGCCTTCCTTGAATGTATAACTTCTTATACAATTTTAGTAAAAAATTTTCCAGCCTTCTTTTTCGGTAGTTACCATAACAATAAAATTAGGTAACAGTGTTTAAACACAAAGGAAGAGAAAAGGCATGTATTTTAATGCGATACAAACTTGGCTCATTAGTTGAAGTGATTGAGAGACTACAGTCATCAGAGAAGTCCACAAATGAGAGGAGTGATCTCTTTAGAGAACTAGAAGAAATTGGTATCTCACCAGTTGATTGCTTTCACTCATTATTGCAGTAAGCATATATTTATGGATGACTTGCTACATGTTAAGTGCCATTCTAAGCTAGGGATACAGAAAACAAAAAAGAAAAAAAATCACTGCCTTCAGAGAACTTTCATAGTACTAGAAGAAAGGTGGAGAAAAATGCATGATATAAAATACATGGTATGCTATTAGGAAATAAGGGCTTTGAGGAAAAGAACATGGAAGAAGGAATAAAGAGTGCACATATGTGTGTATGTGTGCATGCGTGCATATGCATGGGTGTGTGTACAATTTTAAGTAGGATAGTCAGGGAAGACCTCACTGAGAAGGTGACATTGAGACAAGACTTAAGTGAGGGAAGGGAAGAGCCATGTAGATATCTTGGAGAACAGTATTCTGGGAAGGGAGTAAGATGTGAAAGGCCCTGATGCAGAATTATACCAATGGTGTGGAGGGAGCATGGAGGAGGCCACAGTGGCTGGGGCTGACTGAAAAAGGGTGTAACCAGTAGGAGGTGAGGTTGGAGAGGATGGGGTCTGGACTGTGCCCTTTAGGCACAGTAAAAATGTGGAGCCACTGGTGTGTTCTGGAGTTAGAACTTTATCAGGATCTGACTTATATTTTAACAGGCACACACTGCTGCTATGAGAAGAGTACTTTTCTCATATCTAGGCTTTGGACTCCCCAGAAAGAAAATCTGAGTCTAGAAATGTTTTTAAAAACCCAGTTGTTTCAGATTCTTAATGTCTGCCACAACACACCCTTTATTTAAAAATATTTACTGGTCACTTACTAAAGCCAGGCATTGTGGGAAACTTTTAATGTAGCAGGAGAAAGAAGCAAAACCACCATTAATTGAGGGCCTTTGGTGTGTCTGCCAGGCAGGGCACCAGGTACGTGACCGCTGTCATCACAGAATCTTTGCCCTCATAGAGCTTTGGGTTAGCAGGGGATATAATGTGTGCAGAAAACAATGGAGACTCCGTGAAAAGGACTCTGGAGCTTACAGACGAAGTGCTAATGGTTTTGTGAATCGGAACATGTCACACCTGAGGGGATGCTCTGTTTGCTCTTAAAGCAAGAGCAGAAGCAAAGACACAGTGAATCCCAGGGACCAGCAGGAAGCAAATGGTGGTGGGGAGTGCAGAGGAGGCGAATATTGCGGGCAAAGGGGAGCTATGAGAAGGGAGAGGAGGGGAAGACAGGAGGCCATGGAAGTTGGCTTGATCTAGATCCTAAAGAAGTCCTACAACCTTAGAAATGGGCACAGGAGCCACTGAAGACATCTAAGAAGGGGACCCCATGGCAAAGCCATAGGTACCTGAAGGCGTGGGAGTCAGATGCTTCTATATAAGAGAATAGCAGAAGAAGGATGGAGACGCTGCGTATAGAGAACTCTAGTCTGAAATGACTTCATGTTGATAGAAAGCATTTCTATTCTAAGCATAAGGTAACTTTCAAGCTTCCACTGAATATTGCAACTTTTGCCTAGGGAAGGAGAGCCAAATGGGAATTTTTACATTGCCATTAAGACTCTGATTAGGGGAAAATTCCTTGGGGCAGACAACTACGTCAGCATAGTTTTTTAATTTATATTTTAAATAGTGCAAGTATTCCCAGAGGCCTGGTGACAGACAGAAATTCTATAAATATATTAAACTCAAACAATCTGCACACAACTGCCAGCCTGAAGACTCCCACCCTCTTCCAGATTTAACCAATTTTTAAAGGCAATTAGTTTTGGAAATTTTAAACATGCAGCTAATCAGTCTAAGGAGAAACAGAGTTTACTCCAATAATATTGCCAAGGATCGTTTCCCCCTACCCTTGTTTCTTCAGCATTAGAGTCTGGGGGCCCTGTTTACATCAAAAACTCTTTGGAGGAAAACACAGCTCAGGTAAGGTATAGACCAATAGGGCAGTGCAGTGGAATATAGATAGAGGTGGTGTGAGGTCTGCAGCCAGGGAGACCCAGGGACAAAGCCAAATCCCAATACTGTCCCTTCCCAGTAACGTGGCCTTTGCCAAGTTCCTTAGCTTCTGCTGTGAGAGGCATGGAGTCATGCTTAAGGTCATGGCCTCCGTACCCAGATAAAGGGTTAAAACTCTTCCTTTGCTATTTCCTTGCTGTGTGGCCTTAAGAAACTTATATAACCTCTATGTGCTTCAGTTTCCTTAACTGTAGAGTAATAATAGCATTTACTTCATAGGGTTGTTTGGAGATTAAATGACTTGAGTTTTGTAAAGTGTTTAAAATACTGCCTGGCAAGTCGAAAACTGTTTGCTCTTTTATTATCACTAAATAGAAAGGATATAATAACTCACAGGGCACTTCTACCAATTAAATGAGATCTTGAGAAAGATAGTATATCACTGTTTAGATGTTTATGTGACTGGAATCCATAGTAATAAAATCAAATGCGACTTGCAAAGGATTTTATTTTTAAGACTCATATGAGTAAAGGTTATTAGTGACTACAGGGAAGATAATGAACAAATTATGTTGTGTGAAAAAAGAAGTGGCTTCAGGTGGAAAACACTGGGTACTCTGTTCAACTTTGCTACTTGCTCTGGCTGTGAGAATGTGAGGAAGTCCTCTCTGAGTCTCCATCTTAAAATAGAAATTATGCCATACACCTAAGCACAAGATTTCTGCAATGATCTAATGTAATAATATATGTGAAAATCGGAGAGTGTTAATTTAAAGGCATCATTTTCATTAGTATTATTAAAGATAATATTGTACCGTTATTAAACTCCTGGGGCCTGATGTAGGTACTCTTAGATACATCTGAGCTTTTGGAATAACTGACACTTGGCAAACATTTATATAGAGAGCAATTTTCTAAATGAGAGATACTTTCTCTTTTCCCTGGCTACTGGCCATGTCATGTCTACGGAGAACTCTATTAAGAATGCACAGCTAATGTGAATGGTGCCTAAGAAAATAAATGCATTGTGGGGAAGAAAGTACTGCCACATCCAAGGCCAAAATGAAATGGAGCAAAAAGTCAGAATAGCTGTCTTATACACTAATAAACTCATAAGGTTGATTTGCACATCTTGTCTTTTAAGCTCCTGGCAACATTGTGAGTTACCCTTAGCAGTTACCATTAGGTCTGGGATTTAGAGGTACAGAGTTGAGACGTAAAGGTATTGAGCTCAGTATAGCGGAATCTTTTCTACTGATGGCCCCAGAGAGAAATTCTCTTCATTATTAGCAAGTGCATAAAGGTATGGAAGGAGCACACTACAGTTCAGAACTAGAATTTCAAATGACATACCTCAATTAGAGAAAATGCAGAGACAAAATTAGCATCCTCTTAGCAAGTTTCCCTGAAATCTGGGAAATTAGAGGGAGAAGAGGTAAAAGAGTCCACGAATGTAAGATGGATAGATCCTGGGGTCCTACAGACAAGCAGCTGAGTAAGAGAGCACCACTGAGTTCAAGAACACAAAAAATCACAAAGCAGAGATCATAGGGCTGACCATTTCCCTGGTCATGAATAGGCTCATTTCACAACACTCTGCAAATTCTATACTTCACAAATAATGAGAGAGGCTGGAAACATGATTATAGGGTTTGAGAATTAAATTTGTGACAGAAAGATTAAAAAGAGTACTGGCATTCAGTCTAAAGTAGAGAGCAATGGAAAATAATGGGAAATTAATATTCTTTGAATAAAGAGCTTTCATTCTAAGAATATGCCTGGAGGTTTTCTTTGGGAAAATCCTGAAAGGAAATGGTTTAAAGTTGTTTTGTTTTTTAAAATGAAGTTCAAGTAGGTATATAATAAGGAAGAATGTAAATGTGACATAGTAAACAACAAATGGTCATCAGCTTCCTAAAATGTGGTGAGTCTCTGACCCCTCTCTTCAAGGTCCTTACCATCTGTCCGGAGAGATGGTGAGTACTGTGTGGACAGTGTCAGGTGAGGGAATGAATGAACTGCTATGGAAAGTAAAAGAGAACACACCTAACCTAGGAAGCTACCTTAGTCAAATTTTGAAGGTTGTGCAAGGCAAGGCAGGGCATTTAAGGAAAAAGAAATGGCACAAAAGCTTGAGATGACATGGTGTGCTTGTAAAATTAAAATATAGCTCAGAAGTACAGGCATACAGAATACAAGACAGGACAAAAAATTAAAGAGGTCTCATTTACTGAGTTTTGATTTGTATGACATGCAGTGTTCTTTTGTACATCATTTTGTTCAATCCTATAATAACCCTTGCAGAGTGGTTTTGTTAATCAAGGTTTTTAATGCAGGGTTAATATATAGACCCTCAATTCTCATTGGTTTAGCACAATAGAGGTATATTTTTCATCTCACAAGGTCCAATGTGGGTCACACAGCCTATGACACCCAGAACATGTGGACTCCAAGCACTTCTGCTCACAGTCTATGGGGTAGAACATCACATATTCCCAACTTCACTGCAAGAGAGGAAGGGAGATGAAGAGAAGCACATGTGTATTTGGTGAGCACTAATGATCTTTGCTCTAGGTAGGAACTTGTATTAGTTATTTATTGGTGCATAACAGTATTACCACAACCTTAATGGCTTAAAAACCCACATGTTTATTATCTAACTTTCAGTGGGTCAGGATTCCAGGGAAAGTTTATCTGGATTCGATGTTTTCAAGTCTCAGAGGGCTGCAATCGATGTGTTGGCTGGGGCTGCAGTCTCATGTGAGGTTTGATTGGGGCAGGATCTGATTCCAAGTTTATGTGGTTATTGCCAGCATTCAGTTCCTCAGGTTATTAGACTAAGGTCCTCTGTTTCTTGCTGGCTGTCCACTAGAAGTCCCCATTAGTTTTTTAGGTCATGGTGGGCCTTCCCAACATGGCAGCTTCACTTTTCAAAGGGAGCAAAGGATAGTTGCAATAACATTGCAATGAATGTTGCAATATTATATAATAATGGAAGTAATAAATCATCTTTGCTATATTCTGTTAGTTAGAAACAAGTTACACGTCTTGCTGACACTCAAGAGGAGTATATTACACAAGGTTGGGAGTATCAGGAGGTGAAAACAATTGGGAGCAGTCTTAGATTCCGCTCATCATCATAGTACTATTATTATATCCTTATTTATCAGAAAAGGATATCAAGGTGCAGGAAGATGAAATGATTTGTCTAAGGCCTCACAATAAGTAAGGAGTAGAGCTGGAATTCTAATTCATTATTGTAAAACCCATATTTTAAACCATTACATTGTGCTACCAGACTATGAAGAGTTTTCTGTTATGATAAGAAAGTTGGATTTTATATCCCATAGATGCTGGAAAATAACAGAATCAGATTTTCACTTTAAATAGATCAATTGACTCTCAAGATTGGGTTTGAAAAGATAATACTAAAGGCAAGAGGCAATTTAGGAGATTCTCACAAGAGTTCAGATGAGAGATGATGAGATCTTCAAGTGGAACACTAATATAAGGGATGGAGTGGAGGAGACATTGTTGCAAAAAATATTGAGGATGTGGGTAAAATTTGCAGGACTTGTTGATTCAGTGTTGGTGGTGAGGAAGAGTCTCTTCAAGGGTGAATCCTCAGATACTGACAGGTTCAATCATGATTTTCCCTCTCTTCTTTTTCTTGTACCACACTCTTCCTCATCCATTACACTCCAATTATCTTGCCTTATTCCTATTTTTAGGACCCATTAAGTTTATTCTACTTCACGGCTTTTGTACTTGCTGGTCTCACTACCTAGAATACTCCTTCCCTAAATCTCATGTCTAGTTGCTCCTTCTCTCTTAGGCTTCCCTGTTCTCTCCACCACATCACTGTTTTATTTTCTGCATGGCATGTATCATTAGCTAAAGCTATCTTGGTATTTTATTATTGGGTTTTTTTTTTTCTTTGCTAGAAACATAAACCCTTTGAACACAGAGGACTCATTTGTGTTGTTCATTTTTGTAAGCCCAGGACCAACAACAATGCCTGACATGTAGTAAGGACTCAGTGCACTAGAGTGAATAAATAATTGCTTGACCAGGAGCAAATGGAGAAGAAACGTATTGAGGCATCTTAGAGGTCAAACAGCAGGCAAAGCGAGATGAAGTGTAAAAGATCTGAGAGAATAAAATGTTGTAGAGTAAGGGGGACTCTTAGAATGTAAAGTTTTAAAGAAAAATATCTGGAAAATAGTAATATTGTTGGATGGATAAGTTGTGACCACAGGAATTGATGGCAGATACAGAATAGAGGTGAATGTCACTAGAATGGGAGAGACCAAGGGACTGTGGGGCCAGGCTACTGGCTCAGAGGTCTTCATGAAAGGCAATATGTTATGGCAGAAGAGGGCACCTAACAGCACTACTAGCATGGTGTGATCTTTGCTGACTGGAAGGACCTGATTGATGGGGAAAAGAACAAAGCTGATTGGGTGGGATTGCAATTGCTCTAAATGGGAGTTGATTTTTGATGATGGTAGAAATTCCAAATGGTCTTAACAATATGAGGTAGACTCTGGTGCCATCCTATTTACAGGTGTGGAAAGTGAAAAGTAGATGAAGGAGTAAAGTAATTTGCCCCAGGTCATAAGTGGTAGGGGCCTGAATTCAGGCCAGATGATCTGAGTCCAGGGTCTATATTTTAAATCATTATACAACTTGGCCTTAGGAGCTGATCTCACCTCAGAACTCATGACCCTTGACCCATGTCCCAGATTTACTTCAGAAAGTAAAAAAAAAAAAAAAAATTGTATGGTTTAGAGAGCAACCAGGCTAACCCACTCTTTTATAGTTCATTCATTTATCCCCAAATATCTATTAAGCTCCTACTCTGTATCAGGTACTGTGCTTATCATTTGATAGTTAATATCCTTTTAAATAGTCTCAATCACCATATTGGGCATTGTTAAGGAGTATTATTTATTTAAAAATTATACACTTATATACATATATATGATTTATGTAAAAATTATAGTAGCTCCTGCAGTGCTTGGTATAAAGTGACTCCTCCATAGATTCTAGTGAATTTACTTGACTTTAACATTTTTACAACAAGAGTGGTTGAATTGAAGGATGGTACCAGCACAGGTACTCAGTCTTTGGCCTTTGTTCACTTAGCACTTTCTTCTGTAATTCTAAAAATTTTCTACCTGAGCACCACCTATGAAGGAGCTGCAAAATTCATTTAAATAGAGCAAAAAGTGATAGTTCAGCAGCTTCTGGTCCAAAACATTTACATTTCTCCACCCATCAAATTATAGAGGGAGAGATGCCAAACTTTTATAGATTTTTAGTTCCATTAAATTAGTTTATTTTCTCTCTGCTTGCCAACCACAAAATAAATTCTCTATCCCAATGAAAGCTTTATTGTTACAGGTATCATCCAGTCCCTAAAGACATCCTGAAATCATTATGATCTCAGCAATTCCTGTTCTCTACATACTCTTTTCAGACTGATCTTGTGAACACACTTCGCTATTATTATTCCCTTGAGCATCTGTAACACTTTCTGGGAGATGTATGAGACCACACAGATCACTGAGGCACAAAGCTTCCAAAGTCAAGGATGATGTAGTTCAGTTCTAGCATATCAACAACAGAGCCTGGTTCCCAGTAGGAATGTAATGCATCCTCCTGACTTGCCTTTTCTTTATCTCATCCTTCTCTGTGAGATAGGATAGAAATGCAAATAGAGGTGAGTGTTCCCAGCTTTTCTCTCCACCAAATAAATTCAATTCTCTTTCTGCTTCGGCTCATTTCTTTCCCCTCCCTCTCCTCTTGAGAATTCACTGACTGGTCCTATGAGTTGTTGTGAGGCAGCATTAGGAGAATGGGTTGAAGGCTAAATGTCCCATCCCTATGAAACACTCGTGAAAGGTAACGTGGAATTTTCTTTCCCAGACGCTCTTGTGTAGGGGCAGCTGGCACTTGGAGAATATGCAGGGATGTGATGACAATAACCCACTTGGGGTGGAGGCTGGGAAAGGGAAGAAAAATAGATGGCTGGAAAGTCAAGAAAATGGAGGAAAGGAGGTGAGTGACAGGCCCTGGGAGATGCAGGGTGTTAAATAATATGAGAGGAAGAGAATTTTAGCAAGAGTTGCCTCTGAATTTTGTCTTCTTCAAGAAATAGGAATTCAAGTTTGAATTCCTATCAGACTCTCCTTTGAATGTGATCCATTCTGAAGGACCTACGTGGCCCATAGTTATAAAGAGTGATGCACACAACAGGCATTTACGAAACCTGCCTGGTGATCCCAAATATTATTATGCAGCACAGAAGACAAAAGTAAATAAATCACAGCAACGGAGACATGCATAGTTTAGCTAAGGGATAAAGTGACAATATTTGTACATCAGTTTATAGCTGAAAAAAGTGTTCATTATTTTAAATTATTTTGGTGTAGGGCTATGTCGGACTGGTTTTTATATATTATCTCCATTTTATTTTATTTATTTTTTCAAGAGAGCATGCTTACATTTGCCTTATTTTATTTTATTGAGACAGTCTCACTCTGTCACCTAGGTCGAAGTGTAGTAGCAGGATATTGGCTCACTGCAACCTCTGCCTCCTGAGTTAAAGCAATTCTCCTGTCTCAGCCTCCCAAGTAGTTGGGATTATAGGCATGAGCTACCATGCCCAGCTAATTTTTGTATTTTTAGTAGAGACAGAGTTTCACCATATTGGCCAGGCTGGTCTTGAACTTCTGGCCTCAATTGATCCACCCACTTCAGCCTCTTAAAGTGCTAGGATTACAGGTACGAGGCACTGCACCCAGCCTATCTGTATTTTATTATTATTATTATTATTGTAGGTTCAGGGGGTTCATATGCGCGAGTGTTACATGGATATATTCTGCAATGGTAAGGATTGGATTTCTAGTGTACTCACCACTCAAATACTTAGTGTTGTACCCAATAGATAATTTTTCAACTCTCATCCTCCTCCCACCTTCCCCCTTTTGGAGTCCTTAATGTCAATTTTTTTCCGCCTGTATGTCCATGTATACCCATTGTTTAGCTCCCACTTATAAGCGAGAACATGTGGTATTTGATTTCTTTCTCTGAGTTATTTCACTTACGATAATGGCCTCCAGCTCCATCCATGTTGCTGTAAAATACATGATTTTGTTCTTTTTAAAGGCTGAATAGTATTCCATGTTGTATACATACCACATTTTCTCTATGCAATCATCTATCAATGGACACTTAAATTAGTTCCCTGACTTTGCTATTGCGAATAGTACTGCAATAAACATATGGGAGCAGGTGTCTTTTTGGTATAATAATTTTTCTTTTCCTTCGGTTATCTCTATTTTAGAGATAAGGGATCTGAACATCAGAGAAGGCTTGACTGTGACTGTCATCTAGTAAGTAGCAGAGTTAGAACTACAGCCCATTTGGGGAGCACCAAAGCTTGTCCTCTTTCTGCTTTCTCATACTATCTCTGAACTTAGAGGGAAAAAAGTGGAGCACTAGACAGAAACCCTCACGCAGAGGTCCAAATTCCAATGTATAAGTTGGGTTTTTTAAGATTACAAGAAGCAGAGGTACCCAGGTTACCTTTGTGATAAGGGTTTGTGATTCACGGCCATGTCAATTGGCATGAGTTGTCATCTCCTTCTTGGCCGTACAATCACTCTTGGTCCCGCCTACCTCATACTTGGCTGGAGAGAAGGCCTCAAGGAGGAGAACAACATCTCTACACACTTTGGAATACACCTTCCATCCCTGCATACTGTGGGAACTCCTTCTTTATATGAAAGATAATCTGATTGAGACAGTCTTTTACCATTCCATATGAAAGCCCTTGATGCCAAGATTTCAGCCAAAGTCCAAGGGAGGTTTTTGGTCTCTTTCATCCCCAATCTTACCCATGAGTGATGCTGGCTTAGGCAACAGTCTGGGTCAATCAGTGGTGACCAGGGTAGCAGAGTTGGTTTTAGTCTCTGAATATGGCTCAAGACGTAACTCAGTGCACAGAGAACCTCTAGAGCTGTTTTCCTTCAGAAGAGAGCTTGGAGTATGTCATGCAGATGGCTTCATGAACATTTTGCTAGGAGCTGGACCAATGGGGTACAATGAAAGAAAGACTGACTCAAAGACTGATGACACCCAGGAGCCCTGCCATAGTGCTGTACTTTAAGAAATAATGAATGCATTTTCCTTAGTGTTTACCTACTCACAGTAGAATATCACTACTTCATGTTCTCTTAAATTTTTGTCTTCCAAGCAGCACTTATTTGAGTCATTATTCCCATTCCTCTGTCCCTCTGCTTTGCAACTCACAATGTATTGACGCAGATTCAATTTAATAATGGAAGAGCAATATTTATGCCATCTAATTTTAGATGACTATGGATGCAACGGAAAAGCAGCAGACATATAAATACACCACTTACCATTAAAAAGTGGCAAATGTCCCTGAAAGAAAAATATTTAGAAACTGCCACTACTTGCTTCACCAGTGTGTTGTTTTATTTCCTATATTTTGAGTTTATATGAAAAAACACAAGCAATCTTGTCTGTACCTCAAAGTTTGATTGTTTTCAAAATAAAAATATGCTTTTAAAAAGCAATGCAGCACAAACAAGTGAACAGTCACTATTACATTCAGAGTAATTTAATACAATTCAATTCAATTAAATACCACTGCTGTAAAGGAGGATTAAAGTCTCGACAGCTGCACTTGAAGTATAGCAATTAATGTAGTTGGAATTCAGGAATCTAAAAACTATCCCATTACATTTCACTAAATCAAAGGATCTAAAAAACAGTTGTTGAATCATTATTGGATTAACAGAGGATTGTTGATGTTACATCATTTAAATCATAGGTCTTAATCCCTATAATAAAGTCAAGCGTTACAGTGTTTGCAAAGCAGAAAAAAATCCCAGGAGTGGGAAGATCCATTTCAGCAACACTTCCCTGCTGTTGAGTTGGCACCAACTCACAGCAGTCGGTGGAATGTGTTGATAATGTGTTTGACCAGGGATGTCAGGGTTATTGGGGCTGGACTTATGGGCACAAAGTGATGGATGACCCCTCAACTGTGATTTGAAGGATTCTGGAAAGAGTATCTTGATCAAAATAATACCATCTGCCCTCTGTCAGGATGTCTGAAATCCAGTCATTGGAGTTATAGTCCTTTGGGTCTTAAGGTTTTTATATACTTTCTGACATTTCTGTTGCCAAAGAGACCTGTTTATTCTTTCAAGACCCAAGACTTGCAATTCTGGCCATTGTCACTGCATAGATGGTCATTCAGCTAAGCATAGTACTGCAGCGATTTCAGGATGGATAACCCAGAGAGGTGATGAAATTTAACAATCCAGACAGTTAAGCCTTTTCCATAATCATATGATATTTTAAAAAAGACTGACTAGCTAAATTCAAGTGCTACCACATTTAGCAAGATTTAAATGAATAACATGATACCTCTTTATGTTAAAATTTCTTATCAATTGCAATTTGACTTATACTTGGTTTCCAAATTTACGGTAACATCTTTCTTCAGACTGCACAGCTCTGAAGTTGTATTTCTGAACCAAATTGTATGTAATTGCTTTTCTTGGCAGAGGGAGATTTTCTTTCCTGGCTCCACTTAGGCTCAGAACTCATTCCCCTCTGGCACCTTCTACTTCTTTTCACAGGCTTAATGGTAAAGTTCCAGGATGTCCGCTCTTTCTCTGTCCCTTTGACTTCTCTTGCCATGATTAACTGGAGAAAACCACCAAGAATTTGTGATAATCATGTATCAGATTTGGCTCTCTAAAAGCTTTGCCTGTTCACCCTCAGTATTCAGCTTAGCCGTGTGCACCAATTCCCACTGCACCAGTCTGCTCCCAACCCCTTGAGAAAACAGTTGACAGAGATGAACACAAATCAGTCAAAACATCTGCCTCAAACCTCAAGCCAACTTCATTTTCACATGTCTTTTGAAAGATTGAAAACAGAGTTTGAAATGAGTACAATGGCAGCATTTTTTTTTTTTTTTTTTTTGGACACAGTTGTAGGACTTCTGATAGGAATTCCTGCTTCATTTTGAATCTTCCTTCAGCTTCTCTTAAAAACCACACAGAAAAACACAGAGAATTTTTTAGAGTCACAAAATTTGTTTACGGTGAAACGAAGAGACCGAAAAACCTGCTAACTCCATTTACATGTAAGAGCTGCCAAGAGCAGCTGAAGTCAGCAAAATCCTGCAGGAAGCCAGGTGGGAAGCATCAGGGAAGAATGGAAAGCAAGGAGGAGTCAGTCCTGGTACATCTCAGAAATCTCCAGAAAATTACTTCCTCAGAAGGGAAGTGTTCTACCCTGTGTCAGCAAAAAGAGTCAAACTTGGTATTTGAAGGGATTTATTCTGAGCCAAATATGAATGACCATGGCCCTTGACACAGTCCTCAGGAGGTCCTAAGAACATGTGCCCAAGGTGGTTGGGGCACAGCTTGGTTTTATACATTGGAGGGAGACATGATACTTCAATCAAATACATTTAAGAAATACATTGGGTTGGTCCAGAAAGGCGGGACAACTCAAAATGGGGACTTCCAGATTATAGGCAGATTTTAAAATTTTCTGGGTGACAATTGGTTGAGTTTCTCTAGACACCTGGGATCAATAGAGAGGAATGTCTGGGTTAAGACAAAAGATTGTGGAGACTTAAGTTCTTATTTGTGGAGGAAGCCTTTAAGTACTAGGTTTCAGAAAGAATAGGTTGTAATATGTTTTGTTTTTCTCTTTTTTATCAGACTTAAAGTCTGTGTTGATGTGAATGCCAGAGAGGTATAATGAGGCATGTTCGACCCCCACTTCCTATCATGGCCTGAAACAGTCTCTCAGGTTAACCTTTAAAAGAGCCTGTCTGAGGTCGGGCATGGTGGCTCACACCTGTAATCCCAGCACTTTGGGAGACTGAGGTGGGCAGATCATTTGAGCTCAGGATTTTCTTTTTTCTTTTTTTTTTTTTTTTTGAAACGGAGTCTCGCTCTGTCGCCCAGGCTGGAGTGCAGTGGCCGGATCTCAGCTCACTGCAAGCTCCGCCTCCCGGGTTCACGCCATTCTCCTGCCTCAGCCTCCCGAGTAGCTGGGACTACAGGCGCCCGCCACCTCGCCCGGCTAGTTTTTTGTATTTTTTAGTAGAGACGGGGTTTCACCGTGTTAGCCAGGATGGTCTCGATCTCCTGACCTCGTGATCCACCCGTCTCAGCCTCCCAAAGTGCTGGGATTACAGGCTTCAGCCACCGAGCCCGGCCGAGCTCAGAATTTTGAGACCAGCCTGGCCAACGTGGTGAAACCCCTGCCTGTACTAAAAATACAAAAATGAGCTCGGCATGATGGAACACGCCTCCCGGCTACTGGGGAGACTGTGGCAAGACAATTGCTTGAACTTGGGAGGCAGAGGTTGCATTGAACTGAGATAAGGCCACTGCACTTGAGCCTAGGTAACAGGGTGAGACTGTCTCAAAAACAAACAAACAAACAGAAACAAAAACACTCTGTTTCAGGAACAAGTCCATTCAGATGGTTGGGGGGCCTTGGAATTTTATTTTTGGTTTACACCTGCAAGGAAACTGCTGCAATAGGCGTTAGATCAAAGAAGTTGCAAGTACTGGGAAAGCATAAGAAGAAAAGTGTGGAAGGTTCTTCGGGGATCCAGAGTTGGCATAGTTCAGAAAGCATCAGCAAAATACATACTCTAAAAGTGTGGGGATTGCCTTGGAAGGCAAGCTCTGTCCCTCGGTTGCAGTAACTGGTGAAGGAACTAGGGGAGTGTAGGGCTGGTTGGAGAGGCTATCTAGAACTTCATTAAGTTCAGAGAGTCCCAGAAATGTGGCTACACAACTGTATCATCTCTAAAGGAAACAGTTCTCCACTAGCCTAACAGAAGAGGTAGAGCTCTTCAGTTACTAAACTAGGAAAGTTACTCTGGCACTTCTTCCTCCTCCTCTATCCCTCCACTTATAACCTCTTGCAGAGAGTTGATTCCTTACAATACAACAACAATTAATTTTTTAAAAGGAAACGTATAGTATTTATTGCCAAATACTCTAAGAAAATATAGGGGAAAGAATGGCAAGACATTTTGACAGACATAAGCTTTTAGGAAAAGGTGCCGTAGAGCAGACAACAATTAACCAATTTTTCATTAATTAAAAAATGAATAAATCCCAAATATGAAAACCAAGATATACAAACTCAGGGAAGAGAGGAACAGAAAACAGAAGGTGATGGCAGACCTCAGGACACAAACCAAGGGAAAAAAATTACAGGCATACGAAGTTTATTAGAAAGAGCACAAGGGAGATTTGACACTATTGAGACCACATTAAAGGACTTAGAGGGTAGAAATAAGAAGAAAAATAAAATAAAAGAGAAATAAAGTGATATGATCATAGACGAATTAGAGCTATAGTATTACAACTCCATATATGCTATAAAGCATAGCTTTATGCTAAAAAGCACAGTTCATATATGCTTAATTGGAACTCCAAAGAAGAAAACCAAAAGAAAGCAACTGAATAAATATTTTCACTTAGAATTAAAGAATACTTGGAGCACACTGAGCAAGAGTTGGCCCAGAACCACCGAGTCACACCTAGGTAAGGCTGCTATCTTTAAAGATGCGAAACAAATCCCTTTTGGAACCCTTTAAAGATGTAGAAAGGCACAAGGGTGAATGAACTCACTTTTAAAGGAAAGAAAATCAGGATGGATTCAGACTTCTCTGCAGAAACATTTACATACCAAAAGATAGTGAAGAACCAGCTACAATGTACTCAAGAAAAGAAAGTGAGTCAAATGTTTTATATTCAGTCAAACCTTACTTTAAGTAAGAAGGGACATATTTTTTTTTGTTTGTTTTGCTTTGATCTCATGTTTAGAGAATTGGATTAATCAATCTGAGTTATTTTTATAGTCACATCAATGTTCAATGCCCTGTCTTATTTTATGGGCGTGTGTATGCATGCCTATATGTATATCTGTAACTATGTATTATGAATGTAGTTTGCATGTATGTTTCTACATTAGTATTTGGGTAGCATCTATGTAATAACATGATAAACTCATGACTCCAACTACTAGAACAAGAACATTATAGTTACATGACTACCCATGGGCCCCTCCATCATGCCCTATCTCTGCCTCCCTAGACCAGAGGTCAGTGCCATCCTCAATCATGTGTATGTGTATGTGCATGTGTGTTCCTAAAATATATATTGTTTTTAAAATTTGTTTTAACTTTTTGCAAAAGTTATTTTGCTCCATATGACCTTCTGAAACTTCAAATCTACTACCGCATCCATTACAAGAAACAGAATTATTTTATATATCATCGCAATAGTTAGAAACCACACCAGTTACCTGAGCAGAGAAACGGTATATAAAACACCAGTACTAGATATAAGGTTGTTACCTACTGAAAGGGCAAAAAGAGAACTCTAAGGTATCATAAAAGAAGGCGCTATCATCCCTTACGGCTCAGAAAACAAAGGAAACTAAGGGATGAACTTAGAATAGAATCCCTGTGGGGCGGAAACTCAGATGTCTGAGGAGACACTGCCCAATTGCTGCTGGTGCCTGACCCCAGAGAAGGGGCCTTCCTAAGACTGGGACCCAGGCCTCTGAGGAGGAGTGTTACCAGACCGGTTCTGTAAATAATGGAAAAATTACAAGCTGATTCAGCTGCTGCTGCGGGAATGAACTGCCACTGCTGCTGTGAAGAAAGTTTGGCAGGGATGGAGATCACGGGAACAGGAGGAGCAAATCCTTCTTCCTTCTCTAGCACGGCAGTCTCCTCTGGCGCCCCCTATTGACGAAACTTTTCATGGAGCCAGTTGGCAAAGCACAGGTCTCCAGCCTGCAGGCTCATGCCTTACATCAAAGAGCTGATTGTGGAAGGTGAATTTGGAGCTCAGAGGCAATATCTTAATAACTGGCACAACCAGTAATAAAGAAAAAAGTCCTGACAAGACAGCTAAGAATTCTAAGATACTATAAGAAAAACTGCACGTTAGAAGAGATGAAACATGTAACATTGCTGATTGGTTCTTATTGTTGAGTTTAGCTGTAGATCATTCATTTTGATTGCTACATAAAATTTCATTGTGGGAGTATACCTTAATTTATTCATTCTTTTGTTGAAAAGCTTTTAGATAATCTCCAGCTTTTGCCACTGTAACAATGCTGTTGTGAATATTCTTGTTCATATCTTCTGATACATTTGTTAAGATTTTCTCTTGAATATAAATGTAGGCATGGAATTGCTGGCTAATAGGGTTTGTAAATGTTCAATATTAAAATACGTTACCAAACTATTTTCCACAACAGCTGTACCAATTTACATGGCAACCTGTGATTGATAGATCCTATTGATGACATTCTCTACAGGACATGGTATTACCAGATGGCTTTGAATGTGTAAGAGCTAAGGAAAGCATTGTTCATAGGAGGGTGAGATCTAATGGAAAAGTTACTCATTTTGAAGAATCGACAAGAGGACACACTCCAGCCAATACATACATGACTGACTGGAAAAATTTTGGCAAAGGACTGGTGGCGAGAGGTCCAGTTTCATGTATCTGATTGCCTACATGACATCTTCCTTTGGATGGCTAACAAATACATCACAAACTTAGGGTGTTTTAATGGTGAAACCCCATCTCTACTAAAAATACAAAAATTAGCTGGGCGCGGTGGTATGCGCCTGTAGTCACAGCTACTCGGGAGGCTGAGGCAGGAGAATCACTTGAACCCGGGAGGCAGAGGTTGCAGTGAGCCAAGATCACGCCACTGCACTCCAGCCTGGTGACAGAACGAGACTCTGTCTCAAAAATAAGTAAATACATTAAGTAATTTTTTAAAAAGATGAACTCCTGACAGTCTCACCAAACCTGTTCGTCTGGTTGTCTTCCCTATCTCAGTTAATGTCAATTTCATCTAGTTGCTAAGATGAAAATCCTTGAAGTCACCTTGCTTCTTTTTTACTATTATTATCCAAATTATCAATAAGTAAAACCTCTTGGATCTACCTTCAAAATGAGTCACGAATCCAGTTACTTCTCATGAACGTCACAACACTGCCACACTGGTTCAAGCCACCATCGTTCCCTCCTGGATTATGATGACAGCCTCTTAACTATTCTCCCTGATTCTGTCTTTGCCTCCCTTCAGTGTTTTTCTACATCTTAGCAGCTGCAAGGATCCTTTAAAAATGTAAGCCAGATCATGTTACTCCTTTGCTCAAAATTCTCATATGGATTCCTAACTTAGTACAAATGTGAATACACTTATAATCTTTTTTTTTTTTTTTTTTTGAGATGGAGTGTCGCTCTGTCACCCAGGTTGGGGTGCAGTGGCATGATCTCTGCTCACTGCAACCTCCGCCTCCCAGGTTCAAGCGATTCTTCTGCCTCAGCCTCCCTAGTAGCTGGGACTACAGGTGTGCACCACTACACTTGTTCTAATTTTTGTATTTTTAGTAGAGACAGGGTTTCACCATATTGGCCAGGCTGGTCTCGAACTCTTGACCTCATGATCCTCCGACCTTGGCCTCCCAAAGTGCTGGGATTGCCAACGTGCCTGGCCATGTAATCTTAAAGTACATCTTTACAATCATCTACAACGTTCGTGTAAGGTGGTCCCCCATGAGCTTTCAACCTCACCTCCTACTACTTTTCTCCTTGCTATTTCTCAAATGAGCCAGGTATGATCCTGCTTAGGGCCTTTGCACTGGTTGTTCACCCTCCCTAAAATAGTCTTTTCTCAGCTGTCTGCACAGTGCAGTCTCTCTTCAAGTCTTATTTAAATGTCATGTTCTCAATGGGCTTTTCTGCTTTCCCTGATTAAAATTACAAACCGCCCACTTGGCATTTGCTATTCTATGTTTTAGTGTTCTCCAGGGTACTTATTACCATCTAATACACAAGTAGCAGGTATCATTAAATGTAAGAAACTATCAATTGCAAAAAACACTATAATTTTATGTCCTAAGAAATTAATTAAATTAAAAATTGGTGCCAATAAGACTTACATACTGCATTCTTATCACCTCAAAATTATTTTTTATTTATTGAAAGAGCTATTTTAGACATTGATTTTTATTATATATCACTGTTGTGCAAACCCAAGAGATAAACATCGGCAGAACAAATTGTTTAAATTGTTTAAGATATTACTAAAACGTCATCACATTTGGAATTTGGCTGTTTTAGATCATGGGACTGGGATTAATTGACTTGGGTGTTTCTCCACATAGCCCCGTGCTTTGTGCCATCAAGAGCCTTGGTGATGGAGCATTTCTCAAGAACACTCTGCTGTTGTCTCCAGGATTTTCTCCCAAACTGCTCACTTCATTCTGCAAGTTCTGATACACATGCTCAGCCAATAGCAACTATGTCCTACAGCTGACAGCCAGACTGACAACAGGCTAACAGCACTATAAGCCATGTATACATCTCCGAGGTCTTAAAACGTGCAAAAACGTATGTCTTAAAATAAATGAATCATAGCATTTGAGTTGCTTGTTTGCTGCCTGTCTCTCTAGATGAGCATGTAAGCTTGAAGATATCAGGACTTTTGTTTGTTTTGTTTACTGCTGTAATCTCAGCACCTAGCACAATACTTGGCACCCAGTTGTTAATTTCTTCTGCTATGCCAAGAATCATTAAATTAGAATAATGAACAATGCTTTCTGTTAGGTTCCACAAAACCCTTGTGAGGTTATGTTGAATGAATGAATGAATGAATGAATCCTCCCTACCCTGAACTATTCTTTCTTTTTAAAATTGTGAAAAACTTAGGACTTGTTCTTTAGACCACTGTGAGGCTCTTCTTCTGAATTAGATATTTTCCATTCATGCTTTTTATACTTGATAACAAGAGTAGGAAAATGGGTAGATTAAATACTATACTCTGAAATTGTACATCTTTAATAATATTCTGAGAACACACTATTGCTTAAAAAGTGCAACAAAAACATTTATAAATAGAAACTGTCAACCGTCAGAGCTGGGAAAAAGATAAACATTGCTCAGATGAATGACTGGAAATTTTATTATGTCAGCATAAAGCAAACCATATTGACTTGGTGTAATGTCCCCTGATTTTGTTTTATTGTCAAACTGTCACCTACTCAAATGCCACATATTCTACAAAGGGAATAGGGAGACAATTTTTATTAATTTAATTCATTTATTTAGAGATGAGGTCTCACTATGTTACCCAGACTGGACTCAAACTCCAGGGCTGAAGTGATCCCCCCAGCTCACCTTCCCCAGTAGCTAGGACTACAGGCCAGCAGACAAGTTCTAGCTTGGTTCCTTCATTTGCTATCTTTAACATCTTGGTATATTTAATTAGCATTTATTGGGAACCCACAGATACATGATGCATACAAAATTATAGAATGAAAGAAACAGAGAAGAGATAAGGATAGCATGCCTAGAGGGAAGAGCATTTCAAATTCATTATTTTTGAGACCAGCTCCTTCTGCACATTGTATATGGGAGCTGATCCAGTACATAGGAAACTTAAAATGTAAAAACTTACTTTTCTAGTGTAATTACACAAAACTTACAGTAATTGTTTTCCTTTTTAGCTAAATTAACCTTTAAAAAGTTTTTTGGCAATTATATTGTGGCTTTTAGCTGAATTTGCAGAGTCTGACTGAAATTTGGAACCACACATATACTGTTGATTCTTATTGTATCAGTGAGCAGAGTTGAGATAAGAGAATAGCGATCTTCTAAAGGAATCAAAGCAATTTGAGTGATGACTCTTTACTTTTCATCATTTGCAATATTTTTGTCATCTGAGTTAAATTAATAATAATACAAAAGAAAGCCTCTGCAAATTCTAGCATGCTCATCATGCACAAAACTCATCTATAAATTTACTTTTCAGTGTGTTGTCATTGTTATCTTCAAAAGGTGTGAGGTGCATCAGGAATGGATGATGAAGTCAATTACATATTTATGCCCTTTAGGGAAATGGATTTATCACTTTCTTGGTTGTGCTCTGTAGCTACTGAGGAAAACAATCAAAGAGACTCAGAAACCAACAAGTACTAACTACTTAAAGTGTGTGCCAGCTTATGGCTAAGTACTGACGTGGAGGTGATTTGGGGAGAGGAATAAAGTTTCTATGTTTGTGTGTGTGTGTGTGTGTGTGTGCGTGCACCTGTGCGTGTCTGTGTATACACACATATATATCCCTATATATCTTTAAGCTGCTTTACCACTGAATTCCTAGCATCAGTGCCTGCATATTCAATATGGTAAGTAATTACATAGCATGCCTGATTTTAGAACCCAAAACATATGGAACTTTGAAATTTTTAAAGTTATGATTATTATTTCTTTTAAAGATTTTCACATTTTTCCTGGTATCCTAATAGTGTGTTCATTTTCACCATTGCATGTTTTTTACTTATACTTTCTCTTCTTTATGTTTCTTTGTTTTACCTTTAAAGTGCAAATAATCAGAAAACATCAGATTAACAAACTTTCCATCTCAAAAAGTCTAAGTCAGTATTTAATGAGTTTGGGATGGATAGCATGACTGTTGTTAATACAAACTAATTTTTTAAAAATAGTGGAGTAAGTTTGTCTTAGTCCTTTTTATGCTGCTATAACAGAATACTTGAGGCTAGGTGATTTAAAGGAAAAAAAAATTAATGAACCAAAAGTCCGAAAGCCGAGAAGTATAAGATTGAGGTGCTGGCTTCTGGTGAGAGCCTTCTTGCTGCATCTTCCCACGATGGGAGGCATGACATGACAGAAGGGCAAAGAGAGGGCAAGAGAGAGACACAGAGCCAGCAAGAGGAAGCTAGACTTCTCCTTCTATAGGGAATCCACTTTTGTGATAACAGCATTAACTCAATCATGAGGGCAATGCCCCCATAATCAAAATGCCTCTCAACTGGGAATCAAGTTTCCAACACACAAACTTTAGGGTACATATTCAAACAATAGCATTCTGTCTCAGGCCCCCCAAATTTATATCCTTTTCACATACAAAATATAATCACCCCTTCCCAAGAGCCCCAAAGTTTTAACTTGTTCCTGCACCAAGTTCAAATTCCAGAGCCTCATCTAGATCAGGTACAAGTGAGACTCAAGGTATGACTGATTCGTTTTGAGGCAAATTTCCCTCCAGTTGTGAGCCTGTGAAATCAAACAAGTTATCTACTTCCAAAATACAACGGTGGGACAGGCATAAGATGGACATTTCTATTCAAAAAAGGGAGAAATTGGCAAAAAGGAAAGGGTAATTTGTCCCAACTAAGTCCAAAACCCAACAGGGTGAATCGTAAGGCTCCAGAATAATTTTCTTTGACTCTATGTCCCTATTCCTGAGCACACCGAGGTGAGGGTTGGGTCCCCGAGGCCTCAGGTGGCCCCATCCCCTGGTTTTGCTGGTCTTAGGCCACATAGCAGCTCTCAAGGGTTGGAGTCTGGTGCCTACAGCTCTCCCAGGCTGGTGGTGTATGCTGGTAGTTCTACAGTTCTGGAATTCTGGAGGCAGCCCTACCCCTGTGGTTCCACTAGACATTGCTTTGGTGGGGACTCTCTGCAGTGGCCCTGCCCCTGTGACAGGTTTCTGCCTAGGTCCCCTGTTGGGTACATCCTTTGAAATCGAGGTGGAAGTAGCCATGCCTCCACAGCCTGCACACTCTGTGCACCTGCAGAAATAGCACCATGGGAACACCACCGACGTTTATGGCTTGCACCTGCTGGATCAGTGGCATGACCTGCACCTGGGCTTGCTTGAACCATCGCTGTGGCAGCTGAGGGGCGCTGTGAGGGAAGGAAGGGAGCAGAGTTCTAAGGTGCTACTGGGCAGGGAGCCCACGGAAGGCATCCTGGGCCCATTCCCCACCTCTGCGTGCCCCTCCCCCACCTCCCCCTCCCCTCCACACACACACACTCCAAATCATTCTGCCTTCTTAGAGCTCTGAGCCTGTGATGGGAAGGGCAACCTTGATGATCTCCAACATGCTTTCAGGTTATTCTCCTATTGTCTTGATAAATAGCACCTGGCTTCCTTCTAGCCGCATTAATCCCTTTATCAAAGGGTCACTCGGCTGCACCCTGGTGCTCACCCTTGCATGCATTTTTGTTCTTTACATGGCAAAGCAGAACTTTTTGAAATCTTTATGTTCTGCTTTCCTTTGAAATATAAATTTTGTCTTTAAACCATTTCTCTCTTCTTTCTCTTTATTATGTGCAGTTGAAAGAAACCATGCAGTTCCTTCAATATTTTACTTAGAAATTTCTCCTACCAGATAGCCTTGTTCATTACTCTTAAATTCTGCCTTCCATAAAGCTCCAGGGAATGGACACATTTCAGCTAAGTTCTCTGCCACTTTATAAGAAGGATAGGCTTTACTCCAGTTTCCAATAAGATATTCCTCATTTCTAGATGAGACCTCATTAGAATGGCCTTTAGTGTCCATATTTCTAACAATATTCTGATCATGACCACATAGGTGTTCTCTAAGAAGTTCCATACTTTTCCTGCTGTTTTCTTCTGAGTCCTCACCAGAATTGCTCTGAACATTCCATTCAAAGCATTTTACATTTTGTCCTCCGATTCTTCCAACCTCTATCCATTATCCAGTTCCAAAGCCGCTTCTGTATTTTCAAGTATTTGTTACAGCAACACTGCACTTCTCTGGTATCAGTATTCCGTTTCAGTCCATTTTATGATGTTGTAACAGGATACCTGAGACTGGGTAATTTATGGTAAACGGAAGTTTATTGGTTCATGGTTCTGGTGGCTGGAAGTCCCAGATCCAGGTGCTGGCCTCTGCAAAAGTCTTCTTGTGTTGTTGCATGGTAGGAGGACAAATTGGGTGAAAGAGAGCAAGGGGGAGCTGAATTATTCTTTTTATAAGGAACCCACTCCCACAGTAAAGAACTCACTCCTATGATAATGGCATTAATCTATTCATGGGGTTGGTGCCCCCACGACTCCTATTAGTCCCCACCTTCCAACACAACAGCATTGAGAATCAACTTTCCAGTACGTGAGCTTTAGGGAAAGCATTTAAATCATAGTAAGGTTGAAAAAAAGAAGTATCAAAAGCACATTAGAAATTTGAGGGGAAATAGGTGTTGATGAACTCTGAAGGCTTATCAAAACTGTGTTAATGGCCTTTACAAGAGCATGTTGTCTCATAAATGTACTTTTTGTAACAGACAAGAGTGTACCTAACAAGAGTTTAGAGGCTCATCTAAAGTTTTACAGAGTAACGAGAAATATGTGCCAATAAAAATACTTTATGAAGATTCTGGGGACAAGAAAGCCACCTTCCTCTGCTCTGGGTTGGTAACTGAATCTGAAGGTGGCTGCTGGAGGTTGATGGTGAAGGGCTAATAGTCCCTTCCCTATACCTTATAGTGTGCACAGGAAAGGACACAATTTCATACTTTTCAAAAGATATAATTAAATAAAAGTACCTTCATACTAACATCTTCCCTTATGACTTGATTTTTTTTTTGTTTAGCAACCAAATATTGTAAAATTCAAAACTTAAAGTTTGCTGTAATAGTGTCATGAAGTTAAATACTTTCCTTTGGGATCACATTTAGAATCTTACGAAGGCATGTAGTGGGAAAGTAGAATTCCAGTAAATAAATAGAAATGCAATAAAGTAGTAGAATTGCAATAAATAAATAGAAGTGCAAATAAATAATTGCACTGTATAGCATTTTTTAAAAATCATCCATTCAGTCATTAAGGTATGTGAGGATATGGAATCTAATTGAAAGCACAATCCATTATTCTAATTTAGTAGTTTTGTGCATGACAGAATAAAATTAACAGTGTCACCAAACAGCTAAAATGAAGTGACGGCTCAACAAAAGACCTGGAGAGTCAAAAGCCTAAGTTATTATGTCACATGAACAATCATGTTCTTGTGTGGACACCCGCACCGTATTTTAATCCCAGACATTTCTGAAAATTAGGTTTCAAGTTGAATATAAACATACGACGTTGAGATGTTGAAAGTAGAACTCAAGAAGAGAAAGGCATGTCCAGTCGTATCAATACTCTTGAATGATTTGGAGTGGGGCAGTTTTGCAGTAATGCCAGTCTTCTGTGCTCATTCAACCAATCTGTTAAGGAACTGTCTTTGCTTTGCATTTGTAAACTTTTGCAATTGCCAAAGTCAGTCACTTATGGTAACAGAGTTGACCCACTGTGTAAATAACAAGCACATCTATTACTGCAAATGAGCACATTAATAAAGATTAACTTGAGATAATGCCTAAAATGTTTAAAAGAGAATCATCCATGGTTCTAAATAGGGCTTTATGGCCACATAAATATAACCTATAAATTCAGTCATGCCTTCTTACTTGCAGGAAGTTTCATATCTTAAAAACATAAGTGGCTTAATAAACAAAAAAGGGGAGGTAGTCACTGAGACCAAATCATAACAGACATAAACCTGAGTCTAAGTTACTGAGTTCATGCTATAGCTATTCTTAAGCATAATAGTTTAAAAATACGCAAGTTACACCACTTAAGAAAAATGTACTTATCATAGGACCTTTCATTTTCAACCTCGCACAGAATTTTGGGAGAGGAGAAATCTTGGAGATTATCTATATCACCTATTTCCTCCTTACATCTGGTGCTAATTATTCCTCTTCAATGCTCCTGCATGAGCAATATCTACCCTTTTATTAACAGCTCAGGGATTGTATGTCTTTATATTACAGAATGTAAGAGAAGTATTGTGACTCTGATTAAGAAGGGTTATACAAGTTCAAGCAGTGCAAGCTATTGATTCCGTAGTTCTCGAATAGAATGAAAGGTAACACGTGTACCTCACTTACTGAAATGAAAATCACACTAGTCATATATAGACTGTATAATGTATCATTTTTCCGTTGTTTTCTGTTTCTAATGATCTTTGTGACACTTCCCTCTTTCAAAACAAAATAATCTGACTCATTATATGTTTCTAATGTTGATACCTTCATATTGCTCATAAATTACTACATTTCTGCAAATTACTGAAGAAAATATTGAATCTTTCAGAATTTTGTAAGATATTTTAAGCAATGGTATAGCTCATTAACACTGAATAGAAACCCTTAAAGCAGATCATTTCTTTAAAAAAAAAAAAAAAAAAAAAAAAAAAGGTATAAACAGCAGTGATAAGCACAGAAAAACGCCAGAACTCATTTTGGACTTCTGTTTAAAGAAACATACTCCAGCAAATAGGGGTGGATTAGGGAGGTTTTCCTAAATATGGGTTCTAGAAAGCAGATTCTCGTAGGCTGATGAATGCACCAGTCCCCACTATGATTCCTGTGGTACAGAAGATTCCTGTGATACAAAAATCAGGTTGTAAGAACTGTTCTCCAGTTCCCATTCCCACTCCTCCTTCCCTGAGACCACAGCTCAGCAGCAATTGAAACACTAACTTGGGAGCAGTAGCTCTGATCCACCAGAACAAATACATTTCTGAACTAGGGCAGATTGGTTCTCTGCATTCTGTATACACTGATAATAAGTGAAATAGAATGAACTTTGGAATCTTTCTCCACCACACACTAGTAGCACGATTTTATGTAAGTACCTTGACTTCTCGAAGCCTCTGTAAAATGGGAATAACAATGCTTAACTTACACAATGGATGTCAGAAATTGAGCAGATATGACACCATGTCTAACAAGGTACTTTTTAGATAGTAGATGTTCAAAGACTATACTCTCAGGGATCATTTCTATACCTTGTTAAATAGTAGGTGTTCAACAGATTCCAGGTGCCATTCTTAATGGTCAGATAGGCCAGTCTCTTGCAATGAGTACTATGCCCAACTGAAAGTGAATGGTTTGATCTTGTTCTCTTTTTTAAATTTTTAAATTACTTATTTTATTATTTTTATTTTTTTAACTTTTAGGTTAAGGAGTACATGTGCAGGTTTGTTATGTAGGTAAATTGTGTGTCGCAGGGGTTTGCTGTATAAGTTCTTTCATTGTCCAGGTAATAAGCACAGTAGCCAACAGGTACTTGTTTGGTCCTCACCCTCCTCCCATCCTCAACTCTCAAGTAGGCCCTGGTGTTTGCTGTTCCCATCTTTATGTCCATATGTACTCAATGTTTAGCTCCACACTTATAAGGGAGAGCATGTGGTATTTGGTTTTCTATTCCTGGGTTAGTTTGCTTAGTATAATGGCCTTCAGCTCTAATCATGTTGCTCCAAAGATCATGATCTCATTCTTTCTTATGGCTGCATAGTATTCAATGGTGTATATGTACCACATGTTCTTTAAGCTTGGAGTGCATCACAAATTGCTCCTCAAGACTATGAAAGGAGAAAAGGTTTCTATCTTATTGCAAATTGGGTTAATGAACGTAGAATAAAAGTGCATCTGGGGCCACTGTCTAGGAGCAAAGTACTAGTTTGTTCCTTGTATCAGTTAGCTTTCCTGATTTCAAGCAACAGAAACAAACTCTGGCTAATGCACTAAGAAAGGGAATTTATTAGACAGATTTCAGATGGCTCACCGAACTGAAAGGAAGGTGGGAAACTGGGTTGGCAAATAAGAGAAATAAGAGAGGTAGACAGCAGGAACCAGCATTGAAACTGTGTCACTGGGTATCCCTGGTAGCACCACCTTCCTAGCTACCACCAAACACCATTGCCACAGGGCACTGGATGCCACCCTGCTTTGCATACTGCCTTCTCTGGATTCTGCAGCTTGGTTCCTGATGCTGCTGCCATGAATAATTTCTAACTCTTGAATTTGTGATACATTCCCTTTGGATTTAGATATCTGGGTTGTCGAAATGGCAAATGTCAACTACGCCCTCTCGGTGGCTTTCTTGGCAATAATTAGCCAAGTGTTGAATTAGCAGTTTTAAATAGACTTCCCCAAATAAGGAGAAAACTGCAGTTATTACTGTCTCCTCTAGAAAGGGAAGGTCACCTATTTAAATAATCAGCTGTCTCATACTTCTCTAACTAGAAAGGCCATTTCTATTTCCATGCACAATCCCTGGATTTGTGGAGAATCCCCTTATTACCTGAGTAAAGTGATTCTCAAATCTGGTTAGGTGGCAGTGCACCTCGATGTCAACTCCTAAATAGATAAGAAGCTTCAGGGTAGGCACAATGTCTGCTTAGTTCAAAAATAGTACTAACATAGTACTAAGCAAAGAGCAGAGACCCAAGAAATATTTGTTGTATAATATACTAGATTTGAAATACAACATGCAATTTTGCGTTAGATACTACTGTAAAAGCTACATTAAACAAACGCAATTCATAAGATGCATTCAAAATGTAATTTTAATTTTAGCTTCCGATGTCCTTTTAACGTGTATTTACTACAATATATTTTTCCCTTTCCACTGGATAAAATCTCTGGAAAGCTCATTGATTGTCCTTATCACTCATAAGTAGCAGTAAATCCCTTTAACTTTAAGTTGCAAAATATAATCTTGGTTCAGAAATTAGAACATCTGGTCCAATATACTAATCAGTACTTCAGCCTTTATTTAAAGGTAAGACATCTCACCTCACCAAGGCCTGTTGTGCAGCAGTCAATCAAAGAATACCGGCCAGTGAGGAGAGACATTTGGGTGGGATCATGACAGAGCAATAAGAGAAATAGCGCCACCTTCTGTTGCGGCTGTTTTAGGCTCTCTTTTGGGGGTAGAAAGCTTGGGTAAAAAAGGAGACTCGTACCTTTTTGAGATGTGGGCACACCAGAATGTGTGTAACTACTGCGTTCATTTAACTTTTTCTGCCTTCAGAAATGATTTACAGCCTTTTAATTATGAAGGCTTTTAAGGGTCAACCACAGACCAATAAAAAGGCTGGCCAACTGGGGACTGGCCTAGGGCACCTATCCCTAACAACTCTAAAACCTGCCTTTGTGTTTTGTTTTGTTTTTGTTTTTATGCCTTCACTTTGGAAATACGCTGCTAGTTAACTTAGGCTTTTTTAAATACAACTCGTATTTAACTCGTGAAATAAAAATTTTCCCTGCTTCTACAACTAGAAAATGCCCTCCAGTAGAAATGAACACATCTTGCTGGCATACTTCAGTGTCAAATATGGAAAGAATCGACTCAAAATGAGCAAAAGGAAAACAAGTTTCTGTGCTGGTTTCCATTAGCCTAATGGTCTCTACTGCAGAAAGGGTTTCAGGTTTCTCACATAATTCCAGGAGGGTTGGTATAGAAACTGCAGAAATACCTACATCTATGAAAATAACAGAGGAACCTTGGTACTAAATTAGGTGCTTATTCCCTATATTTTATGAAAAATATATATTTCACACATAAAATACTTACCACTGATTTATTAGGTGTGATCATTAATAATTCCTGTAAAACAAGAACTCCAGTTCAAAGACTTTCAACAAGAATCACTACCACATAACGTTCAACAAATAGAAATGGAGAGTATATTCTCATCTACTTTCAGAATACAAGTTCTTTGCAAAAACCAGTAAGGTGACTTTGGTTCATCTGTGGCTGAGATGCTTAGGTGGATGATCCAACTGATTCACTCTCCCTCAGGAAGACTCATCCCAACCCTTACCTTTACTTAAAATAGAAAAATGATGTGAATAAGAATATTGTTGATAAGCATGTTGAACATTTACAGGTCAGGCAAAGTTAACCTAAGGAAATAAAAAGAAGAATTAACATAATAATTACTTATTTTTTAAAGGGTTTGTACCTAACAATTTTAAAAACAGCATTTAGGTACCAACAAGTTCATAAATTCAGCCACACTACTTGCAAATATGACACATCTGGAAATTCCTGTAGCTGGCCTGCCAATGCACACACCTTCTGTAATGCCCTGCTCTGACCCTCACTGAGAGGTGCCACCAGCAGCTCGTGGCAAGGCACATCCTGACTTTGCATAGATGTCAGGTTTTGGGGGGTGTCATGGAGGAGGAGGAATAAATAAGAGAATCTAGTGACAATTCTTAGAGGATAATGAATAATATAATCACATCATTGTGAAAATGCCTCAGGAAGTAAGATACAAAAATACAGCACCATTACAAACATGAGGCAGTGACACTCTTTCAGAGACATATTTCTGTGTACTCCTTCCAAAACATCAAGCTGTACATCTTAAATATATACAAGTTTTAAAATTAAACAATAATAAAAATATTTTTTAAAAAGGAAAAAGAATACTTAGTATAGTGTTGTATGTTAATACCAAATGAGTGATCGAATATATACTATAGGAGTGGAAAACCAAAAGAAATTTGTAGATGATTAGATGATAAGGTCAAGATTAGGGAACAAGCAAGGCTTAATGGTGCTTTTGAAGGACAGACAGAAATTAAAGACAGAGAACAAAAGGAAGGACACTTCAGAACATGGGAAAATACAGGATTAAATATGGATATGAAATATGTATATTTCAGGGTAGTAGATTCCAAACTTTGGAATCACCAAGGAAGACTTTAGGTCTTGGATGAGGGCTGAAAATATGCAGATTAAAAATATACTTCAGGTACTTGCTTATTAACTCTGCAGGACAACAAAGAAAATTTAAGACATTATAAATCTCTGGTTTGTCTAATTCATTAACTTCTGGTCCCTCACTGTGTACTTAACTTTCTGCTGTTTCATTAACTATGGGTGCTTCCTACAATCAAGACCTTGGGAAGCACCTGTTCTCTCTTATTCCCATTCTCTGATGAAAGTCTTAGACCAACTGTTGCATCACCAACGACTCCTGAAATCAGTTCCTTTAAATCAAACTTTCCTCTAAGTCTAATGAACTTTTATGTTTGGATGATTTATCCTAAATTCAGAACACCTAAACCCAGATCCAACATTTTATCTAAAAAATGCTCTGCCTCCCCATTTCCATCACCAGTTCTATCATGCTCCCAATGAGCCTAAACTTTTGGCATCTTCGACAATGTCCTCTCTACCATCATTCATCTTGATTTTTAAAATGTCTTTTTCCTATGTACTTCTTTCCAGCCAGTGTCACTTCAACACCAGGACAGGCCAATAGCTTGTCCCAAATTAATAAAGGAGTCTCCTGATGCTTGACTCCTGAGTCTACTTCCCTGTAGCTGTTCTGGCATGGAATTGCTTGATTGCATTCCTCGTGACACCCTCAAGTCCCTGAGGTCATCACCCTTAAGAGAGAAAAACAAAACAAAACATTCAACAATACTCTTTTGGATGTGGCATAAAGATTACCTTAGTCCAGAAGCCCCAGATAACTTATCCAAGCCAACTGTGTTTTATTCTTTTATAAGAATCCATCCTTGGCTGATTCCTTAACAAGTACCTGAAGTATATTTTTAAAATGCATATTTCAGGCCTCATCCAAGACCTGAGAGCTTGCTAAGTGATTCCAAAATTTGGAATCTACTACCCTGAAATATGCATATTCCATATCCATATTTAATCTTGTATTTTCCCATGTTTTCAAACAGCCTTCCTTTTGTTCTGTCTTTAACTTCTGTCTGTCCTTCAAAGACTCTATTAAGCATTCTTGTTCCCTAATCTTGCCCTAGTCATCTAATCATTGACAAATTTCTCATGACTTTCAATTCCTGTAGTATATATTTGATCACTCATTTGGCACTTTCATACATCACCATACTACATTTTCTTTTCCTTTTTTAAAAATGTTTTATATTATTGTTTAACTTTAAAACTTGTGCTATATATTTAAGGTGTACAACACCTTTTGTATATGCAGCGTCCCTGACTTACAATGATTCAGCTTATGATTTTTTGACTTAGGATGATCTGAAAGCAATACATAGTATGTCCCTTGATTTATAATGGGACTAGGTCTGGATAAACTCATCACACATTGAAAATATCGTAAGTAGAAAATGCACTTTTGACTTATAATATTTTCAATGTATAATGAGTTTGTCTGGGCATAGCCCCATTCTAAGGTGAGGAGCATCTGTACTTACGCACAGCAAAATGGTTACTATAGTCAAGCGAATTAACATATGTATCATTTTGCACAGTTATTCCCTCGTTTTTTTTTGTGGTAGGAGCACCTGAAATCTATTTTCAGCAACTTTTCAATATACAATTCTATAACTACAGTCCTGATGCTGTACAATTACTACTCTTACTCATCCTACTTATCTGCAACTTTGTACCCTTCAATGTATTGTACATCTTCCCATTGCCTTTCCCCTTCTTTTCATAAAGTTCTTCCTCCTCCTCCTTTTTCTCCCGATTTCTTTTTCTTCCCCTTCCTCTTTGTCTTTGATAAACAAAATATATGATACAATTGAGGATTTCTGTGAAACCACTTGCCGCTTTATTTCTGACATGTATCTTTCCTTGGGTCTTCAGCTACTGCTTTAGTAATGACATTAGGCTATTTTTATCTCTCATAGTATACTGCACAGAGTAGGTGCTCAACAAATACTTGCTGAAATATTTAATAATGAGTGAAATAGTTTTGTGAGATATAATCGACAGTATAAAGGGAAACCTCTAACATTAAAGTCACTGACTAAAACAGACAGAAGGATCGTAGAGGAAACAGCTAGTTAAGAGAAGGGGGAAAAAAGCTTAAAATATCATTTACATCCTCAGCGAAATAGAAATAGATGTTGCATCTATAAAAGAAGAGAAGATAACATACAGAGATCATAAAATAACCAAGAAAACTTTAGACATTGAAAATATACTAGCAAAAATAAAACACTCAATATAATGACTAGAAGATAAATTTGAGGAAAATCTCCCAGAAATGACAACGGCATGAAGATTAAAGATGGAAAATAGTAGAGAAAATATAGAAAATCAGAGTTTCTGTTCAGGAGGACTACCATCAGAATAATAAGAATTCTATAAAGAAAGAATAAGGACAAGAAAAGGGAAAGAAATCCAGAAAATTCTGGAAAATAAGCAATACTGGAGAAGATGGAACTTCTATATGAAAATGCCTACTGAAAATTCATACAATGGATAAAAAATACTCGTATCAGGTTATATTATTAGCAACTTTTAGAATTGTGAGGACAAAAAGAAGATTCTAAAAGCTTCCAGAGGGGAGAAATTAAAGATCATATGTACACATAAAGGCTCAAGAAAGGCTCAAGTGTGAATGAATCTCCAGAGCAATCCTAGAAACTAGAAGAGAGTGGAGTTCTGAATTCCAGAGGAAAAAAATATTGATTTCCCATATATAAGTTCCCATATATAAGTTGTATGTAGCTCATATAGCATTTGATCGTGAGGGTAGATAAAAAGACATTCTCCAACACACAATGATCTCAGAATAAATACCTTTCATTCGTCGTTTTTCACTAAGCCTCTGAAGGATGTACTCCACCAAAATAAGGGAGTAAAGCAAGAAACAATATACAAAGACTCCAGAACAGAAAGTATCTAACACAAGTAAAATGCAAAGGGAATCTCAAAGATGAGGGCAAAGGCAGCTGGAGGCCATTATCCTAAGCGAATTAACGCAGAAACAGAAAACCAAATATCACATGTTCTCACTTATAAATGGGAGCTAAACACTGGGTACTAATGGACATAAAGAAGACAACAATAGACACTGGAGACTACCAGGGAGGGAGCGGGGAGGGAGAGCAAGGGATGAAAAACTACCTGTTGGGATTATGCTCACTACCTGGGTGGACGGGATCAATAGTACCCCAAACGTCAGCATCACAGAATATTCTTTTGTAATAGATGTGCACATGTACCCCCAATTATTTATTTATTTATTTATTTATTTATTTTTGAGACGGAGTCTCGCTCTGTCGCCCAGGCTGGAGTGCAGTGGCGCGATCTCAGCTCACTGCCAGCTCCGCCTCCCGGGTTCACGCCATTCTCCTGCCTCAGCCTCCCGAGTAGCTGGGACTACAGGTGCCCGCCACCACTCCCGGCTAATTTTTTGTATTTTCAGTAGAGACGGGATTCACCGTGTTAGCCAGGATGGTCTGGATCTCCTGATCTTGTGATCCGCCCACCTCAGCCTCCCAAAGTGCTGGGATTACAGCCGTGAGCCACCGCGCCCGGCCCATGTACCCCCAATTCTAAAATAAAAGTTGAAAAAAAAAAAAGAATGCTGGAGAAAAAAAAGATGATGGCAAAGGGAGATTTCAGAATCCAAGGATGATGTCTGTGCAGCAGGCTTGGTGAGCACCCAAGAAAGATGACAGCCGGGGAACAGAAGGCTCTGGGAACAAATTATCCCAGATAAAACTAGTGGAATGCTTAAGAAAATGTAACCACAGCATGCTGCATGACTCAGCTATGTACTGAAAATATGTAGACACAATATAAGGAACAGAGGATGAGAGAAAGGTAGTGCCAATGTAGGGGAGGGGAGAGAAGCATGTTATTTAGAAATATAAAGGTCAATGTCAAAGAGCTAGCTGAAAGAGTTGAATGTGGTTGCCATTCATGAACTTTCAGCTAGTGTTCCTCCACACAACTGAGACTTCTTAGTCGCAAGAGAGGAAAAAAGTATGTAGGGTTGGGGAAAAAGTTATTTTTCATAATAATCATTAAGATTTCTCTTTTAAAACTAAAAATAGATTTAACCTTGATTTTAAAATAACAATCCAGTGATGGCAAGGTGTGAGGAAAGGGCCACATGCTATTATTGGGAATAATATTGACAACATTGATGATGTTTATGGTAGTAGCCACAGCAACTAATATTTACATATCTTTCACTACATGTTAGTAAAATAAGTTAGCTAAATAAGTTAGTAATTAGGAAAATAAGTTAGTTAAATAAGTTAGTAAAATAAGTTAGTAAAATAAGTTAGCAAAACTAAGTAAAATAAGTTAGTAAAAATAAGTTAGTAAAATATTTTTAAATTTGCTAACTTATTTAATCTTTACATCAACTTTATGGAATAAGATGATTTCTTAATCTCTACAGATGAAGAAAACGAGGCAAAAAAGAAAAAAAAATACATTTTTGGTGAGGTCAAACAGCTAGTAAGCAGCAGTGCCATGATTTGAATATGTACTGATTCAGCACATTTTTGGAGAATTTGGGCACTATGTACTAAATTAAAACTAGCATTTCAGTGAATAATGACATTTCAACAATTCAGATTCAAAAATAACATAAGTATACAAAGACTATATACATATATCCATATATTCACGTATCTTCCCTTGGCCAGAAAACCATATAGGTGATTTTATGCCATGACCTTCTCAAGGTATCACATTTAATGAGGGGTACATAATGTCTATCTTTCCCTTATCGGTGATGTAAACCTGATCATGCATCAAGCTGCTGCTGGATATCTCCAATATAGAATTACTTTCTTCCTTTTCTTGCAATTAACAAGAAGTCTATGGAGAGACACTTTAAGATTATGCAAATATTTCACTCATTATAACAAATTTCCATAGGTTTAATATCCATTTGTAATCCTTGTCTGATCCAAGCTTTACTACGATGGTTGCAAAGTAATGATTTTCCAACTCTAGCACTGTCTCCACATTTACTATTGACATATGGCAGTCTATTGAGAGCAAGAATCCCTCCTCTTACTCCTCCTCCCTTCTTCTGTTCCTCCTCCCCCTTGTCCTTTCACTCCTTCTTTCTGTCTCTCTTTCTGTCATCAGTATGGACTCATAAACTCTTATTTTTTCAATAGTTTATAATATATCACTATGCCTAATTATTTTGGTGTTCAAATTATTTGGTGTTCCAAATTTGGACACACTGAAAGCCCCTTCAAGCTGGATCCTTTATTGTTGTGACATCTCCCACCAATTTATTGAACATTTCTCTACTTTCTGGCATAACAAAATGCTCCAGGTCCATCTTATACCTACCTTTCCCCAGCCTGGTATCAGCCACTTCTACAGGGAGCTTTGGGAGGGATTAGAGTTAGAGATCAAAGTCTGAGAAAAACAGTGTTGAATTGAACGATTATGAAAATTTCTAAGAAAATAATTCTAATAGAGGGCTTGGAATGAGTCAAATTTTATAGCAATAAATAAATTTTACAGCAAAAAGATGGTGATTCTCAAGTGAGTGGTAGCAGGTGATTTTTCCCAAGTAACTCATAAAGGCAGCAAGGACAACCATTTCCAAGGAGAAAAATTTATTGGAAAGGGATTCTCCAAGAAAACTTTATGGGGAAGTAATTTAAGCTAAGCCCACAGAATTGGAAGGGCTTAGAGCAATGACTCCTGGGCAATGAACACTGGTTTTAGGTATCACGTTCTCAGGCCCCTCACACATAGTTCATTCTAGTTTTTTCCATTCCCACATCTAAAACTCCAACCATGAAGAGGTATAGTCACTATTGTCAAGGTGTAGTGTTTGATACAAATCCGAGCATTTATTTCACATATTCTTAGCTGTAGGTATGATAGTCTGCTTGTTTTGCATGTTTATCTTGTCAACTCAAAGGAGGAAGGTCAAAATAAAGTCCATTTATCCTCTCTGTCTACTCTAATCCCACACACATGAAAAACAATAGTCCACTACTCCAACTTTGAAATAAAAAATAGACTATTTCAGTTAATTCTCCTGACAACTGACATTTCCTCTTGAAGGCAGGGAACCTCACATATATTTGAAAATTATTCATCTAAAGTTGATAACCAAAATAGTTTTTAAAAAGCAAATTAACCTTCTATCCATGTAATAAAACAATCACTTAATTTTTTTCTGATTCTTTTGAATTTTTGTTCATTTGCACATATTATTTTTTATAAGGGTAAGCACAATTTGATATTCTCTACAATTAAAAATGTTTTCCTTACTTTGTCACATGGGTTTTCTAATCATGTTAGATCACATACAATTGTAGTAAGTGAAATACCAAATATTCTGGAGAATTTTGCTATTGGTAGGCCTTTACACTGCTATTAACAATTTGCAATAAATATCTTCGTGTATAAAATTTGAAAAAACAATCATTCCCTTATAATAAAGCTTCTGGAAGGGAAATTAAGCTTGATTGTGGTAGAGATTAAGAGGGGCCACAGTTAATGAGCTGAGTTCAACCCAAGAAGTTAGAAGAACAATAGAGATAACTCAAATAAGTGAGAAATAAATATAAGAACAGAAGTTGAAAATAGAAATAATTATACAATAGAGTGGATCAAACCAAAAGCTTGTTCTTTAACTAAAGACTCATGAGGAGTACATGTTCTCTCTCAAAATAATTACAAAAATGCACAGAAAGCACAAAGAAACATCAGGAATGAAGTCAGAGATATAACTATAGCTACAGTTTAGAACTATACTACTTTTTAATATAATTATATTATTTTCCCGTTAAAAATAACCATATATAGGGGGAGAAATATTTGTAACCTTTGAAGCACTTTTGAAAGCTTAGAGGAGAATCATTATTCCAGTGATACTTCCAATAAACCCAAAATAATTGTAAATATTTTCATGAAGAAATAGCAGCATCAAGCTCTTGATATTTCCTATGGGCAAGGGTATTCATCTATGACTTGGACGCTAACCTTGAAGTTAGATATATCAGAATAATGCAAAAACTTGCATCAGAGTGGTATTTAGTTTACTTCTTAGCAGGGTTCAAATAATACACCCTTGGATCAATTAATACCATTCCTTTCCTCCACATCATCCCAAAGGTGTTATAAAAACTGTAGCCACTCTACTTCTGCTTCTGCAGAATTACATGAATCCCCTTTTGATAGCCTTCACCAAATGATTTACCTTGGAGGATTTATCACTTTTGAAATATCTCACCTCATGAAGAGTAGAGACTCTGCCTCCATAGTCCTCTCAACTTTTGCATTTTTGGACACAAATGACTAAGAAGTGGAGTTACATCTCCCATTTACAAATGCAGAGCAACATACAAAGGTGAGCCAGGAGCTAAGTCAAGCATAAATCAGACTAAAATGCTTTGTTTTCTTCCCTCCTCCTTCCTCTTAGTCTTTTCTTGCATTTTACATATTCTTCCATGGAAATGAAAATCTCTCAATACAGAGTTGTGGGCACTGGTCCAAAAATATGCCACCCTGAACATAGACTGAGAAAAACTCATCATTGGTTTTGTTCGTACAAGGTCAGAATTAGGCCTCCTATCCCTGTTTGCTCTGACAGAGGCACCATCGTTGTCTCATGGGATTGGGCACAAGTGCTGCTATGTCTGATCTTTATCTTAAATTTCCTGAAGTTGTTGTTTTCCTAAACATTCCAGTTTGGCAAGGTTTTCCTCTGTTAATTTGCTATCTGAAACCAGTGGCAAGATTTTCTCATAATAATATTTTGCAGACACCCAGTCCTCTTGTAACAGGAAGGGAAGGGAACTGTTATATTTTGATCCATCAGACTGCTCTCATAATGGAACAGGGGAAACTTAGAAAATGCTGCCTGTGTGTATAAGGTTATCCTTGCCATTTCATGTTCTTGAAGAACTCATTGTTAGTTTTAAGTACCTGACCAGCTGGAGAATGTGAAGGAAAATAGTCATACGACAAGGTTAAACAGCAAAAGAGCAGATTTTTCAATTCTGCTAATGAAAAGTCTGAGGACACCAGGTGAACATTCTGAATAACAGATGGGCTATTACATATTTTGTCATGTTCTAATCAACTAGCATCTTGGCTAGAGATTCATATTCTTGGATGGAAGGAAGAAGGGAAGGAGGAAGGGAGGGAGGAAGGAAGAGAGGAAGAAAATAGTTTTCTGAAACTGTAAGAGTGATGACAAAATAGTTTATGTTTTCCACACCTATTGAGTGGGGAGTTATTCTAATGTTCAATGTAGAGTAACTTTTAGAGTCTAGGTTAAGTGAAAATGTCAGTTTTCTAAAAAGAAAAGAACATAATAGTATCAAATTTACCCAGCCTGCAAGATGTGTGGCAATGCATACCTACCGAACACCTTAATGCAGAAGAAAAGGTACAGGGCTTAGCCGTGTGTGCTTAACACACTGTCCTCATCCTCTTTTGACCCCACCTCTTTTGTTTGATCCCCTTAACTGGCATCCTCAGGTCTGCTTGATCCTAGTGCATTGCTAATAGCCCCAACTGCTAACTTTCTCCAGACTTTTTCCAGCTGTAATTCTATTTTCTCCCTTCTGTGGTTCACTTATCGTCTGGATCAATTTCAGCAAAGTCTCAGAGTTCATGTCTTTTGGTTTTCTCTATTCCAAAAGGCATGAGTTTTCTCTACTTTACTCTCTGCTTACACTCACATATGGATGAAAAATGGCTTGTCCTTAGATTTGAGTCATAGATGCAAGCAGTATTGCTTGGAGTGGAAGTATTGCGTGCAGTCAACCACTGCCATTTACTACTGCTTGCTGTGTTCCAGAGAAGGAACCAGATGAAAAGAACCAGAACAGGACCTGACACACAGTGAGCACTCAGTGTTCTGCTGCTGTTACTACAACCCAAGCACTAGGTAAACTGTCTGTTCCTCACAGCATCCCTTGTCAAGAAGGTGAAAAGGAGGAATGAACAAAGAGCCTCCCCTTGTGGTTGAGTGGAATCCTCAGGCCCTCTCTGCGCCCCAGCACAGATAGTAAAGATCTTTCAAAACTGTTCTTATCAATAAGGAGGTTTAACAAAATCCTGAATAAATGAGAACTTGAGACTGCTGCATTTCATTAGTGATTTTCAAGTCCAAAATTTGTCCTTCAAGTATATATATTTTTAATTTATTTGAACTTAAGAACTACATGTGCTAGTTTGTTATTTTTGTTTACAGATTATTTTATCATTCAGGTATTAAGCCTAGTACTCATTAGTTATTTTTCCTGATCGTCTCCCTCCTCCCATTCTCCACCTTCAAGTAGGCCCCAGTGTCTGTTGTTCTCATCTTTCTGTCCATGTGTTCTCATTATTTAGTTCCCGCTTATAAGTGACAATATGCTATGTTTGGTTTTCTGTTCATGTGTTAGTTTGCTAAGCCTAATAGCCTCCAGCTCCACCCATGTTTCTTCAAAGGACAGAATCTCATTCTTGTTTATGGCAGCATAGTATTCCATGGTGTATATGTACCATATTTTATTTATCCAATCTACCATTGATGGGCATTTAGGTTGATTCTGTGTCTTTGCTATTGTGAGTAGTGCTTCAATGAACACACAAGTGCATGTGTCTTTATAATAGAATGATTTATATTCCTATGGGTATATACCCAGTAATGGGATTACTGGGCTGAATGGTAGTCCTATTTTTGGGTCCTTGAGAAATTGCCCACTGCTTTCCACAATAGCTGGACTAATTTACATTCCCCCCAACAGTGTATAAGCATTCCCTTTTCTCTGCAACCTCACCAGCATTTGTTATTTTTTGACATATTAATAACAATTATTCTGACTGATGTGAGATGGTATCTCACCGTGGTTTTGATTTGCATTTCTCTAATGATCAGTGATGTGGAGTTTCTTTCCATATGCTTATTGGCCACATGTATGTCTTCTTTTGAAAGTGTTTATATCCTTTGCTCATTTTTTAATGTGTTTTTTCTTGTAAATTTGTTTATGTTCCTTATACACAAATAAAGTCCTATGAATATTAGACGTTTGTCAGATGCATTGTTTGCAAATATTTTCTCCCATTCTGTAGGTTGTCTGTTTACTGTATTAATAGTTTATTTTCCTATACAGAAGCTCTTTAGTTTAATTAGATCCCATTTAACAATTTTTGCTTTTGTCTTACGTGTATTTTCTGAAATTTGTTAAGGTTTGCACTTATTGTGCAGTCAATTGAGAATTTTCAAAATATGTTTTTATTATAGCTGGTTATCAACTGAAAATTTCCCTGAATTGTGGGCTCCAGTCTGAGGCCTTGGCATCTCCTTCTCTAGTCACCCCAGGCTTCTCTCTTCTGACCCTTTGCTCAAAACTTAGGTGAGTGTGGCAATACGTACTTTCTCCAATTTCCCTTTCATTTTCTCTCCCCCATAATGTACTACCAGAGCCATTTAAAATAGGTTCATAACCTTTCATTTAATATCTTAATTTCCTAAACCCTAAGGAATTTTGATCTTTCAATTTCTAGATGTTTTTGCTGTCAGAGGACATTTTTGCAGAGAAAATATAGCTTATGCTATGGCCAGGTTAAAGCTACCAGTTGTTCATGGAAACTATTGGTATCACATTTTTAAAATAGTGTTTAACCCCATCACAAAATGTCAACATACTTCCTTTTATTACCAAATAATAATCCATGCCCCCAGCAGCCACATATCATCTCTTGGCATCACTTCTCCTCAGAGTGGCACTCCCTGTTGTACCCTTACCAGAGTTCTAGCCCATCTCAAATCTCACCCAGTTTCAGGGAAGGAGCAAAGCTGAGGGTTGGGGCAAGACTGTTTGTTGCACAATGTGCCGGCAGTGAGCTATTAGGTCAAGTAAGAATAATTTCCATCCATTAGTGGCATCAGCAGGACCACATCAGATGCAGTGCACCTAGTCTGCAGGCTTACTATTATTAAGATCAGGGTTCAAGTCATTGCGTCTGATGAAGGTTCTGCTCACATGCACCACTATGTTCTCTATTCGATCAAGGCTTGCCAGTCACAAGTTAATGCCTACACCATCCTCTCCTTCCCCAGCACCATGGCTCACCTTTCTGGTCTTGGTGTTTTGTTTTGTTGTGTTTTGAGTGGCCCAGCTTCTGTACAATGTAAACCCTGTCAGCAGGGTAACACTGTGTTCATCACAGCTGTAGGACAAGGGTGATATCATTATCTCTCTCCTGTCATTTAATTTGCTTACATTTTGTGGCTATAGGCTGCAGAGCATGGAGGATGATAGGGATGAAGCCTGAGAATAGCTCATTTGAACCATGAGTCCTACCCAAAGTCCTCTAAAGGTTTTCAG
>NW_012102066.1:2869619-2871704 GCF_000951045.1 Mandrillus leucophaeus | reverse complement strand
ATAAGATACCTTTCATAAATATCAGTTGAATAAATGGATGAATGAAGGGATTTTTTTAGGTATAACCTGAAGGGGTGGCCTGCCCCTCCACACCTGTGGGCGTTTCTCGTTAGGTGGAATGAGAGACTTGAGAAAAGAAATGAGACACAGAGACAAAGTATAGAGAATGAAAAGGTGGGCTCAGGGGACCGGCGCTCAGCATATAGAGGACCCGCGCCGGCACCGGTCTCTGAGTTCCCTTAGTATTTATTGATAATTATCTTTACCATCTTAGAAAAAGGGAAGTAGCAGGATAATAGGATCATCATAGGGAGAAGGTCAGCAGTAAGACATATGAATAAAGATCTCTGTGACATAAGTTTAAGGAAAAGTGTTGTGTCTTGATATGCATATGTAAACATCTCCATAAACCTTTTTAGTGCATAAAGAGCAGCATTGCGCTAGCAAGTCCCACCTTTCACCCTGCTAGCAAGTCCCACCTTTCACCCTAAGGTGGTTTTCTCCTTTCTCAGTAAACAGAACAGACAATCGGGTTTTACACCGAGATGTTCCATTGCCCAGGGACGGGCAGGAGACAGATGCTTTTCTCTATCTCAAACACCAACAACCACCAAGAGACCTTCTTTCCTCTTGTACTAGTCCTCCTCAGCACAGACCCTTCACGGGTGTCAGGCTAGGGAACGATCAGGTCTTTCTCTTCCCATGAGGCCATATTTCAGACTATCACATGGGGAGAAACCTTGGACAATACCTAGCTTTCCTAGGCAGAGGTCCCTGCGACCTTTGGCAGTGTATGCCTCCCTGGGTACTTGAGATTAAGAGAATGGTGATGACTTTTAACCAGCAAGCTGCCTTCAGGCACTTGTTTAACAAAGCACATCCTGCACAGCCCGAAATCCTTTAAACCTTGAGTCACCACAACACATGTCTCTTGCAAGGACAAGGTTGGGGGTAGAGTCACAGATGAACAGCATCTCACATGCAGAACAAAATGGAGTCTCTTATGTCTACTTCTTTCTGTATAGACACAGTAACAGGCTGATCTCTCTTTCTTTTCCCCACAATAACCAACACGAGCCCCCTATCTTCAGTTCCTCTGAACAAGAAGATTCATCAAGGGTAGCTTTTACTATAGCACAAAGCAAGCTTGTTTACCATCAGGAAAAACTACTCTATACAAAAGAAAAGGAAAATACTATTTGAAGTATCACTTTAGTCTTGACATTTAAGTTGTACTGTGAGGAAAGTGAGCCACACTAAGTTCTAACACATGGTTTCTCAACCTTGGCCACTACTGATATTTGGAGCTTACTGAGGAATAAACTTGGTCAAGGATGCAAAAGACTTGTTCTTTCAAAACTGTATCAGTAATCAAAGAAATTAAAGCATACATAAATAATTTGAAAGACATCCCATGTTCACGGACTGCAAAAATTAATATTGTTAAAATGTCCATACTACCCAAAGTGATCTACAGATTCAATAAAATCCCTAAAATCCCAATGTCACTTTTACAGAAATAAAAAAACCAATCCTAAGATTCATATGGAATCCCAAAAGTCCTTGAATAGCCAAAGGAATTTTGAGCAAAAATAACAAAGCTAGAGGCACAACACTCCCTGATTTCAAAATATATTACAGAGCTACAGTATTCAAACAATATGGTACTGGCATAAAAACAATTGTATAGACCAATGAATCAGAATAGAGAGTTCAGAAATAAGCACACACATATACAGTCAAATAATCTTTGATAAGGATACCAAGAATATACAATGAGAAAAAGATTAACCTCTTCAATAAACAATATGGGAAAATTGGTATTCACATGCAAAAGAATGAAACTGGATGGTTATCTTACACCATGCACAAATATCAACTAAAAATGGATTTAAAACTTAAGCATAACAGCAGAAACTATAAAACTCCTAGAAGAAAACAGGAAAAAAGCTTCTTGACATTAGCCTTGGCAATGATTTTTTGGATGATACTAAAAGCACAGGCAACAAAAGAAAATAAAGTGGATTACATTAAATTAAAAAGCTTCTGCACAGAAAAAAGAAACAAGATAAAAACAACCTATGA
>NW_012102066.1:2864697-2869408 GCF_000951045.1 Mandrillus leucophaeus | reverse complement strand
CATCAGTAATCATGAGGGAAATGCAAAGCAAACCAAAACCACTATGAACTATTACCTCACATCTGTTAGAATGGCTATTATTTTAAAAACAGCAGACACATTTTGGCACAAATGTGGAGAAAAAAGACACTATTGACAGGAATCTAAATTGCTGCAGCCACTGTGGGAAACAGTATGAAGGTGCCACAGAAAAATTAAAAATAAAACTATATGATCCAGCAATCTCACTTCTGAGTATATATCCACAGGAACTGAATTCAGGGTTTTGAAGAGATGTGTGTACTCCATGTTCACAGTAGCATTATTCACTGTAGCCAAGACATGGAAGCAACCTAAATGTCCACAAACAGATTAACTGATGAAGAAATTGTGATATATACATAAAATGGCATATTATTCAGCCTTAAAGAAAGGAAGTCCTGCCATTTACCACAACATGGATGAACATGAAGGACACTAAGCTAAGTGAATTGAGCCAGACACAGGACTACATGATTCCATTTACATGATGAATCTGAAATAGTCAAACTCCTAGAAGCAGAAACTGGAATGGTGGCCAGGGGTTGGGGAGAGTGGGAAATGGGAAGATACTAGTCAAAGAGTACAACATTTTGGTTACACAGATGAATGAGTCCTAGACATATACTATATAACTTGATGTCTGTAGGTAAAAACACTGTATTGTAATCAAAAATTTGCTATGAGGGTAGATCTAATGTTGTATCTTTATCATAGAAAATAATAATAATAGTAATAAATAAGAGGGTAAGAGGAAACTTTTGAAAGTTGAATAGGCTTATGGAATAGATTGCAGGTTGTGGCAGTGGTTTCATGGGTATATACTTATGTCCAAACTCACCAAGTTGTATGCATTAAATATGTACAGCTTTTTCTATGTTGATTGTACTTCAATAAAAATAGTTTTAAAAAAAGTTTCCAAACATTGCCAGTGTTCAATAAAATCCCCTCCATTGAGAACCAGTGCTTGAATAGAGTCTTAGTTCACAGAAAACATACCTTGGTTGATCTTCAATGATACTATCCATAAGTACATACAGTTCTCTATGATCCATAAAATCATAGCACCTATCTTACACAGACACATTCAAAACAAACAAAAAAAAAACAGGGGTTCATGCTATTCAGTATCTAGTTAACATGGCAAAGCACAAATTGCACTAATTTCATTTTTTAGAAATCTCTTTTTTTAGTTTCAAATAACTCAAAGAGAAGATAACCTATGAACATTAAATTATTTGAGAAGAAAGATATAAGGAGAGAAAAACAGGAAGACACAGCCCATATAAAAATTATTTTTCATGCCGTGATGTGTTGGAGCCCATCCATGATCATCCAAGCCTGTAGTTGATCTTATTTCCAAGACTGTTTTATAGGTCTAAATAAACTTTTAAAAACACATACATTTTCATGTCACAGAACTAGATCCCAAGACATTTTTGGAATACCACTCTCTTCACACACAAGAATTTAGATGATGAATGCAATAATCATCATCATGGAACCAGCCACTACTAGGTCACGAACGACCTGTTTCCTATTATTTTCCAAAGTCCCACGCACAGCATAAGTTGCTGATTGCAAAGTGGATGAAACTGAAATGTGTAATTTCTCTGCAGCGCTAACATTGTGGATGAAAAGAAGCAGAAGATGCCTGCAGGGAATTCAGGCGATTTCTATTATAGTGCATCATTTCCCACTGGCTTTGACCTGTGAGAAAACTGGAATTTTCAGCTGTTTTCATTATAAATGGAGTTTGTAGTAAAAATTTCTTACTACCACAGAATCTAAGGGTGGTTGTCTAACCCAGCTCTCCACACTTAATGCAGTCATGCCTTTAACAATATCACTAATATGGTGATCCAGTCTGTTCTTAAATATCTCCATGTCCTGATGTTCATTACTTTCTAAGAAAGCCTATTTCACTGGCAGAAAGTTTTAATTAAGAGAATATCTTTCACTATTTTAAGATACAATTTTCTGCTTAGACTGCTATAACACATGAGTTTCTCCTGCCATATGCAAGGTATCCAAAGGTTTAAAATGTGTATCATCTCTTCTTCCTACATTTTTTTGTGTGTGAAGAACCAGTATTGTATTGAGCTCAATGTCTACATGGGTTTTCTTTACATATTTTGTCTGATTACAGTAAAAAAATTCTCCGTAACAATTTTCCATTTTAATAGTGATCACCATAAACATGTTAATTCAATAGAATAAAGACAAAAGTTAATAGTTGCTATCAATTAAAATATAGATTGTACATCTTAAAATTAATAAATTCATGTTAATGTTTATTACTATTTTAATTATCAAAGCACGACTGAACAGATGTATTAAATAAATAAAAATGTATTAAATAAACAAAAGTCTTCCTTCACTTTTGTTTTATATAAAACAAGTAAATGATGGGAAAATATTATCTTAAGTGTAACTGTTACAATAGACTTGCAGGACGTGTATCTTTTGATTAATCAATATTTATTAGGGATGGGAGCAAAGTAGACAAAATCTCAGTTTAAATATTAGTTGTACCATTTATTATGTGACCTTGGACAAGTTACTTATCCATAAGTTGACTTATCTATAGGATGGGGATAACAACAATACCTATCTTATAGGATTATTGTGAAAATCAAATTAATAATGCATGTCAACATTTAGTTTTATTTTTAGAGACAAGGTCTCGCTCTGTCACCCAGGCTGGAGTACAGTGGTGCAATCGTAGCTCACTGCAGTTTTGAATACCTGGGCTCAAGTGATCCTTCCACCTCAGTCTCCCAAGTAGCTGGGACTATAGGCAGCCACCATGCCTGACTAAATGTAAAAGTCCTAAAATAGTATCTGTTACACAGTAAGTGATCAGCACAATTTAGCTATTATTACTAGCCCAATATTCTACTCTTTATGTGTTTATCCTCTATATAGTAATTATTAATACCTTTGTTTTCAAAGCAATGTATCAATATATTTAATTATTTGTATGTACATATGTATTTATATTTATAAAGAAAATTATGCTGTTAATTACAGAACATCAATTAGGAAGGTAGGTGTTAAAATATTTTTTAGATGTGGTATTATTAAAATACGTTTCAGATGTGGTATTGTTAAAATACTTTATACACACACACACACACACACACACCCCACATATGCAGTGAAGCCCTATTCAGCCTTAAAGAAGAAGGAAATATTATCATTGCAACATGGATGCACATGGAGGACATTTTGCTAAGTGAAATAAGCTGAGCACAGGAAGACAAATTCTGCATAATCTCACTTACATGCAGAACCTAAAAAACTTGTACTCATAGATGTAGAGAGCAGAATGCTGGTTACCAGAGACTGGGGACAGGAAGGGAGGGAACAAGGATTTGTTCGTCAAAGAGTACAAAATTTCAGTTATACAGAAGGAATACATTTTCTTCTTTTTTTTGAGACAGGGTCTTGCTCTGGTGCCCAGGCTGGAGTGCAGTGGTGTGATCAGGTCTCACTGCAGCCTTGACTTCCCAGGCTTGAACAATCCTCCCACCTCAGTTTTCAAGTAGCTGGGACTACAGGCACATGTCACCATGCCCGGCTATTTTAAAATTATGATTATTTTTTGTAGAGAGAGGGTCTCACTATGTTGCCCAGAGTGGCCTTGACCTCTTGAACTCCTGGACCCAACTCGGCCTCTTAAGGCGCTGGGATTACAGGTGTGAGCCACCAAGCCCAACCAGGAGGTGTAAATTTTGAGATCTATTGCACAGCATAGTGATAATAGCCAACAATAATCCATTCAAATCTCAAAATAACTAAGATATTCCAAATGTTTCACCACAAAAAAATGATGAGTGAGGTGATAGTTATGTTAATCAGTTTGATTTAATTATTTCTCATTGTATATATGGAATATATATATCAAAACATCACGAGGTACCCCATAAATGTAGACAACTGTAATTTGTAGATTAAAAATAATATTAAGAAAAAATATGCTATTGAAAAAAGTATTTTTCAGGTAATAAGTATTCAAATAATTTCTGTTTCAACACTGTCATGATTTTCTGTGTTGAGAGTTCAGGTTCAAATCTATTTCTTCAAACACCTCTGTACTTATTTTTTGTTAATAATGTTATTAATAATACTAACATTTTTAAAGTCAGTATTTTGTAATGTAATTTAATCATTTGAAATTTAACATTGCCCATAATATAATTGTCTATTCTTTTTTTTTTTTTTCCCTTAAACAGAGTTTCACTCTGTTGCCCAGGCTGGATGGAGTGCAGTGGTGTGATGTCGGCTCACTGCAACCTGTGTCTCTTAGGTTCAAGCAATTCTCCTGCTCCAGTCTCCTGAGTAGCTGAAATTATAGGTATGTGCCACCATGCCTGGCTAATTTTTGTATTTTTCAGTGGAGATGGTGTTTCACCATGTTGGCCAGGCTGGTCTCGAACTACTGACCCCAAGTGATCGATCCTCCTTGGCCTCCTAAAGTGCTGGGATTACAGGCATGAGACACTGTGCCTGGCCATAACTGTATTCTTATGACTTTAATAACTTCAATAACCTAGTTGCTTTAGCAGGAAAAAGGAAGAGGCATGGTGTTTCTATAACATTTATATTTATCTGTAAATATCTTATTAATATGTGAGCTGTGTATAAATCTTATTTCAATGCTGTTGAATACCAACCTACAAGATGCTTT
>NW_012102066.1:2857905-2864082 GCF_000951045.1 Mandrillus leucophaeus | reverse complement strand
ACTCTAAGTTTCTTTGGTTTTTCTTTGGCCTACAGCATCAAGTGATCACAGAGGATGGAAACTGAGACAAGTTGAGAACTGATTAAATAAAAACATACTTCTCGTTCCTTTGCATCGATTGGCATGGTGTGTGAAGTAAATGCAGTGGGATGAGAATCAAAACACTCACATTATTCCTGACTTTCTCATTGAGAAATGATGTGGTCCTGGCAAATTCACAAATTTTCCATCTACAACTGAGTGACAATGAGCGATTCCTGATCACTTTACATGGAGGTCGTGTGATACACCTGAAAGAAAACACAATTTGGGGTCAGACATTTGCAATGACCATTTGTCCACTCCAATAACCCCTCTCAGTTCCTGGTGCCCACTCTGCCTCCAGTACCCACTGCATTCCAGCAGAGATCTCTTCAAAGCAAAAACCGGACCATGTTGCTCTTGTGCTTAAAACTACCACAATCTCCATTATTCCGAGGAAAATAAACAAGCTACGTGGCTCAGCCCTATATTTGCACCTCCCATCATGTTCGTATTCCCTCATTTTCAGTTCCTTAAATAGGCCACATTCTCGCCTTCATAGGGACATTGTGTGTACAGTTTCTTTGAGACTCATGTCGTGATTGAGTCCAGTCATAATTTTACTAGGTGATGGTGTGATTGTCTTACCTCTGCCCCCCACCTGGACTGTAAGTTTCATTGAGGATGAGAGAAGTCCCCTTTGCTTGTTCTGTTAATCCTTCTCTATTCCTATTACCTCCCATGATAGTCTAGCACAACAGGCATTCAATACATTTTTGTTGAACTAATTCATGAATTTAATGATTGTGTGACTTTTAAAATGGAGACAATGAAGATAGCTACTATAATACACAGGGTGGTTCCTCTGCTCCACAGGGTTTTTATAAGCCTTTTACAAGGCAAATACAAGGCTATATATTAGGAAGAACATGGCAAACAATTAAGCACACAAATGTGAGTATTCCTCATAATAAAAATAGCTGAAAACAAATTGAAATAATAACCCATAAAATTTTTATACCAAACATAAGCCAAGAAAATTTTATTTTAAGATGGAAATCTAAGGAATTAAGGGGGAACCAGGTAAAAAGCACTTATAAAATAGAATATATCAACTAATGATATTAAAGATACCTCAGTCTTGTAAATGTGCAAATTGGAGAATCACTTAGGTACACACTACTTTCTATCCATGAATCCAAACAGCCTTAAACAATGCCCTTCCCTTCCTTGCTGTGGTCATCCCGCTTGTTGTAGATTGCTGACAAGAGGCAATAACATTCAGGTGATCCAGTCTCACAATGTGGTTTGTCATCTTTTCAGTTCCTATTGTCTGACCTATCATGGCCAAACCAGAGCCTACAAAACCATTCTGACCTTGGCTTAGCAGACGCTTTGGTATTACTTTATCAAACAAAGCATCCCTGAATAGAAGCATTCAGAAAACGTCCCTGACAAAAATGCTCAGCATCTCTTTAGTGACTCACAGGGAGGGCTGTATGTACTACAGTTTACAGTTCAGTATGTATTCGCATGCATGTATATATGTGCATGTGTGTCAAGCATGTGCATAGCACGTGCAAAGCATGTGCATGCTAGTCAAGCAAACATGCCCAAGAAAACCCAGATAAATTGCTCGTGCTTTTAAATAATAAGTTGACTGTGTTAAATCATGAGGCAGAGTCACAATGCTGGAAAACTTCGCATGATTTAAAGAGAAGAGCACACTCGTAGGAAAAGCATTTCATTGACTACATATTTAATTGAGAAGGAAGTGCATGAAACTGAAAATTGAAATAATAAAAGCAATTTTGGTGTCTATGGTTTTGGTGAAAGGACCTAATACTGCTGTTATTTTCACATCAATATTTATAAAATAGATCTGTTACGGATATTCTGGCTGCAGTTTTGAGGTTCATCACTGCCTCCCAATATCGAACATCGTACTCATCTTTCCAGCTTTATTTTCTGCAGTCTTCCACTCACCAGTGCCAGGAGGAGTTCCCTGTGTGCTGCAGCCTCCCTGCAAATCATCTTCATACTGTCAGTGTTGTAATATAGTTCTTGCTCCCAAAGGAGATAACCTCACCTGTTTTCATGTCACTTACATTGCACTAAATTGGCATTCATACTTGTCTAAAAACAATACATTTCTAAATGCTGTTAAAAATTTGGAAAGGACTATCTGTAGACTGAAACTATGTTTTATTATGATGTTTCAGCTTATATCTAGAAAAGAGTAAAAATAAAATGATGCCACTACATTCTGTATATGAGAATGACTCTCTCTACTGAGTTACCAGTATGTAAGCAGTACCCCAAGGAATCATCATCATCGAGGACAGACTTATTCTGCTAATGCACAGTCTTTTATATAACTCCCATTTAAAACAAATGCTAGCTTTTGTTAGAAATATAGCGAAAACCATAACCTTAAATAAAATATAGCAGAATGAATTCCAATTTTAGCTTCATTAACACCATGTTGTAATCAGCAAGCTGATCATCCATTAATTAGAATAGTATTTGTAGTGTTTTATTTCTTATTTTGAGAAAGGGAATCAATACTACTTAAAGTTTTGAAAATTGTTAATACCTAAAGAGCATGTCTCTTCTCCAACTAGCGGAAAGGTTAATGGGCAATGCTTAGGTTTCTGAGCAACTTGCAAAGTGAAGAAAAGGATCTTTATCATTCTTTGGCCATGAAGTTTTCTTCCAACAACCTGTAGAGTCTCCTCTGGTTCACCATGACCATGTGATTGCTTGAGCTATGATTGATGGCCCATTAATAATGGAAATTGTGTGCCACTAAAGTTTATTTTTTTAATACCAGAGCTTCCTTAATTTAAAAATACTTAATTATTTTAATTAATACCATCTCTCTTCTTTAGTCGGTTACACCATCAATTGTTGATTTTCTTCTTCCTGCCATGGCCTAACTTCACACCATCCACTATTTATGTCAATCACCAAAGATTGACATTTGGTGTCAATTGATATTTGGTCTTCAAACTCCTTTCCTGGTTTACAACTTCTAAAATCCTAAGAAACTCCAAAGTGATGTTTTTGTATGCTAATGAGTTGACTGGTAGGTGGTAGCCCCTAGGTAGCTTCAGGGTGAGTCTGGTCACACAAACAACAAACAAATCTCATATCTTTATTTGTGGAAGTTTAATAAATGTGTTTACTGGCCAACATTCTAGTTAATACGATATTCTGAAATTATCAGTGGCTGTTATTTACTCCAGTCATTCTTGCTTAGGTTAAGATAATTACAGATAGTCCCTGACTTAGGATGATTTGACTCTAATTTTTTGACTTTATGACAAGCTTATCAGGACATAAACCAATAAATTAAAGAGCTCCTTATGATATAAAATGGGGTTACGGTTTCTACTGAATGCTTATCACTTTCACCATCATAAAATTTTAAAAAATCATAAGTTAAACCCATGGTTAAATCTTAGGCTGTCTGCTGTGTTGCAAGCATTAAATGAATTTTTTGACTTAGAGTATTTTCAACTTACCACGGGTTTATCTGGATGCAATTCCATTACTAAGTAGAGTAGAATCTGGTAATAGACTACAGTTGTGCCTCAGCATTCATAGGGAATTGGTTCCAGGACTCCTACAGATACCAAAATCTGTGCATGCAAAAGTTCCTCATATAAAATGGTGTAGTATTTGCATATAACCTATGCATATCCTCCCATATACTTGAAATTATTTCTAGGTTACATATAAGTTCTAACACATGTAAGTACTATATAAATAGTTGTCACAGTGCATTGTTTTCTTTATATTATTTATTTTCCAATAGTTTTGAGTCTTAGTTGATTGGATCCCAAATGGTATTAGTCAGAGTTCTCTTAGAGGGACAGAATTAATAGGAAATATATATATAAAGGGGAGTTTATTAAGTATTAACTTACATGATCACAAGGTCCCACAATAGGCTGTCTGCAAAACTGAAAAACTAGGAGTCCAATGTTCAAGGGCAGGAAGCATCCAGCATGAGAGAAAGATATAGGCTGGAAATCTAGTCCTGTCTCATCTTTTCACGTTTTTCTGCCTGCTTTATATTCACTGGCAGCTGATTAGATTGTGCCCACCAGATTAAAGGTGAATCTGCCTTCCCCAGCTCACTGACTCAAATATTAATCTCTTTTGGCAACACCCACACAGACACATCCAGAATCAATACTTCAATCCAATCAAGATGACACTCAGTATTAACCATCTCAAGCCCACCCCTTGTCAACTTGAACCCATACACATCTCCTGAGATCATACACAATCTTCAAATAAAGTCAATAATAAAGTCATAACTATGACTAATGTAATACAACTATCCTTCGTACAACCAGAAATGCACCAATTCCAAATACTATTACATAAAGTTAACAATATTTAAATGCTAATATGAAGTCAATAAATCTTATGTCACATGATAAAGGAAAAGGAAATAAAATGAAGATATTTTCATAGTACAAGTGTATACATGCACAAACATGTTTTTAACAAAAGAAAGAGGAAATACTCTTGACAGTTACAGTCCTCGTCTCTGCAGCTCGTCAAGTGGTCGTAGCTGGTATTGATGACTACCTTCTTCTACTAACCATTCTGTATTACCTTTTCCTTCAGCAAGCACCTCAACATGTCCTGGTGTTTCTCCTGGTGAAGTGACCCAAACCTTCATTCCTGAAGGGTCTGGATCATTTGTAGTTCTACCTGGATTGGGCTGTTGCAGTTTCCCATTGACCCTAATCACAGATCATGGTAATACTAAGAGACTCCCTAATGGATCTCCTGTATTCCATGTGTACTATTCCTTACCTCTGTTGTGGAGTAACAGACTGATTTCATGTCGAAAGTCTGGGTCAATCACCCCAGCTAACACTGTAACTCCCTTATTAGCCTGTTGACTTAAAGATAGGAGGAGCTCAAAGTGTCCAGATGGCAACCTTAACTTCCAGTTTATTGGAATCGTTATTATGTCTCCTGGTGGCAGCATTCCTCCCTCTGGAACTAAGACCTCTAGACCAGCAGAATGTAACGTCACAGAAATCGGAAGCAAAAATTTTGCTAATGGATCACTAGGGATGATGGTGAATGGTGCCACTTCCACTTCCACACCTTGATTCCCGGGCCCATGAATCCTGGCTATGTGAAAAACAATACCATATATTGGACACTGATTCAGAGCATACATGGCCTTCTGGACAACTTTGCCCCAGCCCTGCAAAGTTTTATCACCTAGTTGGCACTGTAATCGTGACTTCAAAAGGCTATTCCACTGTTCTATCAATCCGACTGCTTCAAGATGATGGGGAACATGGTAAGACCAGAAAATTCCACGAGCATGAGCCCACTGCCGCACTTCTTTAGCCGTAAAGTGAGTGCCTTGGTCAGAGGCAATGCTGTGCGGAATACCATGGTGGATAAGGTATTCCGTGAGTACCATGGATGGTAGTCTCGGCAGAAGCATTATGTGCAGGATAGGCAAACCCATATCTGGAGTAAGTGTCTATTTCAGTGAGGACAAACCTCTGCCCTTTCCATGATGGAAGAGGTCCAATATAATCAACCTGCTACCAGGTTGCTGGCTGATCACCCCAAGGAATGGTGCCATATTGGGGGCTCAGTGTTGGTCTCTGCTGCTGGCAAATTGGGCACTCAGCGGTGGCCATAGCAAGGTCAGCCTTGGTGAGTGGAAGTCCATGTTGCTGAGCCCATGCGTAACCTCCATCCCTGCCACCATGACCACTTTTTTCATGGGCCTATTGGGAGATGACAGGAGTGGCTGGGGAAAAAGACTGGTGGTGTCCACAGAAGGCATCACCCTATCCATTTGATTATTAAACTCCTCCTCTGCTGAGGTCACCCGTTGGTGAGCACTCACATAGGATACAAATATCTTCACAGTTTTTGAGCATTCTTCGAGGTCCATCTACATACCTCTTCCTCAAATTTATTTGTCACCAATTTTCCAATCATGCTTCTTCCAAGTCCCTAACTATCCAGCCAAACCATTGGCTACAGCCCATGAATCAGTATATAATTGCACGTCTGGCCATTTCTCCTTTCATGCAAAGTGCACAGCCAGGTGCACTGCTCAAAGTTCTGCCAACTGGGAAGATTTCCCTTCACCACTGT
>NW_012102066.1:2814642-2855510 GCF_000951045.1 Mandrillus leucophaeus | reverse complement strand
TGGTGTTTCTCCTGGTGAAGTGACCCAAACCTTCATTCCTGAAGGGTCTGGATCATTTGTAGTTCTACCTGGATTGGGCTGTTGCAGTTTCCCATTGACCCTAATCACAGATCATGGTAATACTAAGAGACTCCCTAATGGATCTCCTGTATTCCATGTGTACTATTCCTTACCTCTGTTGTGGAGTAACAGACTGATTTCATGTCGAAAGTCTGGGTCAATCACCCCAGCTAACACTGTAACTCCCTTATTAGCCTGTTGACTTAAAGATAGGAGGAGCTCAAAGTGTCCAGATGGCAACCTTAACTTCCAGTTTATTGGAATCGTTATTATGTCTCCTGGTGGCAGCATTCCTCCCTCTGGAACTAAGACCTCTAGACCAGCAGAATGTAACGTCACAGAAACCGGAAGCAAAAATTTTGCTAATGGATCACTAGGGATGATGGTGAATGGTGCCACTTCCACTTCCACACCTTGATTCCCGGGCCCATGAATCCTGGCTATGTGAAAAACAATACCATATATTGGACACTGATTCAGAGCATACATGGCCTTCTGGACAACTTTGCCCCAGCCCTGCAAAGTTTTATCACCTAGTTGGCACTGTAATCGTGACTTCAAAAGGCTATTCCACTGTTCTATCAATCCGACTGCTTCAAGATGATGGGGAACATGGTAAGACCAGAAAATTCCACGAGCATGAGCCCACTGCCGCACTTCTTTAGCCGTAAAGTGAGTGCCTTGGTCAGAGGCAATGCTGTGCGGAATACCATGGTGGATAAGGTATTCCGTGAGTACCATGGATGGTAGTCTCGGCAGAAGCATTATGTGCAGGATAGGCAAACCCATATCTGGAGTAAGTGTCTATTTCAGTGAGGACAAACCTCTGCCCTTTCCATGATGGAAGAGGTCCAATATAATCAACCTGCTACCAGGTTGCTGGCTGATCACCCCAAGGAATGGTGCCATATTGGGGGCTCAGTGTTGGTCTCTGCTGCTGGCAAATTGGGCACTCAGCGGTGGCCATAGCAAGGTCAGCCTTGGTGAGTGGAAGTCCATGTTGCTGAGCCCATGCGTAACCTCCATCCCTGCCACCATGACCACTTTTTTCATGGGCCTATTGGGAGATGACAGGAGTGGCTGGGGAAAAAGACTGGTGGTGTCCACAGAAGGCATCACCCTATCCATTTGATTATTAAACTCCTCCTCTGCTGAGGTCACCCGTTGGTGAGCACTCACATAGGATACAAATATCTTCACAGTTTTTGAGCATTCTTCGAGGTCCATCTACATACCTCTTCCTCAAATTTATTTGTCACCAATTTTCCAATCATGCTTCTTCCAAGTCCCTAACTATCCAGCCAAACCATTGGCTACAGCCCATGAATCAGTATATAATTGCACGTCTGGCCATTTCTCCTTTCATGCAAAGTGCACAGCCAGGTGCACTGCTCAAAGTTCTGCCAACTGGGAAGATTTCCCTTCACCACTGTCCTTCAGGGATGTCCTAGAAAGGAGCAGTAGTGCTGCAGCTGGCCACTTTCGGGTGGTGCCTGCATATCATGCAGAGCCATCTGTGAATCAGGCCCTAGTCTTCTCTTCCTCTGTCCACTGATCATAAGGAACTCTCCCATGAGCTTATTGGTGCAGGCGAGAGAAGGCAGGGTGGCAGGAGTGGAGACCATGGGCATTTAAGCCACTTCCTCACGTAACTTACTTGTGCCTTCAGGACCTCCTCAAGCCCGATCACATATATACCACTTCCATTTGATGATGGAATGCTGCTAGGCATGACAACTTTATATCTAGAATGGGTCAGAAAGCACCCAGTTCATGATAGGCAGTTCAAGTTGCATAGGGCGGGCCAACTGTATTGTAGAAAGAAAATCATCCTACAGCAAATTCCAAAGGTGTGTTTCAATTAAGTTTCAATGAAGCTTGAACATATTAATTGATATATTGCTCTAAGTATATATCAGTTGAAGCTTGAAAATTTCTTTTCAAAACACACATTTTTGTTTTGCTAGTGTTTCTTCTGATAGGACTTTCAACCATAGGATAAGGCCATCTTGCATTTACCTAGAGAAGTATATGGATTAGAAGCTGATAGGACTTTCAACCATAGGATAAGGCCATCTTGCATTTACCTAGAGAAGTATATGGATTAGAAGTCTTTCATTTCCATGATCTTATATGATCCTAATGGCTTTTTTTAAAAAAACCACTTGGCTACCTGAAATTCCCCTTGGGATGCAAAATATCTAAATAAGTAGACAAAATTACCATTTTACAGACACAGAAACTAAAGAACAAAGAGGTTAAATGCCTTGACAAAGATCTCAGGGCAAGTGAGGTTCAAGGGGAGCAACAGAGTCAGTTTTTTCTAGTCAAGATAATTTTCTCCAAGGAAGTATCCTAGTGAGTTGAAGGTAACTGAAATTGCCGACATACAATTTTCCCTAGTGGAATGTTTATTTTCCATACAGCAATCTTTTCAGGTGTGGTATTTTAAAATGCAAGTTTGACTGGCAGGTAACAAAAACAGGTCTATCTACAGATACACAGTAGGCGGCAGGGGAGGAGTTGGGGGAACTTCGTAAGTATACAAACATAAAGGCAAAGAGAAAGAATACTGTTGGCAAGACAAAGAGTGAGCCGCTTCAGGGGTTTGTCTGTTATTGAAGTACAAGAGGGCTAAACCAGTAATTCCCTTGAAGACTCTTCTGGTTTTGATTTCTTAACATTTATAACTATTAATTTGTATTGTGTTAATCACAGGTCAGCAGCACATAGAAATATACAATAATTTTAAGTGTAAATTAAGCAAACTTCTTATGCAGGTCAATATTAAATAAATTAAAAATATAATCTTGAAAACAAACAAACAAAAAAGCCTTCAAATTTACCAGAAAATAAGAAACTTTGCATGCAATCGAAGTTGGTAAAATAATGAAAGTAGAATTTTACTGTAAGGCTCAAAGTCCACTGGGCAATGAGAATGATGTTATGTTTTTGCATTAAGCCTAAAATTTTTCTTTTTATTATTTATGAGTATTCATTATATTCAAGAGTATATGTGGTTCTGCCCAGATCATAAAGCAAATAGAATCCCTTCCCATAGAGGATTGCTTTAAATAAACAGCAGCAAGAACATTTTAGAGAGTGCCTGATGTATGAGTACATTCTCTCAATTATAAGGTATAGTAAATATAGTTCTATAATATATATTAAATAAGAAAAGAAAGAGCTATGCTGGAGGTGTGTTCACATATAAAAAGCTAGTGTCTACTCTGCACCTGTGCCTAGATTTAAATGAAGCTTCTGCATCATGGTAGAGGAACATTTCCTCATTGTAGATTTATAAAAGCTTCCATAAATGATGTAAAAAGAAGTCTGCTACTCAATAAATCATCAGTACCAGTTCCTGCAGCCTGGAGAGCTTTCTTTAGGGATATGATTATAAGAACTGGGCAGATTTTACTGAGCTGGAGTTGGAGAGCTGGAGAAACCATGGTCCCAAAGCACAATATGGCTGTCAACATTCTGAGAGTCTTGCCAAGCCCTGTGAATTTTGTTTCTGTGGCATTATTTGGGTGACTGCCATTTCCTAGATAGATAGACCTGATCAGTGTTATCTAACCTCAACAGAACAGGTTCTTCTTAATCTCACCTGTCAGTGTCAGCTAAGAAACTCCAAAGTTGTGTAAGTCTGGGCTCTCTAGACAATTTTTTATTCCAGCATAATTCAAGTCTTTGGCTTCTTTAAATTACTTCTTTCAATGAGAACAACAAAGAAAATACACGAAAAACTTAAAAAATTAACACTATAATCTGCACTGGGGGTGTGGTGGGGGAGGAGAGGGTAAAATGGGAAAAGAACTAATATTTACTGAGCAACTACTATGAACCAGGTGCTATGATTCACTCTATAAATATAGTGGACACTTATGTCAATATTAATTATTTAAAAATACCAATAACGCTATCCATGTGTATTTACTTCAGATTCAGTTATTAAAACCCTTCCATGACTTCTGGTTTCAGCTGGAAGAGGTAGAGAACTGGAAAGAGCATCACCCCCATTCTTACAAATAGAAAAAAACTGGGACAACTGCAATTTAATGGCTTTTCTTAACCCCTTCAGATAACTGAGGTTGCAGGGCAAATAACCAACTCAAGACCAGATGCCTACAGCAAGAAACAGGACTTGACCATGGGGAAGAAGTCGGCATGCACCCTATAAACCAGCGGGAAAATCAAACCAGAAATGTTCACAAATTACTAAAGACTGAGCATAGGCCAGCTGGGACAGTGAAGCCCCTGGGGACAATGGACTTGGGAAGGTGGTCCTATATCCTTGCTGAGTTTTCCTCCAGGAACCTCAGCAGGTTCTAGTGTGACAAAACCTCCAGTCTCAGTTTTCCTGGGACTAAAGGGGATCCTGAGATGTGAAATATGCAACTTCATAACCAGGACAAGTGGTTAATCTCCACATGAAAGATTGTGGAGAATCTTGGGGAAACTTCTGTATTCCTGGGGAGGAATGAGGGAAAGGGAAGAAGCAGAATCAAAACTCATCCAAGCCCCTCTCCCCTTTCTCCTGAGCACCAATCCTACCATCATGTGTGTATAAATATGTACTTAAAAAAATCCACGGATACTTAATATCTCAGAAAACACCCTTACGAACAAACTCGGGGTAAATGTCTCTCTGAACAAATTGAAATCAGTTCTCTCACAAGAGAAATTCCTAACACAGAATATGAATAAACAACACTGCAATTATTATTATTACCTGAATTAATTAGTATTGCCTTAATTAGTTAATTACTATTACCTGAGTTAATCTTACTTCCCCTGGATTTTTTTGCTGCTTTAAAATAGGCACAGAAAGCACAGAATTTTTATCTAGCACCTCTCCCTCCTAAACTGCATTACTCAGCTAGGTTTCAATGAATAATGCAAATTTCAAAGTCTAAAATTTTAAGAGGGGGTTTCAAATTTGCATACATATTAAGATCAAATAACTGCACGTCTAAGTTTCATACCCCTAAGAGCAGTCTTAATGATTCTGGTTCAGCGGAAAATGTCCTCATTATTTGTCTTCCTTTCCTTTCACTCATGACTCTGAGTTGCAAGGAGGAATTAAGACATCATTTTTTAAAAATATGAAGAGAAATCACTGAAGGGAGAAAATACATGACATATATTTAAAATCAATTTATTGTTTTGTTCTTGGCATAGGCAGTGCATTTATCCTAGGTAATACTATTATCTGTGTATTGAAGCTTGATTTCAGTTAGCCCTTCTTTAATGTAATGAAAATGAAATCTGTCTACTGATAGTGGTGTACTGGATCTAATTGGACACATCTGTTCCCTACTTTGTGGTCAGTGATGTCCTATTGGTGTTGCAGGACTTTTCCTTAGTTCAGCTAAATATGGGGTCCTTGTCTGTCCCATGACCATGAAAATTTAGGCTCGCAGACAGTTTGAAGGGTGAGTAAAGTAGGATTTTATGGGGTGAAAAGGAAAAAAAGGGAGGAAACAGGGACTCTCCACAAGGCCAGTGTCCCCTGCTAGAGTGCTTCCCGCCTCTCAGTTTGAATCTCAGGTTTCAACACAGGAAGAGGAGAGACCGGATTCTTCCCCACTGCAAACTGCATGAACTTCCCAAGGCTCTACCCCAGTGCACAGGCTGGTGGAGGGACCCCCTCCCACCTGGCTGTCTCATTGGCAGATAGAAATAGGCCAGGGCAGGAGTATTTACACCATGGAAATAGAAAATGCTACACTTAGAAATGTTAACATGTAAATGTTGTTTAATAGATACTCTCTAATAACAAATACTTACTGCATAGAAGGGAAGGAGTTAGTATTCCAAGCTCATGAAGGAGCCATAGAAAGTGAGGTGAACCTGAGGGTGTCACCACTGGAAGGTCGTTCTAGTGCCCTGCTTCATGGACATGTGCTGAACCACTTTCTGGAAGTATCTTCACCCTAGTTAATGACAGGTCATAAGTTATCTCTCATGAACCAATTTTTTTTTCTCTGAAATATACTATATCCTAAAATAGTATACTTCTGATATCTTAAGGACTGTAGTGGGTTGAATTGTGGCCCCCCAAAAGATATGTCCACATTGAAATCCATGGAATCATTGAATGTGCCCTTATTTGTAAAAAGAGTCTTTGCAGATGTAACTGATTAAAGGATTTGGGATGAGGTCATTATGGATTACCCAGGTGAGTCCTAAATCCAATGACAACTGTCCTTACAAAAGATAAAAGAGAAGAAAACAGAGACAAAGAGAAGGTAGCATGAAGACAAAGGCAGAGAGTGGAGTGATGTGGCCACAAGCAAAGGAAGCTGAGGAGTGCATAGAGTCACTAGGAGCTGGAAGAGGCAAAGAAGGATTTTTCCTAGTGCCTAGAGGGGACAGTGTCCCTGCCAAAACTTTATTTCTAACTTCTGACCTTTAGAACTGTGAAAGAATAAATTCCAGTTTTTCTAAGTCATTAGTTTGTAGTAACTCATAATGGCAATCATAGAGGCCAAAGGGAATTAAGACATTTTAATTATTTCTTTAGGACATACGCTATTCAAGATCCACTAATTCAAAAGATATAACGGATGTGCAGTCTCTTTCATCCCCTATCTTTTCACTGATTTCCTCTGGAAAACAGTCCTCTCCCTCATCTGTTATCAATATGGGCATTTCCTGAGAAACTCACATTCAGTATCTGCTCTCTACTTCATCTTTCACAGACGGCTGAAATGAATCATTTAATCTGGCATTCTCTCCACCCCCCTACTCAGCAAGTGTTGGCTCTTTTCTAATCTGGGGTTTTCTCTGCAGCTAGCAGGGTGTGATCAATACCAAACTGTGACAATTTAAGCAAGAGGGAAATATCACTTTAAAGAGGAAATGCCAAACATTATCAAATAAAAGCTCAAGAAAAGTATGACATGAGCCAGCAGCCACAGAACTACAGCACTGTCAGGAGAACGTGAAAAGGGAAAAACAAAAACAACTTTTTTTTCTGTATTTTGCATACAATGGAAGTGTCTACTTCTCCAGGCTCATCTCATGCCATTTTCTCCAGCATTCTCTATACTTCCAGGCACAGTAACTGTTCATATTCCTGGATGCTTTCAGTTCAGATTTAGTTTAGACTGACTTGGCCACTCATATGATAGTATGAGTGGCTGTGAAATATCTCTTATCTTTTGACCCCCAAATTCTACTTTTTGAATCTGTCTTAATTATCAAAAATCCATCTTTAAGTTGTTACATAAAGATATTCATTTCCACGGAAAATAGAAAGGGATCTAAATAACCGATAAGAGGATACTGATTAAATAATCTCTAATACATGAATTTGTTAACTACTAAGTAGTCACTAAGATGGTATTTATGAAGGTCATGTAGCAACATAAAAGACATGCAATATTTTATATAACATAGTGACAAGACAATAGAATGGGTTATAAATTTGTAAGTAGGTTACTGTGTATATGCATATATAGAGAGAATATTAATTTTATATTGCACTATAACTAATTAGCACAAGTTTAGTGGCTTAAAACAACACTCACTTATTAGTTCACAGTTCTATAAGTTAGAAGTCCTGGGTTCAACTGGATTGTGTGCTTAGGGTCTCAAAAGGCCAACAAGATGTTGGTTGGGCTGGGTTCTTATTTAGAGAATCGGAGGATTAATTTGCTTATAAGTTCATTCAGGTTGTTGGCAGAACTTAGTTCCTTGTGTCTCTATGGCTGAGGCCCCCATTTCCTTGCTGGCTATGGCTGGAGTCCTGCTCTCTATGGGCCACCCATATTTTTTCTCATGTGGGCCCTTCTATCTTGAAGCCAGCAATGGTGCCTGGAATCCTCATGTTTCAAATCTCTCTGACTTCGCTTGCCTTCTTCTGCCTTTAAAAGATCTCACATGACTAGATCTGGCTTGCCTAAATAATCTCTGTATTTTAAGGCCAGTTGAGTTGGGACTTAATTAGATGTGCAAAGTCCCTCCATAATGGCAATCCCAAGACTAGTGTTTAATGGAATAAGCAGAGATGGGAGTCTTACTGAGGCCATCTTTAGAATTCTTTCTATCCTCCCATACAGGGGGGATGAATTGTACATGCAAAATTTGGTCTAGGTGTGCACAGCTTAGGAAATAATCAAGAAAAATGAAGTCAACCTATGTAATAAAAGTATATAATGGAAAATCATGTATCTAATAAAGGGTTACATATATATGTTTGTGTATATACATATCTCCACAATACATAAGGAATTCATAGAACTCAATAACAAAATACCACAAATAATCTGATTTTTAAAAAAAAAAGAAGCAGAGGAGTTGATAGACATTTTTTTTCCCCCCAAAAAAAAGACATACAGATGGCCAACAGGTATATGTAAAGGTGCTCAACATCACAAATCATCAGAGAAATACAAATCAAAACCATAATGAGACATCACAGGACACCTATTAGGATGACTGTTACAGAAAAGACAAGAGATAACAAGTACTGGTGAAGGTGTTGAGAAAAGGGAACCCTTATACACTGTTGGTAGAAATGTCAATTGGTAGCCAAAATAATATGATGTTTCCACCCAAAATTTTAGAAAGAGCTACCTTATGATCCAGCAGTGCTGGGCTCACCTCCATGCTCTGTATCCATCCATCCATCTCACTCCTCCTTTTTGTTCAAGTCTATCAATTTGATGATGCCTTACTCTAGGTCTTCTTGATACTTCCGCGGAAAGAGCCGTGGAATTTCTGAAGATACTAATAAGAACCAATGTGAGAAGATACTTGAAGGTATTATGTTATGTAACTACTAGGTAATACTATTATTATAGAACAGCACAATTATTAAGTAATTATGGCTAATGGAAAAGGTCTCAGACCATTTAAACCTAATAGTTTTCTAATTTTTAAAAATTGGAAATGTGAGTTCCAGAAATAACAGATTAATGAACACATCCGTCACAGGTGAAACATTAGAAGGAATTATGATACCCATGGATTTTTGGTCACTAGAGGTAGGAAATATGATCAATAGAAGCAATAAGAACAAGTCATTCCAAAGTAATCATAATTTTGATAGATTTTGTTAGCTTAGACTAAGGAAATGCTTTCAGCAAGGAACCAGACCAAAAAAAAAATCTCATGGTAATTAGCATAGATGAGACTAAGAACTGTGAGCTAGATGATAATAAAGTAGGTAAATTTATAGCTGAATGAATAACTGCCTCCAAAAATCTTGATTAAAATAGAGGTCAATTTGAAGAGAAGAGTCCACAGACATGCCACAAGCTTACCGTCAGTGCTGCTCTATTTAATACTTTTAATCAATGACTTAAGTAAATATTCAAAAGGCATTCTTATCAAATTTGTAAATTAAAATAGCTAGAAAAGCTAATTAAGACAATGATGGGCAGAATTAAAAGCAAGAAATCCCAGAAAACATAAAGTTTCAAGCTGAAATCAAGAAAGTTAAACTAAATACAGACAAATGTGAATGCTTTCACTCAGGTTTATGTCACCATGGTGGCAACATAGCCTAACAAAAGTTCACATTAAAACAACAACAATAACAGAGATTTATGTTGGCTGCATCTCCCATCTAAGCCATAGTCATGTGGATGCAAAAAAATATTTGTTCAGGGTAGATTACAGATCATTCCAGTGCCAAGCAAGTAAATGTTCTTTCGTTCCCTGAACTTACTGAACTACAGTTGGAAAGTTATTTCAGATTCTGTATACCATGTTTTGAAGGGAGAAATAAATAATCTGAAGGCTAGGCAAGGCAATTTTACCAGAAAGATAACTGTATGGAAACACAGGTATATACGGAACACACTTTAAAAAATGGAGCATTTGGTTTAGGAAAGACAATTAGAGAAACAATGTGGTGTGATAGCTATGCCCCAAAACTTAATAGGCTTGCAGGTGGAAGAAGGGCAGGGCCTATCAGGTATGAATTACAGGGAGCTTGATTTCAGCTGAGTAAATATAGGGAAGAGCTTTCTAACCATTCGATTGGTCCAGAAACAGAATATGTTTCTTGGTGTAACAGCAAGATGCATTGTCCTGGAAGATTTCAGGCAGATGCTGGATAATGCCCTTTGCAGTGTGTTATATATGGGATTCCTATATTTTGTAGGAGGTTGGATTCAGAAAAGAAAAATAATGCTGATATATGCTATTGTCCTTATAATCTTCTTTCCTCCCCGTAACTGGAAATGCACACACATCTACAGTAAGCATGGACAGTGCATGTGTGGACAGACAGTGTCACTGAAAAAGAACAGGTGGTTAGACAAGAGACTTCAAACGTTGTGACAGATGGATGAAAATTTGTAAACAATGATTTAATATAGTGTGGGTGCCAAAATGCTGAGATGATAAACAAAGTGGTAGCATCACAAAAGGAATTGTTTGTTTCTAAAGGATGTGGGTCAAGGGGATTTTTTTGTTAATAGATTCTCTGTACTTTGCATGGGTATAGGAGCATACCCCAGTTATTATAGAATTCAGAACATGGCAATATAATCATGAAAGTTAGAAAAGGGTGGCTGATCCGGAGTTATGCCCACTGGTGGCTACTCTGCCTCTTTGATGCTAAAATCAATTGCCCAAAAGGCTTAAGAAAGAAATGTTTCTGATTTTGCATTTATTTCTCAGATCTCATAGCATTTTAGAGTCACATTTAATATAAGAAAGATTTGCAAGGGATGTCAGCTTTGGATATAGAACAGGATTATGGTCTTACTAATTCTCTTTTTCTTTAAAATTGCTTACAACTTTGAATATGTGAAATAAATACTTTCATATCAATTTACCTTTGAGGTTCACTAAAATTAAATCTATCATATTATTGATTCTCAAATATGACATCTATCATTTCTTAAACTTAAATGATTTTTTATCTTTTAAAAACTTCTATCTTCTGAAAAGTTTTCAAAAGTAAGATGATGTAAAAATAAGCAAAAAGAAACCCAAATCAATTTCAAGGTCACTCAACTTAAAACAGTAACTTCTCATCAATGTGGAGTTCACCAAATTAGAATCATAATCATTCCAAGGTTAAGGTTCAATTTTGCATTCTCGCTGAGATGATTCAGTTAAAATTTCAGAGGTTATTGAAGACATAATTGCCATTTAAAAATATTTACACTTTATTTGCACTGGGAAGATAGTAGTAATTATAATAGAGATTTATGTCATTCATTACAATATTGGTTTGCAGTTTGTTGATATTGAAGGGGATAAGTAGCAGAAATTGATGAAATTTTGGAACTAGAAGAGAAAAATTAATCTAGAATATTTTTTAGTCTTTGGAAACTGAATCCCAAAGAGGTCAAACCTCTGCTATACTCCATGAACCTGGTTACTGGGAGAGGTAGGTCTAAAAGCCAGGACTCCAGGTTCACCATTGAATGCTCTGTACATAACATGGAAGGGTAAATGAAATCCAAAGTGCACTAAGTCACGAAAAACTGCACTGCAATGAGTGTTTGGCTTATACAATGAACCACATGAAGCTCTTGAGGGAGAAGTAAATATACCAAAAAGCATAGTGCTTTTCTTCCAGAAATGGATCGTCTTAGCTCAGGAGAGAAGCCTGCAAACCTAAAAATCAATACAAGATTTAAATCACGTTTCAATATATTCATATAGAAAATACATGACTGGTTTGCTCATTGATGTATGTACCAGAAATGTTTCAGAAATACTGAACAAAGATGGAGAGGTGTAAGAATGCTCTTGGGGGGAAAGGGATGTTAAACTGGATCTTGGAGAATGGGTGGAATTTGGAAAGGAGAAAACATGGAAGATGACATCACAGGAAGATGAAACTGTATGAGTAAGTATAAATCACATTCACATCTGTAAAGTATTCCCAAAATACATGAATGTGTTATCATTTCTATTTGGTAAGAGTAATTTTCGTTTGGGAGAGCAATTACATGTTTATCATCTATCCTTGCTGAGTTCAGGGGGAAAAAGAAGCAAACTGGGAACTATTAGTTAAATGCTTTACTCATTTTTTTTTACCCTTATGTCCTTTCTTTCCACAAAGGAATTGAAGCAGTGTGTAAAAAGCTAGACAACAACTGTAGAAAATTAATTACTAAGTGAAAATAATAATAAATCCAGAAGTAAATGTAAGACTACTCAACAGAAAAGCACAGTATACAAGGCCATTCATCAGGGGCACAGATCCAGCTAGTAAAGATGCTCATCCATTAGGGAAAAACAAATATATAATTCAGGAGAGGACATTTGTCCTTGTGTTTGAATAGAGAAATCACCTGATGATGTACTAGGTGATGGCCTTGCCATCTCCAAACCTATAGCTGTAATGAGTAATTCACATGAATATTTCTTGTAATGCTTCTCAGTGCAGGACAAGAACGTTAGCCAGGGCACAGCCTGCTAAAAGCAATTTTATGAAGGATGCCAAACAGTATACCTTGCATGCCCCAGATCTCTGGTGACCTAGACATCTTGATACAAGGGTGAATTTATAGCACCTACTGAGGGGAGAACTATACATCCTTCAGTCTGTGCTCATTCACTCCTGCCACAAATTTGATTGAGCAGTTATTATGTGACGGTCACTAGGCAGATAGCAGTAAATTATATTCTATTGTGGGGATGAAGAAAGCAAATGAGTAAGTGCTATATGATGAATGTTGTGAAAAAATCTAAATCAGGAGGTGGTGTTGCTACTCTAGAAAGAGTCTTTATGAAAGCACTTTTATATATGATAATATTTAAGTAGAGACATGAATGAAATGAGGAAGGAAGCTATAGGGATATCTGGGATAAAAGTGAGCATAGAAAACAGCACAAGCCCTAAATAATAGTCTACTGTAACAATAGCAGGAAGACCAGTAGGCTAACCTCTTTATAAATCTTATTTCTCAAACCTGGCTTTGATGAGAATTTCATAGAAGAGAGTTCCAAGGATGTAGTCTCTAGTGAGAAAATGTACTGGAAATCTGCTCAGCTGCAAACTAAGGAACATGTCATGTTCTTGAATATCAGCCAGGTGGAGAGCAGGGTAAGAGTCCTTTTTGAAAATAAAAGAAGGCCTGGTGGGCCTGGAGACCACTCATAAAAGTGACAGATATTGGATAGAACCAATAGCATCTGCAAAGAGCCGTTGTGTGTCTACTTCAATACACTGGCAAATGGGTGCAGGAGGCCCAGTGGTGTATACCACAGATCACAGCCAACCTTATTTTAGTTAAGATATATTTTTAAAATCCCCTCCTGCTTTAAAACACCATACCACAGCCATGGAAAAGTCTCCTAAAATATCCAAACACTGTCCCAATTTCTTCCTGGTAAATCTTCCAGGATTAACTGACTATGAATTGTAGTCTTATGTAACTGACTTGCTGTATAGAACCATTTACTAGATATGAGCTGATTGAATGCTATGGGGCATCTGTCAAAAAGGTTGAGTTTGGTTTTAAAGTTATTATCTATGGCAAAAAAAATCATAGAATCTATTGTCTATTTGGGGTACTTCTTACTATTACCAAAACTATGTAATTGTTTTAGAGAAGATGATTTATATTTTTAATCTCAGTAGCAGGGGACATACATCTAGAATTTTGAAAAACAGTGTCAAATCATTTACGTAAAAGTAAAAAAGGAGGAGAAGTAAACTACATGTGTATTTTGTGCCATTACAAATATTATCTCTTAGGAGGCCATCATCACAACTTTCCATGATCTCTAAGAGGCATTAAGGTGCAAATTTTACAAGACTATCATTAATTGAATCCATTGGAATTGTGAGGTAACCAATTCCTAAGCAAAGCCTGAAGAAAGATTAATAAAAGCTGCAAATAATCACAGCTTTTATTGTTCATGAAATACTTTTCCCCAAGATGATAGAGAATATATCAATAAAATGAATTATCTTGACCTAAAACTCACCTACTCTAGAGTGGGAAATATTTGTGTAAAAATCTAGGCTTATAATTTTATCAAAAGCAAATGATCATGGGGATTAATGTCAGTTACGAGCCTCCAAATTAAAGCCATTATATGAAAATCTGTATTTACAAAAATCTTAATTTATAAATTTTATAAATCACCACTTACAAAAATTGACAATAAATTAAGAAAATGATGTGAAATTAAATGGAAACAATTACCCGCTCATCAATAAAGCAGTAGAGCTTGAATACCTATATGCAAATTCTGTACCATATTTAATTAAACACTTCAGTAAGGTGTCTTGGTCTATTTGCTCTGCTATAACAGAATATCACAGACAGGGTAATTTATAAAGAGGACATATTTTTTTCTCACCTTTCTGGAAGCTAGGAAGTCCAAGATCAAGGCACTGGCAGGTTTGGTTGTCTAGTGAGGGCAGTATCCTCCGGAGAGGGAGAACAGTGTGTCCTCACATGGCAGAGGAGCAGAGGAGCAACCTAACTGAATCCTGTGTGAAGGCTCTTTCATAAGGTCTTCAATCCCATTCACAAGGGAGGAGCCTTCATCACCTCATCACATCTTAACAGCCCTACTTCTTAATACTATCCCACTGGCAACACCTGAGTTTTGGAGGGGAGCCACTGAAACCACGGCAATAAGCTATCACCTTTCTGCTATGGCTTCAGTGTCTTTTCCTGAGATCTGTAGATTATTAATAACACTTCATCTAAATACTAAGATGTTTTCTCCTGAGATCTACATGTTATTAATAATACTTTGTCTAAATACTTTGAATAGACTTCAATACTTCATTGCTTTTTTTTTTTTTAAGACTAGTGATTTACTATGATTTTCCACTGAAAGTCAATTAAACCAGACTTTCTCAAGGGGCTAACAAATTCTCTCCCTCTGAATGCTCAGTAGAAAGGGATTTTAAGATTCAAGTGGGGCTTTAGGTAATTCTCCAGTTTTTCTACTGCTTTCCTGCTATGCTATTTGGGAATATTGTTTAGTATCATACAAGTTATTCACAAGAGTTTCACTTGACCTTCAGCAGAGCATCTTCCAGGGGCAATACCGTGTCCTGTGGGCAGGTTCCATAATGCTCTGGAGGATGGTTGGGACTCTAAGGCCATCATCACACCACTGCAGGCTGTACTCCAAGGGCACCGAGACACCTGCCAGGGACATGACTGGCCATGTATCAAGGATGGATGAATTTCATGCACAATTTATGAAATGTGAGGCATGTGCAACATCAGCAGAAAAGAAAGATCAGCTATTCTAATGCTGTATTTTTATTGGAAGAAGCTCTCTCTCTCTCCCACTGCTGGCTCAGACGAACCTGGAAGTTACCCAAGTCCTAGAAGTGACCACTTTCTTGGTGAAGATTTTCTTTTGTTGGTGCTGCAGGGAGCCATTATCTAGATATTAATAATTGTCTTTACAGCCAAAACATACAGGCATTGGTCTGCTAGGCTATTAATTAAACCTCACAAATGCTGCTTGAGCCCCTGCTCAGTGCTGGGCACTGTCCTTGGCATATAGGGGAGGGAGGGGTGGAGCCCTCTGAACCACAGAGAGCATTTAACCTGGGATTACTGTTTACAGTAAGCAATCATTTACTGAGCATCACTCTGCACAAAGCATGTGCCTACATTTTTACATTAAGCTATTCGTTTAACTCTCACAAGATCTCATGAGCTGAGTATTATCATCCTGTTACTATTACGCCCCTTTTCCCCATGAGATGCTTTGGACTCAGGAAAGTGAAGTGACATGTATGGTCACATGGCAGTCATGAATGGGTGCAGTGTCTGCATCCCCTGTACCCGTTCATTCTTAAGAAACTCTTTCTCCTCCCAGGACCTCACTGCACAGAATGTAGTGCGTCAATGTCCATCTTGGCATCACCTGGAGCTCGTTAGAAATACAGGGTCTTCTCAAGGATCTAGAACTAGAAATACCATTTGACCCAGCAATCCCATTACTGGACATATACCTAAAGGATTATAAATCATTCTGCTATAAAGACACATGCAGACGTATATTTATTACAGCACTGTTCACAATAGCAAATACTTGGAACCAACCCAAATGCCCATCAGTGATAAACTGGATAAAGAAAATGTGGCACATATACACCATGGAATACTACGCAGCCATAAAAAAGGATGAGTTCAGGTCCTTTGCAGGGACATGAATGAAACTGGAAACCACCATTCCCAACAAACTAACACAAGAACAGAAAACCAAACACAGCATGTTCTCACTCATAAATGGGAGTTGAACAATGACAGCACATGGACACAGGGAGGGGAACATCACACCCCAGGGCCTGTCAGGGGGTGAGGGGCAAGGGGAGGGATAGCATTAGGAGAAGTACCTAAGGTAGATGACGGATTGATCGGTGCAGCAAACCACCATGGCACGGGTTTGCCTATGTAGCAAACCTGCATGTTGTGCACATGTATCCCAGAGCATAATTGAAAAAGAAATACAGGATCTCAGGCTTCACTTACTCACTGACAGACTCTGTACATTAACATGATCCCTCCCAGCAGGTTGTCTGCCTGCTGGATTTCAGTGGAACCACTCCATGAATGATCAAGGCAGCAGAGAGCAGCACCTGCCACAAAAGCCCCACATCTCCCTTCTTCGCAGGATGAAATTCTGTAGAGGGAAAGCTCATTTTGACTCCACACATTTTTGTTCTGGAGTGCCCGAAGCAACTCGTTACAAGGTGATTGCACGGAGAAGGCAGTTTGCTCTCACAGACCTTGGAAAAATTGTATTTCCCATAAACAGACTTCATATGTAATGATTCATTTTAGCAAACATTTATCATGTCTTCTGTGCCAGGCACAGTGTGAGGTGTAGATCTTAGTGACTTCCCAAAGGAAGTGACCAAACATGTTACTCCCTGCTTATTGGGATTCAGTCAATTCCTGGTCTTAAAGTTGTTTGTTTGTAAGAAAATTGCATCTGCAGTTCCCTTAATGCTGCTTTCTTGTCCATTCATTCATTAGTTAACAGACATTTAAAGAACGTGTGCAAGACACTGCAGAAGTCTTTTTTGTTTATACATAATCAGCTTTTACATTAAAGTATACCCTGAAGGTATTCTTCAGTGAGCACATATTTTTAAAATGAAGTTTTTTGTTGTTATTGTTGTTTGAGCTCTGGCAATTTTATTATGAATTTTATGGCTAATAGACTTCTTCCAGTTTAAATATTTTGAAACTTTTAACCAATTTCTTCCTTGAAAATCGGTCTCAAAGAAGAGTAAACTTAGAAATCACACGCTAAGGCCAGGCACAATGGCTTACACCTGTAATCCCAGCACTTTGGGAGGTCAAGGTAGGTGGATCACGAGGTCAGGAGTTTGAGACCAGCCTGGCCAACGTGGTGAAACCCTCTCTCTAGTAAAAATACAAATATTAGCTGGGCTTGGTGATGCACACTTGTAATCCTAGCTACTGGGGAGGCTGAGGAAGGAGAATGGCTTGAACCCAGGAGGCACAAACATACACTGAAAACATGATGCTAATAGCTCTTGCAGTGAGCCAAGATCATGCCACTGCACTCCAGCCAGAGTGACAGAGTTTCTTTCCATCTCAAGAAAACAAACAAACAAACAAACAAACAACACACACAAATGCTGAAACTTTGTAGGATTTATTGGCTGCACAACAATTTAACTTGAAGGATTTTCAAATTCAGCAGAAAAATAGAAAAGACAGCAATTTGATAGTATTTAATTTATTTGATTTTATCCAAGGACTGACCTCTTATATAACAAGCCTGTTAGGGTACCTGGCATTTCACAGGGGTGGTGAATTTAAATATTTCAGATCCCCATTTAACACTTATTTGTCATATCAAGATGTATTTTCAAAGTCACTCACTGGACACTCTATTTCTTTGGGGGAAGTTGTACCTCTAAAAAGCCCATGAAGGACAGATTCACTACAAAGAAAAGCATCCCATCATATAACTTAATTTAGCCTTGGAGTGTTACAGGATGCCAAGCCTTCAGGTAAGAGAATATTTCCTCTTAGATCTACATTTTAGGCTGAGTCTATGTATGCTTGGCAGCTTTTATGGAGTCAATAGATACTGAAGACCAACAAATTTGGTTCACACCACTTTGAAAGATTTTTTTAAAAAAAAAAAAACAATTTCTAAAGACAGTCATCCATCCCAAGAGGCGTGTTGATGGTAATTGGTTATCTTTTAATCAAATGTTTTAAGGTATATTTACAGACAATAAATGTATGCAATTATGTATACTGTTCAATGCGTTTTCATAACTCATGTAACCATCACCTCAATCATTCCCATCACCGCAGAAAGTTACCTATTTACTGTCCATTTTCTTTCTCCCAGATACCATGCTTAGTGATCTATAATGTGTTAAAATTCTCATTAAACACTTTGAAATACACAATAGTACCTTCTTTCTAAAATATAAAAGGAAATGTTTAGCATTTGCCCAGTCACTGAGCTGCTTACTCACTGAAAATGCTGGGATTTGAACCTGGTATACCTGACTCCAGTTCCTTAATCAGACCTGTATCATGTTAACTTATTCCAACTCCTTGACCCCAGTGATTTGCACATAGTGGCAAGTCAATAAATGTTTCCTAAATAGATAAAAAAGAGTGCTGTAATTTTGTATATTTCTAACTCTTTGTACATCTCCCTATATAAGTTATCCTGTTTTCAAATGATGTTGGTGAACACTTTAGTTACTTTGTTCATGTGTCTGGATTGGTGTAGCCTTGCAAATTGCAGAAACATGTTACTAAAGAAAAGAAAAGTAATCCCTACTTCACTTGGAATAATAAGAAACTAACAATTAGAACCTCCAATTATTGAGCATTTGCTATTTGCCAGCCTCTGCTGTTTACTCTATCCCCATTTAGTGTTCAAGAAGACTGTTTCTAATTCCTGACTTCTTGGGTTCAAATCCCGCCTCTCCTTCTTATTAGATGTGTTTTTCAGGTATATTATTTTAGATTCATGTGTTTCAGTTTCTGTATCTTTGAAATGGGATTAATAGTAGTACCTACATAATTCATGAGAATAAAGCAATTGGAAATGCTTAGAAATTGCCTGACACATATGAGGTAATTTGGGGATTAGGTGGGGGGAGTTACTATGATCTATCTCATTAAAACATTTTTAAAATTGCAATTAAAATTACATTCTAAAATCAAGGAAGATATTGTGGTTCATACTGCCCCACAGAAAATTTAAGTAACACTTCAGAATAATTTTTCTCTGTGTAAGAATTTTCAAATATCTGAATAGACTTTTGACGGAATCTTTGTATTATATCCATGTATAAAATACATGTATAAATGACAGAATTGCACTAAATATAAAGTAACACCACTAACAAACTAGAGTCATTAACTGTGGAAACTCCATTCTCAGGTAAACACTGAGGTGAGGGAATCTAAATGGCAAACCAATAGCTCACAATCCACTCAGCTGACATTAGGGTCAGGCAAAGAAGTGAATCTGCATTTTGTAGAGTGAATATTTAGCTAAGAAAAAAACAGGATGGTGAAATACTGTACATTTTCCCCCTAATATCTGTTCTCACCACCTCTATTCAGCATTTTATTGCAGATAACAGCCAGGGCAATTAGGCAATGAAATAAAATAAAATAAAATGCATTCAGATTGGAAAGGAAGAAGTAAAACTATCTGTATTGTAATATCTAGTAGACAGAAAATCCTATGAAATCCTCTAAAAGTATTAGAACTAATAAATGAGGTCAGCAAGTTTGCACCATACCAATATCAATGTACAAAAATGAATTGTTTTTCTATACAGTATCAATAAGCAAACTTGCAATGAAATTAAGAAAACAACACCATTTAGAATGGCATCAGAAAGGATTAAATACTTAGTAGTAAACATAACAAAAGAAGTGTTAAGCTTATATTCTGAAAATTCCAAAACATTGTTGAAAGAAATTAAAGATCTAAATAAATAAAAAGAGATTCAGTGTTCATAGATCAAAAGATTCAATATTGTTACAATGAAAATATTCCCAAAATTTATGTACAGATTCAATGCAACTTTTATCAACATATTGGCTGAATTATTTGTTTGAATTGACAAACTGAACGTAGAATTTATATGGAAATTCAAGAGACCTAAGGTAGCCAAAACAATCATAAACAGGAAGGACAAAGTTGGAGAGCTCACACTTTCCAAATTCAAAACTTACTAAAAAGCAACATTAATCAAGACCATGTGGTACTGGCATATGAATAGACATGTAAATCAATGGAATGGAATAGAGAATCATCTAATAAACTCTTACATTTACAATTAATTGCTTTTTGAAAAAGTTGCTAAGGCAAGTAAATGGGGAAAGAATAATCTTTTCAACAAGTGATGTTGGGATAGCTGGATAGCCTACGCAAGAAAATGAAGTCAGACCCTTACCTCACACCTCACACCATATTCACAAATTAACTCAAAATGAATCAAAGACCTAAATGCAAAAGCTAAATCTACAAAGCTATTAGAAAAACATAGGTATAAGTCTTCATGAACTTGGATTTGGCAGTGGTTTCCTAAATATAACACTAAAAGCATAAGCATTCAAAGAAAGATAAATAAATTAGACATCACAATCAAAACTTTTGTGGCTTAATGAACACTACAAAGGAAGTACAAAGAAAACTCACATAATGGGATAAAACTTTTGAAAATTATATGCCTAATAAGGCACTTGTATCTAGCATATATAAAGATCTTTTACAATTTAATAGGAGGCGACAAGGAACCCAATTAAAATATCAGACTAGGATGCTGCATAAGCAAAGGGCAAGACTAGATATTTTCCCAAAGAGGACATATGAATAGCCAATAAGTACATGAAAGAATGCCAAACATTATTAGTCAATAGAGAAATGCAAATCAAAATTGTGATGAAATACCTCTTCAAACCCACTAAGATGATTATAATGAAAAAGTCATATAATGGCAAGTATTGTTGAGGATATGGAGAAATCTAACCCTCAAACACTGTTGAAGGGAATGTAAAATGGTATGGCCTCTTTGGAAAGCAATGGGAGTCTCTCAGAAAGTTAAACATAGACTTATTTCGCCCAACAATTCTACTCCTACATATATACCCAAGAAAACGGAAAACATACATCCACACAAAACTTTGTCTGTGAATGCTCATAGACGCATTATTAATAATAGTCAAAAGGTGAAAGCAACCCAAATATCCAGAATATCCATACAATGAAATATGATATGGCAATAAAAAGCAATGGAGTATCAATATTCATGCTACAACACAAACATATACTGAAAGTGTCTGAAAGTGCTGCTAAGTGATAGAAGCCAGTCCTAAAGGACCACCCATTATAAGATTCCATTGATAAGAAACGTGCAGAATATATACACCTATAGACACAGAAAGTAGATTTGGGGTTGCCTAGGGCTAGGGAGGATGGGGGACAATGCAGAGTGATAGCTAACAGGTATGGTGTTTTTTTCCTGGGTTTCCAAAAATATTCTAAAATAGATAGATAGTGGCAATAATAGCACAAATCTATGAATATACTAACATTATTGACTTTTATACTTTAAGTGAAAGAATTGTGTGGCATGCAAATTATATCTCAAATAACTTCTACAAGGATCAGAAACATAAGGACACAGCAAGTTTAAAACTAAAAGAACAGGAAAATATTTATTTTACAAGCTGGAACCCAAAGCAAGATGGCCTGGCTACACTACAATCAGGCAGTAAACTTTAAGGCAATGTATATTACCAGAAATAAATAAGGACAGTTAAGTATGATAAAGAGATCTATCTACCGATGATATCACAATTTTAATTTGTACAAAACCAGTAATATAGCTTCAAAATATATAAAAGGAAAATTGATAAAAATAAAAAGAGAAATACATGCCTCACACCAAAACTGGAAAATTTTAATACTCGCAATAGCTAATAGAATGAGCTCATGCACACACACAATCAGGAAGAATATAGATAATTGGAATAACACAACTAAAAAACATACCTAACTGACGTTATAGAACGCTCTTACCAACAATGACTGAAAATACTCTTTTCCAGTGCATAATAAAACACTTAGCACAACTGTCCATATGCCAGTCCATAATGTAAACATCAACACATTTCAGAAGATTCAAATCAATCAGAGTATGTTTTTTGACCACAATGGAATTAGGCTGCATATTATTAACAGAATAATAACCAGAAAATCTCCAACTGATTGGAAGTTAAAAGCACACGTCTAAATGTCATTATTGGTTTAAGTAAGAATCATGTTGGAAATTAGAAAATACTTTAAAGTAAGTGAAAATGAAGATGCAACATACTAAAATTGTTAAAGTGCAGCTAAAGAAGTGCTTAGAGTGAAATTTTAGTATTAAACGCATGTTAGAAAAGACAAAAGACTAAATTGGTGATTTTAAATTCCATTTCAAGAAAATAATAAAGATACAGCAAATCAAGCCCAAAGACAGTAGACAAAGAGTATTAATAATAAGTAAAATAAGAAATAATAATAATAATTCCTCTATCCTAGAAATGTTTTAAAAGTCTGTATGTAAAATGTTTGGCACAGTGCCAGAAAGATAGTTAGGCTGCAATACATATTAGTTATTTCTTTTTATTATTAACACAGCAACAAGAAAAATGGAAAGATCCATCCCATTTCTCTTTAGGGGCAACATGTGCTTTTGACAGTGTCTGTTTTCATTGTGATAGCCTCCTTCTAGCGGAAAATCAGCTCGCATGGCTTCTGGTGGAAATTTTAAGTGAGCATGGGAAGAAACAGGTGGAACTAACATTTATTGCCTCCTTCTATGTGCCAGACACTCTGCTAGGCACACTGCTCATGTTCTTTTATTCCACCCTTACAAGAACCTAGAGAGGTAGAGATTAATCAGCACATTTCACTTTGGCCACTGAGACTGCTAGAGGTGAAGCATCTAACCCATCATTCAGCTGCTGAGGGCAGAGGTCGGCTTTAGCCATCAGCCTGAGCTTAAACCCAGGCACGTGCGTGAAACTGCATCATCAAAGCATCCCTCTAGCTGTGAGGTAAATGAATCCTGGCTAAATCCATATATTCTTAGCCGCCTTCCCTTTTGGGCTCCAACCTGGGAGCATTGTTTTTATGCTTGCCTCAATCCCAAAAGCATTTAACATATATATATTTGTGTGCGTTCTGCAGTGACATTGGCTTGGGACTAGTCTTCCTCCAGCCCACCTCTAGGCACTCACAGTAGCAGAGAACTGGACACAGTGTGGCAGGTGTCCTGCTGCCTGGGTGCAGAGCAGTGACCTCACCCAGCTGATGGTAGAGGCACCAAGAGTCATTCCAATAGAGCAGGAGTGAAGGGGAGACACTTAGGACTAATGTTTCCTCAGGATCTGCTCTGTGCCAGGCCACATGTGAGGTCTGCGTCTGAGCTGCCTCTCCCTGTCTGCTTCCCTATGACTAGACAGGGTCAGAACTTTCCATCTTTCTAGTCCTCAGTTTTCAATGGTGGGGAGAGATGTTAAAGGCGACTGAAGCTTGACTACTCACACCACATAGAGTGCGCACCCGACATCCTCCCATTGCTGCTGCAGTGACCTGAATCTGATATTGTAATCCGCTGGGGGTGGGAGGACATGCGGGTAATTTATCACTTAAAGGCAACTGTAGTAAGTGTGATCTTCAGATTGAGAAAACAGAATTGTTCTTCAACACCACATAGTATAAATCTGTCTCCATACAGTTCTGTGTGGCTTCTGTAAAAAGTCAAAACCTATAAAAACCCAATAAACTAGATGCTGTATTTCCATTGCATTGGCCACAGATGAGCTACACAGCCTATTATCCATTTTTTTCTATCTGTATGAAGAGTGCATTCAGACTGCATAGTAGAGTTATTAGAGAAAATGGATGCTTTAAAAAGATACTCTCATCAGACTGTTTAGAATTTAAATCTCAAAATTTGGTATTTTAGAAAAGTAGTAATATCTAATTTAATCAGTAAGTTAGTCTGTCAGACAAAAGAAAGCAATAATTTTTTTTATTGAAAGCGACTTTTTTGGGCCCCTCCTTCTACCACAAAAGGAAGACAACCAAGACGTAGCGATCTGGAGGGCTTCCCACCACGCCAGGGCTGCTGCTGCAAGTGCAGGACCAAATCCTTTCATTTCTGCGACTGGTATTTCCTAAATTCTCCCCAAATGTCAATATTTTTACAAACAAGCTATCTGCTGTCACTTTAAATAAATGTGTTAACAGCCTTAAATAGAAAGCTAAACACTTTATCTATATTGATAAACTGACAAGTCCATCACAACCAAAAGAAAATGTGAAGAAGCTGCTTTTGCTAAATTTCTTGTTCTTAAGACAGAGCCAGGGAACTGAGATGGTGCAAATGTTTTCACTCATTCAACACATGAGAAAGAAGATTCACTGCTGGTAACCAAAGGCAAAATTCCCTCTGAAACCCTCTGAAATAGTTACTGGAAAAATTTGCACCCTGTGATCATAATCTAATTTCTAGTAAATGCTCCTTCTGTAAAATCTATGATGAAGCTGTTCCTGGTCCCAGTACCCACCTTTCAGAGATGTGACCTTTTGGAAGTCTCTGGGGAAAACAGAGTGGGAGGTAGAGGGTTTGCTAGCAAAGCATTAGGAGATTTTATTCATGTCATGATAGACATTTGGATTCATGGGACCAAGGGCATGATTATTTCTTACCTAACCAAACGTGGACCATCAGAACAGAATTTTTATAAGAAAGAAAAATTTATCTCGCCATTGCAATATTTCCCAGTGCCATGGTACCCCCCCCCCACCTCCTCTCATCACCAAGGCAACCAGAGTTATTATGGAAAGTCAGCCAGCCACTGTGCCTTTGGCTCACATTTCCCCAGAGAAGTTTTTTTTTCCTTCGTTAGCTCTTAGCACCGTGATACACTGTCTGATATCAAGCATTAAGTGATCAGGAGAATCCTACTCAGTAGTGTTTCTCAGAATGTAGTCTTAACACCACTTCCATCAGCATCGTGTGTGAGGCTTACAAATTCTGATCCCCAGACCCCTTCCCCACACCCATTATATCATTGAGGGGCCTAGGGACATGCATTGTCACAAGTACTCCAAGTAATACTTAAGGCACTAAAATGTAATAACTGTTGATCTAAGGGAAAGGTCATAGAGGATTATAATTCCTTACCTATTCATGCTGTTTAACTGATAAGGAAATGCAGGTTTCTGGAGGGAAATCATATTGCTTTATGCTGGGGCAATTTTTTACTTTTAACTGTGTGTCTTGTTGAACCAGGATCCCTGGTTCCACCCAGTGCCAACTGAACACTCTTAACAGAAGTCCTGAGAGTCATTAGTGTGTTGTCCTCGATACCACATAGGGCAGAGATTAAAAAGCACGCTTCACTTCAGCCACTGAGGCTCCTAGAGGTGAAGCATTTAATACGTCATTCAGCTGTGAGAGCAGATCCGGGATTTAGACAGCCACCAGCCTAAGTCTAAACCTAGGGACATGCACTAAACTGCATCATCAAAGCATCCATTTAGCTGTGGGGTAGATGCACCCTGGCTAAATTGGGATATTCCTGACTGTCTTCTCATCCAGGTTTCAACGTCGAAGCATTGCTTTTATGCTTTTCCTCAGCCCTGAAAGAACGTAGCGTATATATTTACACTCACTTTTAAGTGGTCCTGGCTTGGGACTTGTTTTTTCTCAGCTCACCTCACACACTCCTGGCACAGAACTGGCCACACATATGCAGAAGCAAGGAACGAGGGCAGGTGTCCTGCTGACTGAATGCAGAGCAGTGACCACACTGAATTGATGATAAAAAATCAAGAGCTATCCCAAAAGGAGTGAAGGAGAGGGACTCAAGGATAACATATCCTCAGGACCTACTCTGTACTATGAATCATCAACGATTCAGGGCATTCTTTTCTCTGACTTCAGACCAAAGTGGGCCTGTGGCTGATTGGACAGAGTACATATTGAAGTGTTACATACTTGTATAGCCATTCAACCATCTTTATTGCATTTATTTTTTTCAACACATATGGCCTAGGGATTTCAGATGTTATTAATGTAATATAGAGAAACGACCTGTAGATTTTGCTACCTATAACATTTACCTGGCTAATTAAGAGAGTACTTTATTTTACTGTTTTCTTTCTGACGCCTGTTAATCCAGTTCAAATAACTACTATGATACTCCTTATAGATGGAGTCTAAAACCATATTTGGTTTCTGGTTTTCTTTAATTATTTATTACGTAGTCAAAATAAATGCATTAGGAAGTTTTAATGTAATCTGATACCATCCCAGGAGTGATCTGTATTGTCAGAGTAAACAGTCATTCATATTATTAAGAAATTGCATAATCTTTTCCTGAAATTAAAAAAAAATTATGGGTACATAGTAGGTGCATATTTTTATGGCGTACCTGAAATACTTTGATGCAGGCCTGTAATAAGTAATAATCACATCATTTTATATGATTTTGAAATATCCTTTCTCCTTTTACATTTAAGTAACCCTTAAAAAACTAGTCCAAGAAGCTTGTTTATCTCCCTAAAATAGAGGTTTCAAATGGCTCCTGTGTTTTCTTTTTTGGAAAAACAGCTTTATTGAGAAATAGTTCACATACCATATACTCACCACTTACACTCAGTGTAAAATTCAATGGCTATCAGTATATCCACAGAATTGTGTAACTATTACCACAATTTTAGATTATTTTCATTAACCTCAAAAGCCCTGCAACCCTTAGATGTCACACCCCCATTATCCTTCTCCTACCCTCTCTGCCTAGGCAGCAACTACTCTACTTTCTGTCTCTATAGATTTGCCTATTCCGATATTTCATGTAAATGGGATCTTGTAATACGTGATACTTTGTGACTGGCTTCTGTCACTTCACATCATGTTTTCAGTGCATATCCATGTGATGACATGTATAATAATAGTCCACTCATATTTATTACATATTTATATAATCGTATTTTATTACTGAATCATATTCCCTTATATGTATACACCACAGATTCTTTGTCCGTTCATCAGTTGATGGGACATTTGAGTTGTTTCTACCTTTTGCATATTATAAATAATGCTTCTATGAGTGTTTGTGAACAATTTTTGGGTGGATATACAGAAAAATAAGCATTCTCATTCTTTTATAGATAAGTCAGGTTTACAGAGAAACTTGAATATGAGGAATTTTAAAAGATATAAATGAAACACATTTTAGATGACCCAGAAGACTTCCCCACTTTAACCAAATTCTTCAATGATTTCCTTTGTATTCCTCAAGTTGTATTTAGGTAGATTTGTTTTTCTACCTAAACAAAGTATTCGGTTTGGTTGGAGGGCTGGGTTTATATGGTATCAGAGTATGGTGAAAACAGCCACAGAAAGTGGCTGGATTATTGAAATCTTTAAATGCTAAGGCTTTTTTTTTTTTTTTTTTTGGCAAGGTCTTGCTGTGTCACCCAGGCTGGAGTGCAATGGTGCTATCTCAGCTCACTGCAACCTCCACCTCCTGGGTTCAAGCGATTCTCCTGCCTCAGCCTCCCAGGTAGCTGGGACTACAGGTGCATGCCATCATGCCTGGCTAATTTTTATGTTGTATTTTTAGCAGAGACAGGATTTCACCATGTTGCCCAGGCTGGTCACAAACTCCTGACTGCAAGTATGTGCTCGCCTCGGTCTCCTGGAGTGCTCGGATTACAGGCGTGAGCCACCGTGCCTGGCCTGCTAAGGCTTTTTATGTGCAGACAATGGGCAATCATGGATTGTCTCTGATGCCCCTAAATTTAGAGGTGGTAGAAGAAAAGTAATGACCAGATACAGAGGCTGCAGAACAATAACACCACGTGAGCAAACGAGAGAGCCTCGAAAAGAGGGCCATTCAACAATGTCACATTCTTCATCTCATAAAAGTCAAGGATTCTGAGGGCTGAGAGAACTTAGGTATTCACAAGGGATGTTCAAGAAAGCAGCTTGAACTGAGTGGGTGGGAGGAAGGAGAAGCAATGAGTGCTGGCTCCTCTTCATGTCAAGGTAGCAACTTGAGAGTGTCTTCAGCATTTTGGAGCTAGGAAGGGGGACAGGCTGAAGACATGAGAAAAGGAGTAACCATCATGGATGGTGGGGTTGTGGGGAGGAATAGAAAAAGGGACACAGGTGGAAGTGCAGTCTTACAAAAATAAGACAATTTGTTCTCCCAATAAAGAGCAACAGAAGAGGGACTCAAAAACAGGGACACTTTGAGGCAGAGTAAAGTTAAAATGCAATTATTCAGTGTGAGTGACCTCAGTATTTTTAGTTAAAACTAAGAGTGATTCTTTCTGGTACTATATGTATATATGTGGCAACAGGAGGTATAGATACCAAACATATATCAATATACAATACTTGGGAGATATCAAAAGCCCACAAAAGATGAACTGATAAGAGTGTAAACTAAATTCTCTTTATAATTAGTGTTTTTTTTTTGGGGGGGGGACATTGTGAAAATCCCATACACCTCGAATTTGTGATTTTGATTCATTACTAGTTGGAAGTCTCATTGAGGGTTAGCGAAAGTAGAAAGCAGGCAGTGGGGTACTCACTGGAGTCAGGGGCTACTGTGACAGTTACAAGGATAGATGTGACCCTTTATGAGGGATACCATATGTGCTACTCAATGGTCAGGTAAGATGAGAGAAGGACTTAGAGGTTGTGGACACAAAGAAATGTCGAGACCAGAGATTTGGACAGTTGGAAAGAGCATGGTAAAAAGCAGAGATGATGGAGTGAGGAGGAGAAACACAGGTGCTTCAGGAAGGAAAGAAGGAAAAACAGAGTTAGGGCGTGAAGGAGGAAAAACGAGCACAGAGAAGTTGAGAGGGTGAAGATATTAATCATAACCCTTTTAAAGATCCGGGTCAATAGGAGAGAGGGTGGCAGAAAGGAAGAAGCAGGAGAGATAGGAGGTGAAAGTCAAAGCGGAGCATTTCCATATTTAGTCATTAAGGAAGAGAAGACCTCAGTAAAGAAGAGGTCAGTGGCTTGGCCATGCTGGTGAGTGCTCAAAATGGAAGAGATGAAAGGCCACAGCGTGCAGGGTGTAGAGGAACTGAGGGACCAGGACTGGTAGCTACTAAGGATGACAGAATAAGATAGAGAGCAACAGAAAACTATGGCTCTGATGCTCAAGTCTGTGAGGATAAAAGGAGAAAGTTCAGGACGCTGTGAGATGGCACTGATAAAGATGGTGACTGTGCTATGAGATGCTGGAATAATCTTCAAAAATGCAGGGAAAAAAACCTAGAAAGGGCAGGTGTGACTTGGACAAGGAGGGGAGAGGAACATAGTGGGAGTGAGATGAGGAATAAAGAGGATTGGAGGCAACCTGGATATTCACGTGTCACCGTGTGTGTGTGTGTGTGTGTGTGTGCGCGCGCACACATGCGCCTGCACAGAACTTGCCAATCCCAGAGTTCTAATTAGAATATTGGCATGACAATGTGGTCATATCCATTGGGTCTGGAATTTTGAATTCTTTTGAGTCTTCAGGAAGAGAGCAGGGAAGAAGAGATCTGCTTTCTTGTTTCCAAGCTTCCTTTTTTGAAATGAAAAGGTTGTATGGCTTGTTCCAAAGACCAAAAGAAAAATACCACCCCAAATACTTAAACTGATTTCAAAAATAATGGTTGTCATTTTTTTTCTCGACCCTTCATTCTCTTTAAAATCAATTTGCTAAAGAATCAGATTAAAGAAGCACTAAATATATTGCATTATCAAATCAATCTTCTATACTTCTTAATTAACTGCTACATTTTCTTCTGAATTTTTTCTAAGGTTGATTATAACTACCACCTTTTATATAACAAAAAGATTGTTTTTCTTTCATCTTTGGTTTTAAAAATAAACCTTAACAAATATTTCCCCAAGTATCCACAGGAATAATTTTCTCATGTTCCAAATTTTAAAATTCTATTACATTTTCCTGGCCTTTATGGACTTCTGCTTAACCATACAAAATAATTCTAATTTTGCCTATTTTCAGGAAAAGATTATTTTGCTATAGATTTATTTCTAAACAAGCCAATAGTGATTAATGTAAAGTGAGAATATCAACATGTGGACCTAAGGATGAAAATAGTAGACACTGGAGCCTCCAACAAGGGGAGGAAAGCAGGGAAGCAAGGGTTAAAAAACCACCTAGTGGGTGCTATGCTCACTATTTGGGTGAGGGGTTCACTAGAAGCCTAAATCCCAGCATCACCCAGTATACCCACAAAACAAATCCACGCACACATCCCCTGAATCTAAAGTTAAATAAAAAAGGAATATCAACATGAAACCTATTCTTTATCAGTCTGGAACTATGGTGCACAGAATCTTAGCAGACTACCTTCTGGGTTCATGAACGATGCCAAATGTCTGTGGAAGAAGTTAAAATGTTTGCATAATATTCAGAGTTCAATTACTGTGAAAATATTCAAACCTAGTAAATTGCCGCATGGTTCCAAGGACCCAATGAAATGTGCCCCCAGAGTTCCAGATTTTTTTCCATAGGAATGGAATGTTCTGATAGGCCCTCATCTTTAGAGTTTCTAGGCTGGTCAAAGTCTCACATTTATTTCCACAAATGTCATTAATCTTGGACTCTGTGAAGTATTCCAGCCTCAAGGTGGCTGCAGGGAAACAGCAGAGCATGATGGTGAAACAGAGCTCAGAGTGAACAGATCTTCATTCTATTCTCACATCTTCCTTCTGGGACCTCAGTGCACAGTTTCCTTACTTAGAAAAGAAAAACACAGTCCTGTACCTTGTGGGGGTGTCCAAATCTAATCTAAACTGCTTACATCCAAGGAGCTAACTTTAATTCTTAGAATAAACGTGAGGGTTCAATTATTTTTGTTTTTATAAAAAAGGACAATAATTTTACAGGACACAAGTTAGAAAATAAGCAGCATTTCGTTGTGAGGCAGAGAAAAAAAAAAAGTCAAAAGCAAATCAAGTCAAAAATCAGTTTAAGATATAGCCATTGCTTCCAGACTGTGATCTATTGCCACTTAGAAGGAAATATATCTTTTTAAAAGGCGGAAAGAAAGCTCAGCATTATTTAAATGTTGTTTAGCCCTGCCTGTTTTCTGGGTCACCTCTCGCTGCCACTCAGGGGTGGTGGCTTGGGAGAATATAAATGAAATTCAATACTTCCTTCAGGAAGACACAGTTTGAAGGATGCTGTCTTCCGAAGAGCAAAACACAAATCATTCCATTTAAATACAATTTTTGAATGGGAAAGCTACTTGGGCAGCATGGATCATAGAATGTGAACAGGATAAGGAGTCCAAGGGCGGTGATTCCATCCTGGTCTGCCACAGTCTACACCAAGGTCACATGAGATCTCTAAGCCTTGGTTTCCAAAACTGTAAAATGGGGAGAAGGAGGATAATAATAGCTATGACTGAAATTACCCTAACCCTTAAATAAGGTAAAGGACAAGAAATAACTTTGGAAAGCAGAAAGTATTACATCCATGTTAACTATTATAACCATTCTAATCTACTGGATTAAATTGTACACTGAAATGTACCCATTCTGCTTAAAAAGCAAAACCAAACCAAAGAAACAACAAAACCAACCAGACTGTAAACCAGGTGACCATTCCAGGTCCTGTCACCAATTAGTTGTGTGAGTTTATACCAGTCATTTACTCTCTCAGGGCCTGTTTCTCTTACGGGATCATTATCATAGACTGGCAAGATCCTCATGACATAAAGACCAATCCACACTTTGAAAACAACAAAGTACTATATAGCAGGGATAGTCATCAAGTTGACTGTACCAAAATAGAATTAGAAAAAAAAAAAATTCCTATGTTTTGTTTGAACCGCTTTTTATTGTCAAAAGGAGCCATTTTCACCATCCAAAATATGATAATTTTCTAAGTTGGACTCATGTGTATTAATACAAGAAAACAATTACTGGCAATTTATGTGAACTGAAAGGGAAAGAGCATAGTATTGATCTCTTGCTTAGTTCTCAGCATAATGAAATTTAACAGAATCTCTGCATCCTTCTCCTGTAGAGCCACACTCAGCACAGTGTTATAGCATCACTGCAGGGGTTCTTTCATAAGAATGAGATGGCACTTTGTAGCCAGGCCATTAAACCTGGCTTTTTTGAAAAGAATTAGCCAAGAAAAAAAAATCCACATCTACTTGGTACTTGAAATCAATTTTGCATTATATTATGTGATCTAGGGACTCAAATAGGCATGAGAAGAAAATTTTCCAGCCTTCTTGTTACTTGGGCTTCAAGTAGAACATATTGAGAAATAGCAATAACTTTAAAAAATGAGCCCTAAGAATTACACATGAAGAAATAAATGGCCATAAAACCTAAAAGCAGTAGAATAAAATAATAAACACCATATAATCTTACAATCTAAATAAATGCTACAATCGCTGCACTCATGTTTCTTTCATCTGCTGATTTCCTTTTATTCTATGAAGGAGGTTTCTGGTGCTGAAAGGGCATTTCTGCCTCAGTATGCATTTCTTCATTCATCTTCAGTGTTCATCCTTCTCAGTTTCTATCAAATAGTACTGAGTTTTCAACTTCAGTTTTTGAAAAAATTACTGATTTGTATTTTTTAAATCTTCTTTAATAGTATAGTAATGACATTTTTCAGTGTGCGTTGCATCCCCGTCATTTTGTATTGCATCAGGAGAGCTGAGGCCATTTTTGAATTTAAAACTTACTTCATATCCATGATAAATATTATTGTCATGCACAATAGCAAAATTATTTCATAATTAGCCAACAACGTTTCCACCTAACAGGATTAAAGAAAAACGTGAACACGCACACACACACAGACACACACACACACACACACACATACATACAAACACATTAGTAAAAAGCACATGCCTCTCTGTGAATATGATCCCAAGACTCAGGGGGTAACTCAGCAGGTGGAGAAGATGCATTTATACTGCCATAACCAAGGCAATTTCGTCAATTCTATTATGGAGAGGCTGGAAGAGCACAAACAACCCATTAAGCTTAAGGGGGATCTGGAGAGAGCCCTTGACAAAGCATTAATGCAAGACAAAATTGAATGTAAACACAACAATTAACACTGATGCATACTGAGCTAGGCAACCATGACTTTATCGAAATGGACAAATAAGATTGTATCTACTTAGAATAATGAGAATTTTTAGAATAATTATTCATTCTGATGGGATAAAAGTATTTAAAAGCTAAAAATGAAAACCAATTTTATTGCCTTATCAATATTAGTTTGTTAAATTTCAAATTTTAAAAGAGAACCCTTTAAAGTTTTTACTTTTGGTTTCTGAAGCTTTAAACTCAAAATATGTTTTAGAGAACATTTTATTGTTACTTTTAGTTTTCTACTGTGTAGATAAAGCAGGATATTACAGTTAGCATGGTATGTGATAACTGAATTTCTAATGAGTTATTTCAATCCAGTTAAAAACAAGTATCAATTTTTCTATTAAATACAATTGATAAATAATCAATTATCAATTAAATAACTCATCTATTGAATGGATTATTTGAATGCAGTTAAGAGCAATCATCAATTATCTGTTGAATACCCGGGATCCCTGGGCAAGTACTGGATGATGTACAAAAATGAAGAAGCGTATTTCTTTTGCCCCAGAAGTGTGTAAATACAGAAATAATTTCATTATTTGTGTGACTTCTCAGTTTCTCACAAGATATATATAAATATATAAATATTCCATTACTGCTTTTTATTCCCACCATATTGTTAATGTTTGTTTTGTTTTGTTTTGTTTTTGTAGTCGTTGTTTTCATTCTGACTAGTTTAGAAGTTAAATATCATTACTGTTACTATCATCACTAACAACATCACCCACACACCTAAGGTTTATATTAATAAATACACAAGATTCAAGACTTCAGTCTAACCCAGTCTACAATGACATAATTGCATTATCAACTCATAAACATGGCAGTAAGCAAAAACCAAAATCAACACACTACTCAACATGGCAATAAGCAAAAACCAAAACTCTACTCCTAAGGGCAAAGTTATCATTTACGATCTCAGCTCACTTTGTTTGTTACTCATAGCATAAACTGAATATGTTAACTGAAGTATAATCCTTAATGATTTCCCCAAATTATATCCCTTGGAACGCTGGTTTTAAGAAATGCTCTTCCCCCAAAAAGCATTCCTTGAGTAATGCCGTATTCATCTTTTCTTCTTAAAAAGTTTTACACGGCACATCGGCATATTAAAGGCTACTGCAATAAAGAAATCTATTTATTTTTGTTTAACCCACCATTTTCTAAATTTCTCTGACCAATGGACTTTGCATTTCCACCTCACTCACTTAAGAACAGCTATGGACAATCCTCAGAAGTAGCATTTTCAGGAAGACATGTTAAGAAATGTTGACTGAGAAGAGAAAAAATTAATTCAGATGGATATTACATTCTCCCAAAGCTTGAAAACTCTAATTATTCTGCCTGAAAAAGAGATTGTGACACCATAATTAAAACTGTTGAAATTACAACGCCCTTGACATTCCACTTCCTCAAAGATATTTCCAAGATGTAACATGCCCCTAGCTGAAGGACACTGATAATGCCTCTTTCTCTGTTGTGCCCATTGTTCAGGGCACTTGTATTGTGGGAACAACAAAAAAAAAGTGAAAATGTTAAGCCATTTGATCGTACATCAAGCTTTAACGTAGGCACATTTGTTTTTTCTTTTGTCTCTCTGTATTCCACTCTCAAAATCAAACAATGGTGAGTTTTATCTCAACAAGAAAATTGTTGACATAAAATATTAAAATAAGTAATCATCCAATCATGTATGATTTGGAGCTACTAGGCAAAAGCTACCAGCATTAAATACATTTCAAGTTCTTGCATTAGAATATCCTTCTTGCCCCAGGGGCTGAATTCTGGGCCTGGTGGGGCTGCTGACCACTGCTCATACAGTGCTATTGGTACAAGATGGCAGAAGTTCCTTGGGTAAAGAAACTACATTACTCAGAGAGAAAAATGCACACAATGTCTGCCAAAATGATTCTTCCTTTTGATTTTCTTTACTGTTTTATTTCACTGCTCCTTTCTGCCACTGGACTCCGCCTGGCATGATATATTTTTAGATCACTGAAATCCTAGTAACACACTTTTAAAAATATTTAAGCGATGCACAATTATGTGGGTAAAAGAAAAAAAAAATCCAACAGGTCAACATTCCCATTGTTTAGAAGCAACTGCAAAGGAGGATTGGCTGTATGTCCATCGGTACACCATGTTTGCAGGAGTTGAGGAAGCAAAGGAATTTGCTTAATTCCTTAACTCAAAACTAAAAAGAAGCCAAATCAGCACCATTATATGACTTAGCTGTTTTTGCTGCATTTAGAGTAGATGTAGCTGGCATTCAATAAATTCTTTTCATCTCTGTCACCCACCGTACTAGAAATAAGCTTCTGAGGCTAACTTTTAATGCAGAAATCTAAGATAATGCCTAAGTAATAAAAACAAGATCAGTCTTTGTCAAGTTGCTGGACAATTAAATGCCATACTTCCCCCCCATGCACACTTCTGCCCCATCTAAGATGAATTTAATTTGGGGACAGAAGGAGTTTCTATTGAAAAGCCAAAGAAGACAAGCTGCATGAGCTTAAAGGACTACACGAGAGCTTAGGAAGCTGTTTTGAGAGACATAGGAGAGACAGCCAGACAAAGAAAACACATTGAGCCTTAGAAAGTCTCACTGCTTCTCTTTGGGCATCTTTAATTGGCAAAGAAAGCTCAAGGGCCTTTTTTATCCCTCCAACCACACTGTACGAAGTAACTAAAGGATAGCAGATTTCAGGTGTTATCTCTGAGAGGCAGCTAGTGGATATCATAGCTATGGCTACAGCACAAAATACTCTTGTGCTAACCCACTCTGGCCTTGCCCTAGAAACTCTCTGGGACAGTTTGTGTTTAAGAATTCCTTTAGTGTTTCTTGGACATAGTTATGGCTACAGTGCAGCCAGGACTGTAATTCAAAGTTTGATTGATTGATTGATTGATTGATTGACTGATGTATGCTAAGCTCAGCTGTCTGGCCACTGACAGATTCAAGGAGTATCCAGGAAACACGGTGAGTGAATTCCCATGCTGGTTGTTACCTTCAGACACACAGTGATAGAAAGCATCCCTGGGACTCTTTCCTCTTTCATCATAGAAGAGCAGAGAAGGCCTTTCCTATATCCTGTGCTCAAAGACTGACTGCAGCTGCAGAATCAAGAGCCTTACAAGGAGAGGACTCTAGCATGGCCATAATTAAAGCAGGAACTTTGCTTTAACAATTAGTCCCGACCTGTTAAAGAGTGGGACTACTAGTATTTATAGCAACTTCTGATTCTATTACCATGCACAGCCCTCCATCTGAATAATGTGCAGGTATTTTTTGTTCCTGGTAATGGTAAGGGTCTGGAAGCAATAGCCTCTCTCATTAGCTATCTGATTAGGTGAAAATTCCTTTGGGTTTTATGTAATCATCGTGGTGGCATTGCATTAGTTATGAAACAAAGCCTAACTTCATTTGAAGGATTCTTCAATAATCAGGTTAAAAAATTACTTGTAATTTTGATTTTCTACAAAATATATATATTTTTTAAACATCCACTTTTTAAGTGTACTGCAAACTCACTCAGACACAAAACACACTTTGCATATTTATCCTTTAACTATGCCTTTGAATTAGATCTTGGCTTGAGGTGTTCGGAAGTGTCAAGGGGGTATTTTCTATAAAAACGATGAATAATTCAAGAGATGTCTGTCAGAATACATTTAAGTTCATCTTGATTTTGACTGTCACAGGTATGTCATACAAAATCCTGCTAGTAATTATCCCCTATCCCATCTTTAGAAAAAAAAAAAAGAGTTTCATCTATATAACTCAACAAATGCTTCACTGAACTGGAACAGAATAGCGATTTTTAAGCTCTCTTTTGAAGACCATTGTGAACAGGCACTGTGTAGTTTACTTTTCACCGTCCTAGTCAACATTTTTTTGTTCATGGTGACTCTCTTGCTATTGCTTTTCCATTTTTTCCCTGCGAATTAAGATTTTAAAATTAATTATAAGATACTGTGTTTGATGTTTTAAGGAGTCTTGAGGTGAAACAAAGTTTATTTTCATTTGAAAGCCACAATAAATATAGAAATATAATTGAGTGTGCTGAAGGAAAAGGAATAATTTAGAAGTCATAGAAATAATCTCTAATCCACTGAGAATTTTAATCTTTTAAATTAAAAAGTTAGAAAACTTAAAGGCTTAATACACACAACTCTAGTAATTTAAGGGACTCTTTACTTGTACCTAGTACCATTTCCTTAATCACAACTAGTAAAATTAGCAGGCAAGGGCACTGTTACGCCCTTCTATCCTAGCCACTGTATCTGTGGCGTATGAATAGGACATAATTCTTGGGAGGGAGGAGGTGCCTAAGGAAAAAATGAAAGGAAGGAAACACAACAACAAAGTAAATCCAAATAAGCTATGTCAATGGGGCTGATACTTTAGATTTGCACTATATTTTACAGTTTATGAAGTGTTTTTCCTTTCATTCAATTATTTTGTCTTCACTCTTCTTTAAAATTATTGTTGTCCCTACCTTACAGGTGAGAAAACCATAGCTGGAAGAAATTAAGTAAACTACATATCATTTAAAAAATACATAAATTATTATTTTAGTCATATTACTAAGAACCAATGTTCTTTAAAGACAGTATAAGGAGGACAGTGTCTCTAGTAAATCTATGAGTTTTTCAAAAAGAGAATTCAGTTAAACTTTCAGGGATAATAGCCCATTAAGGAAACGATAAATACATAGCTACTAATTAAACCTTCCATTGGGATAATTACTTAACTTCATTTCATTGGCCAATGTATTCAGCTTTTAGGGGCCAGTTCTCAGAGACAGAAGTAAAATAAACTAAGATTTCAAGAAACTGAGCTACTGAAATCTCATTTCTGACATAGTATGAATTTCCATCCCCACCCAAATCTCAAGTCCAATTGTCATCCCCAATGCTGGAAGAGGAGCCTGGTGGGAGGTGACTTAGTCATGAGAACAGACTTCCTCCTTCCTGTTCTCATGATAATGAGTGAGTTCTTAGGAGATCTGGTTGTTTTAAAAGTTTGTGGCACCCCCAACCCCTCGCCCTCTTCCTCCTGCTCCAGCCATGTAGGACGTGCCAGTTTCCCCTTCACGTTCTGCCACGATTGAAGATTTCCTGAGGCCTCCCTAGCTATGCTTTCTATACAGTACAGCCTATGGAATCATGAGCCAGTTAAACCTCTTTTCATTATAAATGACCCAGTTTCAGGTAGTTCTTTACAGCAATGCAAGAATGGACTAATACAATTTCTTCAGTAGGAAAATTGTTTCCTATTATACAACATGAATATTACATCCCTGAAAAGTATGGCATTATAGAAAGCCAGTTTAGAATAAAAGACATTAAGAAAGTGTATAAAACTTGGTTTTCTGCATGTTACAGAAAATTGTAAATTAAAATACAATATGCATTCAGCTCTATTATTCTTAATGTCAACAAAAAGTCCACAGGCTGAGGTCAGAAAGCAATACAGTTAGACTATAATCCAGACGATAAACAAAGGTTACTTATTGATGAAACCTGTACAATTAAAGTTTAATTATATATTTGATTTCAGTCATTTTCTTTAGATTTTCATATAATCTTTTCAAAACCCAAAGAATTTGGTCATTTTTTATTATTTCAGCAACTTTCTTACCCCTTTCTGAGTGTACACACCATGATTTGTCTGATTGCCATTCTTACACATTAATTTATTTAAAGTTAGCTATGCTTAAAGTAAGATATTTATTTACTATTTCATACTGACAAAAAAATCAAAGAGAAAATATGACTGGAAATTCATAAACCTGACTTTCACAAAACTAAAAGTTATCCAAATAAACGAATCTCACTCATGTTACTGCTGTCTGCCATTCATCAAATGCCTAGATCTTCCCTTATTCCTGGGAAGCATTTGGTCTGTGATCTTAACCTGAACCTAGTTCCCGCCATAACATTTGAATTATCAAGTCAATAAATCTCCCTTTGATAAAAGTAGGTAATCCTAATGGCCTGCCTCTTAATTATCATTAATAATTCAGATAGTCACTTTCTGCTATAATTGTACTCTTTCTTGGTCCATGATAGACAGATCCAAGAAAATTCTTAGGTGATTTAGGAAAGTGTGACACATTCTCAAATGAGAGGTCCACTAAATAACCTGACCTCACACAATGAGTTAATACAGATGACCTCTAGGAATGACCTAGAAGGACTCTGTCCTGTTTATTTTCCAAGACAAGTTACACTTAGACCATTGCTGTCTGTTTCCCTCCAGTGAATGAATTCTGATAAATAACTGAATTGGCCTGATAGCTGAGGGGTTAACTAAGTACCAGTGGATAGGAGAATTATTGAATGAAATTATTTTTAAATTGTACTTCTCTGCTCTTTTAAATGAAAAATAGTGACCATAATTTAACCTTTTATTGGTGGTCTTGGGTGAAGATAATGAGCCTCCTTTTTTTGTGATAAGATAGATGGAAACTGCTTAGGTAAAATGGAAAGCGAACAAGATTTGGATTCAGTAGCCCTAGGTGACTTTTCTTACTATGACATTATTTAGCATAATTTTGGATTATGCTAAATTTTGAGTTTATGTCTATATTTTATTCTCTTTCACTGAAAAATTAGGGCCAATAACATCCTCATTTGGCCATTATATAAACAAAGGAAATGATTCCTATAAAACCATATACTACTATGTATTTGCAATATGTTCATTAATTGTGATTGTGGTTGTTTCCATTCTGATCCTACCCCTGGGGGTTGTGGGGCTGTGGAGCTTGGCTCTGTCACCTGTAGATGGAGCAGAGCTTGCCCAGCTGCAGAACCTCTGGGTGGTGGCACTCAGCCACCTCCACAGCCTTAGTGAACCCACACCATGCCGAAGCTCTAGGCTCTGCTTCTCTCCTATTCTTTTTTCATTTCCCAAAATGATTTTCTTCACTGCTGTTAACGACTTTCTACTTCCTCCCGTCAGTCAAGATATCCATTATTTCTCCATCACTAGCCCAGTGACATTCGGTGACACTTGAGGCAACTTTCTTTTACACTGTGCGCTTTTGGGTGTGAAAGATGAGTAGCCGTCTCTCTGTATTTCGAGACTATAAGAGAGTGTGTGTCAAGAACACTTTAAAGTGTGTCACTCCTTCATTATCCAAAGCAGATGATCTCACAGACACCTGAATAGTTTTTCTTGAAGCCTCTCTCAAATGCCAACCTCAAGTGGAATTCCAGGCATGCCCAATTTAAAAGTCTACATCTAAGGTTATACTATTCAAAGTTCAGTGAGGTATCCACGCAACAGGTCAATGTGCTCATGAAACATTTCTTGTTATAACACTTTGTAGTATAAATAGCATCTTGGTTAGTGGCCTGACTTAGGGAACAGACAGTGGTAGCAAGAAAAGTAGGTGTCTAGTCAATAACTATCCTTTGAAAGACACAGGGAGGAGGCACATTTCCTGCATTCCTTCTCTAGCAATTTGGACAGGGCAGAGATTCTGGTTTGGGGAAGGCCAGATTAGAACTCCTGTCTGGAACCCCAAGTAGACAGGTTAGAGTAGCCACTTACAATCCTCACAGAAACCTTGAGTTCTGAAAAGTTCTTTCATGGAAAAAAAAAAAAAAAATGAAAGAACCAGAAAAAAAA
>NW_012102066.1:2809635-2814592 GCF_000951045.1 Mandrillus leucophaeus | reverse complement strand
CTATGACATTATTTAGCATAATTTTGGATTATGCTAAATTTTGAGTTTATGTCTATATTTTATTCTCTTTCACTGAAAAATTAGGGCCAATAACAACCTCATTTGGCCATTATATAAACAAATGAAATGATTCCTATAAAACCACATACCACTATGTATTTGCAATATGTTCATTAATTGTGATTGTGGTTGTTTCCATTCTGATCCTACCCCTGGGGGTTGTAGGGCTGTGGAGCTTGGCTCTGTCACCTGTAGATGGAGCAGAGCTTGTCCAGCTGCAGAACCTCTGGGTGGTGGCATTCAGCCGCCTCCACAGCCTTAGTGAACCCACACCACGCTGAAGCTCTAGGCTCTGCTTCTCTCCTATTCTTTTTTCATTTCCCAAAATGATTTTCTTCACTGCTGTTAATGGCTTTCTACTTCCTCCCGTCAGTCAAGATATCATTCATTATTTCTCCATCACTAGCCCAGTGACATTTGGTGACACTCGAGGCAACTTTCTTTTACACTGTGTGCTTTTGGGTGTGAAAGATGAGTAGCCGTCTCTCTGTATTTCGAGACTATAAGAGAGTGTGTGTCAAGAACACTTTAAAGTGTGTCAATCCTTCATTACCCAAAGCGGATGATCTCACAGACACCTGAATAGTTTTTCTTGAAGCCTCTCTCAAATGCCAACCTCAAGTGGAATTCCAGGCATGCCCAATTTAAAACTCTACATCTAAGGTTATACTATTCAAAGTTCAGTGAGGTATCTACGTGACAGGTCAATGTGCTCATGAAACATTTCTTGTTATAACACTTTGTAGCATAAATAGCACCTTAGTTAGTCGCCTGACTCAGGGAACAGACAGTGGTAGCAAGAAAAGTAGGTATCTAGTCAGTAACTGTCCTTTGAAAGACACAGGGAGGAGGCACATTTCCTGCATTCCTTCTCTAGCAATTTGGACAAGGCAGAGATTCTGTTTTGGGGAAGGCCAGATTAGACCTCCTGTCTGGAACCCCAAGTAGACAGGTTAGAGTAGCCACTTACAATCCTCACAGAAACCTTGAGTTCTGAAAAGTTCTTTCATGGAAAAAAAAAAAAAATGAAAGAACCAGAAAAAAAATAGTCTTTGTACATCCGTACATATCTATAAGGAATATGAAAATAGCACCTTTGAATATTCTGGGATTATGAAGTTTTCAATCAGCAAATATTATCCTACATGAGAACCTAGAGTTTTGGAACATACAGGAACATGCAGTCTTTCCTTATTTTTCTTACATTTTATACAATTTTATTCATTGGCAGGCAGGGCTGTACCTGTGGTATGAGTTCCAGGGGCCTCAAGGTGCCCTGTGTGGCAAGAAATGAGGGACCTCAGAATGAGCACAGACAACGGGGACAGAGAAGGGATGAGTCAGGCAGGGTTGATAGTCAGGGCTTTCATTCTTTATGAGGTGGGGGTAGGTAGAACTCCATGAATGGAAGAGTGACTTGAGCCTTCACTTGGAACCTCACATGGAAGAGTGATCCACGAATGTCCATTCAACTGTGAAGAGAAAGAGAGGTATCAGACCAAAACCAAAAATATGTGATTTATTTTACAAGTACAACCTTTATGAATTTAAAATTCTAGTTCATTTTAAAAATGAAACACTTAACTTCATTTTTGTGGTTTTTGAGACAGAGTCTCACTCTGCTGCCCAGGCTGGAGTGTAGTGGTGCAATCTCAGTTCACTGCAACCTCTGCCTCCTGGGTTTAAGCAATTCTCTTGCCTCTGCCTCCCAAATGGCTGGGATTACAAGTGTGTGCTGCTATGCTCAGCTGATTTTTGTATTTTTAGTAGAGATGGGGTTTCCATGTTGTCCAGGCTGGTCTAGAACTCCTGACCTCAGATAATCCACCCACCTCAGCCTCCCAAAGTGCTGGGATTACAGATGTGAACCACTGCACCCAGCCTTCATTTCTTTTATTTAATAAACATCTATTTATTAGTTTGCCAGACTTGATGCAACATACATAGGGAGAATATAATTTTATGAACATGAAGAGAAAAATAGTTTCACATCTCTAATTGTAACACCATAATGGATATTTTGGGGTCTCTGTAGATGAATTCAAAAATGGCACCACCACTCAAAAGAGGAACTCCTCTCTGCTTGTTAAACCTTGCTAACAAATGGCATTGGTATCTTAATTCTTCCAGAAACACATGGCAGCTGCGATCCAAGGCCACCTATAGCTATAAGACGGCTATTTTAAATGTTCTTCCAAATAAGTAAAGACCTTTTAAGAATATTCAGTTAATTTTAATCTTTAACATTCATATCAGTAACTTTATTGACTGAACTTTTACATTTAAAATTATAATGAAATGGTCTTATTAAGTGATATCATAGGATATCATTGAACAGTAGATTAATTTATAACTTAGATTAGATTTTTGGATATTGCATTACAATACAAATAATATGGTGTTTTTTGATATCCATTCATTTGTTGCTTTGTTTACTAAATCCACATTTATCAGAGTCTAATAGAATTTTCTTACAGGAGAAATGATAAAGTTTAATATCAATGAACACTGTTATCAGGGAAAGTCTCTACCTTATGTATTAAATTAATTTTAATCAAAACAATTTCGGTCCTTTCCTGCCTTATGTGTTAGCAAATTAAAAATGGAAATGAAGACTCTTTACTCAAAAGCATATTTCTTCCTTTTAGTTTACCAGTAGAAAGTCAAGGCCTTGAAACTCTTTGAACACATTTTTCTTCCAGTTTTGCCGTTGTTGTTCAAAACGTCAGTAACAGATAGATTGGGAATTGATCAGACATTGGTTTCCTTCAGAGCATGGCAACATACCCTTTATTTATCCACAACAAACAAATCTTATTTAATTTATACATTTTTGTGCTGAAATAAATACTTTTATAGAAGAAAATACCTTCTAGGTTGACTGAGGATCACAGACATTTTATCAGGCTGCCCATGGCTGATAACCAAATACTGTGGCACATGAGCAAATTGTGTAGACCGTGGGTACAACACGACTTTACAGCAGCAGAGTTGGAGAAAGGACATCTAGATGAACAAATGTCTAATAGAACCTAGACAATCTGCTGTTGCAGCATTGAAACCTTCATAACCACCAAGCAATAGAGAATTTTATTTTACATTCCTAGATGCAAGGTTATTGATGACCAGCCCATATGAATCAGCCAAAAATTTAGTCATGCAGGGGAATCTGAATAATAGTGAAACTCATAGTTTGTACTACAATTTACCTAGGAAGTATTTAACCTGTGATAGAAACTCTTAAAGAATTCCACTTCATCATGTTACCAGATTAACAGACATTCTCATTTCCTCTGCGAAACATACTGTGGTTGCCCACAATCTAGTAAATATTCTCTAGTAAGCCTGTGCACTTCTGCTCCCACTGTATTGAGTTGTAAAGCTGCTAAGAGTCAGCTGAGTTGGTTCCCAAAGTTAATCCTGTTGTACTTTCTATCAATATTACATAAATTAAATTATCTGAAAGTTGGTAAAATATAAATGTAAAAAGGACTAATTGCAATTTTTATGAAAATTATGCAAGTGACATGGAAAGATAACATCATGGTGAGGAGGTTGCTTAAATATTTGTGTTATTGAAACAGGTGTGGGTAAGAGACTGGAAGAAAGTATAGAAATCTAAGTTTTCTAAACAGATTGAGATGCCACTGTGTTTCTCATTCCACTTCAAAGCTATCAAAATTGATAATCGTTAGTTGTCATTATTGGTGGGGTATTCCAAGAAAGATGAAGCAGTCTTGTATGAGTTCATTTTCACAGTGCTAATAAAGACATACCTGAGACTGGGAAGAAAAAGAGATTTAATTGACCTTACACATGGCTGGAGAGGCCTCAGAATCATGAGGCACTTCTTTTTGTTTGTTTGTTTGCTTGTTTTGTTTTTGAGACGGAGCCTTGCTCTGTTTCCAGGCTGGAGTACAGTGGTGCAATCTCGGCTCACTGCAACCTCCACCTCCCAGATTCAAGCTATTCTTCTGCCTCAGCCTCCTGAGAAGCTGGGACTACAGGCGCATGCTACCATGCCTGGCTAATTTTTGTATTTTTAGTAGAGATAGGATTTCACCATAAATGTACTTCTTACATGACAGTGGCAAGAGAAAATGAGGAAGATGTAAAAGCAGAAACCCCTGATAAAACCATCAGATCTCATGAGACATATTCACTATGTTGGGGTCCGCATGTTTCCTAAATAAAGGAATGAACACACTAGACAACACAGGATGAGACAAACATGGCAGCCGCCCCAAATGGCACGCTCTGCTTTATTTTATACAGTTGGTTGTGGAATGTTGCCAAGTCACAAGACACATGTTGTTTTTCTGACCTTTTCCTGACTTTCTGGTTTCTCAAGATGTTTACACATTAACCAGTCCCCAGGGTCTGCTGTTTGCAGCTGACTCCTTTGTCCTCCCTGTTTGCAGGGAAGGAACGCCCTGCTTTGTTTGCAAGAGCAGGACTTATTGGGAACATCTCGTTTGCGAGCACGTAGTCCTCTACATCTCCCCCTTATTTATTTACAGGCTTGAATTTCTTTTAAAACCATCATCACATGTTGGGCTTGCTGGGATTCGGTGTTTGCCCTTTGGCACCATCTCCAGCAGACTGTGAAAATGACAAAGGCAAGAACAACAATCAATACATTACTAGAAACAGAAGTCAGTAAAGTTTTCACAGGACTCATAGGGTTCAAAGACGTCAAACTTTGTGCAATACCAGTCATTAAATCTGCTCCAGTCAGCAATGGTAACTGATTGTGAAATGTTTCAGAAATGTTTTGTGTTAGTTCTTGTATTTCTAGGGAAAGATTATTATGGTCAATTAAAAGTCTCTTTATCTCAGTCCAGTTATGTACAGTGCTGTTAAAAGGAACAGGAGTAATACAAAATTGGGTAGTATT
>NW_012102066.1:2807184-2809585 GCF_000951045.1 Mandrillus leucophaeus | reverse complement strand
TTCAAGCTATTCTTCTGCCTCAGCCTCCTGAGAAGCTGGGACTACAGGCGCATGCTACCATGCCTGGCTAATTTTTGTATTTTTAGTAGAGATAGGATTTCACCATAAATGTACTTCTTACATGACAGTGGCAAGAGAAAATGAGGAAGATGTAAAAGCAGAAACCCCTGATAAAACCATCAGATCTCATGAGACATATTCACTATGTTGGGGTCCGCATGTTTCCTAAATAAAGGAATGAACACACTAGACAACACAGGATGAGACAAACATGGCAGCCGCCCCAAATGGCACGCTCTGCTTTATTTTATACAGTTGGTTGTGGAATGTTGCCAAGTCACAAGACACATGTTGTTTTTCTGACCTTTTCCTGACTTTCTGGTTTCTCAAGATGTTTACACATTAACCAGTCCCCAGGGTCTGCTGTTTGCAGCTGACTCCTTTGTCCTCCCTGTTTGCAGGGAAGGAACGCCCTGCTTTGTTTGCAAGAGCAGGACTTATTGGGAACATCTCGTTTGCGAGCACGTAGTCCTCTACATCTCCCCCTTATTTATTTACAGGCTTGAATTTCTTTTAAAACCATCATCACATGTTGGGCTTGCTGGGATTCGGTGTTTGCCCTTTGGCACCATCTCCAGCAGACTGTGAAAATGACAAAGGCAAGAACAACAATCAATACATTACTAGAAACAGAAGTCAGTAAAGTTTTCACAGGACTCATAGGGTTCAAAGACGTCAAACTTTGTGCAATACCAGTCATTAAATCTGCTCCGGTCAGCAATGGTAACTGATTGTGAAATGTTTCAGAAATGTTTTGTGTTAGTTCTTGTATTTCTAGGGAAAGATTATTATGGTCAATTAAAAGTCTCTTTATCTCAGTCCAGTTATGTACAGTGCTGTTAAAAGGAACAGGAGTAATACAAAATTGGGTAGTATTCCAATCACATTTTAACAAAGCTTGAGTATTCAACACTGCTAGCTGATCTCATATCCAAGAAACCACTTGTTCCAAGTCATCCACTCGTTCGGTCAGATGAGCATCTATGTCTCGTTGTTGTTGCTACAACAAATGAGATTGTTCATGCCATTGTTGTACAAATTCTGCATTTTGTATACTCTGGGGTAGAGCTAGTCCAGCAACAGCAGCAGTGGAAGCAATTGCTACAAGTCCCACCACCACTGCTACGATGACCCCAACCACTCTCCGGCTGAGGTGGACAAGATCTTACATTACTTTGTAAATTTGAGTAACCCCAGCAGATTCACTCCAGGCACGTGTTAAGTTCACAGGTAGCCAGGTTTCTTTTCTGGCTCTTAGTATATATAAATCGGAATGAGACTCATTCCAATTATTATTCCACCAAGTAGTATTTATACAACTTAAGAATGTACAATTGTCGGTACAGTTAACTACCCCTGTATAATTATCCCATTTAAAAATTCCTGTTAACAACAAATAAGGTTTTCTTACACATGCAATAACATATCTAGAACTATTTTGATGCAAAGATATATGGAAAGGGTTAGCAATATTAGTAGTAAGATTCAAGGACATGTTTCCCGTGAAAGTGAACATTGGTTTACCAGCAGCTAGCAACTTCCAAATATGACTTTGTATTTGTGAGATATTAGCCAAATGCAGCATAGGGGGTGATAAACCACCATCATGCCAAATAATAGTTTCATTGCCATCTGCAGCGATGCTGTGATTACTCTTATGCCAGCGCAGGTTGACATGACTAAATTTAGTTTGAAAATATCCATGTACACTCCAATCCATAACAAGGTATTTACGACCTTTCCCTTTTACTCCTAACAACAGTCGTGGCCCACTACCTCTACATCTAGTCCACTCTAGTTGGGAAACACCTCCGGACACATCAGGGATGGGGCATAAAGATAATGTAGTTGGCAGAGTTTCATTAAGTAATGCAGTATGATTATACTTGAAACTTTGAGCAACAATAATCATAGTAAAGGCAGAGATATGACTATGGTTATAGCGAACAGCCCAAGCCTCATGAGAAAGATGCAGACAATGTGGACTACTCCCAAGACATATAGGTGACCCTTCAACTCCAAATTGATATGAACTATTTACTGTGCCAGTGTCTAATTCAGGACCCTGGTTTTAAAAAGGCGATGACATCCAAGCAGTATCATTAGTAAGTACTGGGACTTTTCTGTCTCCCCAGGCCACACCTTGATATAAGGGTGGAAAAGGAATATAAGCCCAGTATGTAAATTCTCCAGCCATTACCTGGTAATTTACTATGGCCAGCATAGCCAGGAATAAAGTCAGTGGGGTTTCGGGCTGCCCAGCTTGTTGAACAACCCCTTCAGCTTTCTGAGTAAGCTTTTTCAGTTGACCCCATGTTGGGGGCTCTGCACGTCGAGTCCC
>NW_012102066.1:2788616-2803934 GCF_000951045.1 Mandrillus leucophaeus | reverse complement strand
CCATCATGCCAAATAATAGTTTCATTGCCATCTGCAGCGATGCTGTGATTACTCTTATGCCAGCGCAGGTTGACATGACTAAATTTAGTTTGAAAATATCCATGTACACTCCAATCCATAACAAGGTATTTACGACCTTTCCCTTTTACTCCTAACAACAGTCGTGGCCCACTACCTCTACATCTAGTCCACTCTAGTTGGGAAACACCTCCGGACACATCAGGGATGGGGCATAAAGATAATGTAGTTGGCAGAGTTTCATTAAGTAATGCAGTATGCTTATACTTGAAACTTTGAGCAACAATAATCATAGTAAAGGCAGAGATATGACTATGGTTATAGCGAACAGCCCAAGCCTCATGAGAAAGATGCAGACAATGTGGACTACTCCCAAGACATATAGGTGACCCTTCAACTCCAAATTGATATGAACTATTTACTGTGCCAGTGTCTAATTCAGGACCCTGGTTTTAAAAAGGCGATGACATCCAAGCAGTATCATTAGTAATTACTGGGACTTTTCTGTCTCCCCAGGCCACACCTTGATATAAGGGTGGAAAAGGAATATAAGCCCAGTATGTAAATTCTCCAGCCATTACCTGGTAATTTACTATGGCCAGCATAGCCAGGAATAAAGTCAGTGGGGTTTCGGGCTGCCCAGCTTGTTGAACAACCCCTTCAGCTTTCTGAGTAAGCTTTTTCAGTTGACCCCATGTTGGGGGCTCTGCACGTCGAGTCCCAAAGGTGAATGTTCTCTGAGCGCTCAGACTCAGCTCCTGAAATTCCTTGAGGAACTCTTCGGATTGGCTCCTCTTCGCCATGGCACTGTTTCAACCGTCGAGATGGAAACCACTCCTCTCCGGCACCTGTATGGACAAGAGCATAGCCTCAGCCCCATTCTAAAACTTTTCCTTTTAAATATTGCCCTTATAATGAAGGATAATACACCCACAGATTATTGTTTTGCGGCTTTTCTAAAGGCTGTTGAAAATGTTTCACCGCTGCAGACTGCTGTAATTGGCACCAATGGTTGAGAATATTTAAAGTAAAAAGGGCTTTCAGAATTTGATGTTTTGGGGAATCTCGCCCATCTCCCCCTTTTTGTTTTAAAAGTTGTAATTTCAAGGTAGCATTGGCTCTTTCAATAATTGTTTGGCCTTGACTGTTAAATGGAATACCAGTGGAATGACGAATATGGTATAAAGAAAGGAAGGCAGCCAATTTATGAGAGCAATAAGCAGGGGCATTATCAGTTTTTAGTTCAGCAGGAACTCCCATAACGGCAAAACAAGTAAGTAAATGAGTAATAACAGAGTCAGCCTTTTCAGAAGGCAATGGTGTAACCCATTGGAAATGTGACCAGGTAACAATTGTATGATGAACATATTTTAAACGACCAAAAGAAGGAACATAAGTTACATCCATTTGTCAAATGTGATTTTGTTGAGTGCCTCGAGGATTAATACCTGGACTTAAAAAAGGTGCAATAATAGGAGCACAAGATGGGCAGGCTCTGACAATAGCTCGGGCTTGATGGCATGTTACAGAAAATCGCTGTTGTAATCCTAAACTATTAGTATGATGTAGTTAGTGCTCATCCTGAGCCCGTTGGACACTTCCAATAAGTAAGGAATCAATCTGGTTATTCCCAAAAGTTAAAGGTCCTGGCAACGCCTAATGGGAACGAATATGAGTGATGAAAAGGGGGGCAGTGCAAGAAGTAAGAGCCATAAATAATAAAGAAAATAATTTTTGCAAAGGAGTTTGAGGAAATAATGGTAAAGAAGTTTGAGATATATATTTAGTTACGTATACAGCATATTGGGAATCACTAACTATATTACAAGGGGTTTGAGGCCAATCTTGTAGAACCATAAGAATGGCAAAAATTTCTCCTTGTTGTACTGATTAAAATGGGTAGTGAGAAATTTTTGAATTATCTGATGTCCAGTATCCAGCTTTTCCATTGCTGGAAGCATCAGTAAAAAAGGTAGGACTTTTAACCACAGTGTAAGAGATAGGATTATATGGCAATAAACAATATTGTTGCAGAAAAACAAATAATTTATTACTAGGATAATGCTGAGAAAAAGAACCAGTATACTCAGCGCAACCCACTTGCCAACCCTCATGAGTTTCCAATAGAGATTCAATGTATTGATTAGATAAACGGGTAATAATTTTTATGGGGTCAGCACCAAGCAACTGATGAGCTCGATGTCATCCTTTAATAATTAATTCAATCAATTTATCAATATATGGGTGAATTTTCTTAATGGCTTTATTAGCCAAAAACAGCCACTCCAGAATATTATTATCTTGGTGTAAAACGGCCATTGGCGAATGGGGAGTATGAAAAAGACACAACGAAAGTAGAAGATTGGGTGCAATATAATCAAGGTGAACTTCACTAATTCTATTTTCTACAAATGACAATTCTTTTTCTGCTACAGGGGATAATTGACGAGAACTATTTAAATCTGAATCTCCCTCCAAGGTAGCAAATAGATGTCACAATTTGTAAGTAGGGATGCCTAAGATGGGGCGAAGCCAATTTATGTCCCCTAACACTTTTTGAAAATCATTAAGGGTTAAAAGTTGATCTCTTCGAATTTGAACTTTTTGTGGCCGAATATGCTTTTCTGCTAAAAGGTATCCCAAATATTGAATATGAAATTGAGTCTGTATTTTCTCAGAAGAAATATGTAAATTATATTGAGTTAATTGTTGTTACAAGACCTGAAAAACTTGACCTTGTAGGACGTCGTCAGGAGTTGCTAATAGAATATCATCCATATAATGGTATATTAACACAGTAGGGAATTGACATCTAACAGGGTTTAAGGCTCTATAAACAAACTCTTGACATAAAGTAGGACTATTAAGCATAGCTTGAGGAAGAACTTTCCATTGATAGCTTTGAGTAGGCTGTCCATTATTATATTCGGGAACAGTAAAGGCAAATTTTTCACAATCTTGGGGTTGTAACAGGATAGTAAAAAAAAAAAACAAAACAAAACAAAAAAAAATCTTTAAGATCTATAACCATTAATTTCTAATTTTGTGGGATAAGAACTGGATTAGGAAGCCCAGGTTATAAAGTCCCCATAGGTTGAATACAAGCATTTACAGCTCTAAGATCAGTTAATAAGTGCCATTTTCCACTTTTCTTTTTAATGACAAACACAGAGGAATTCCATGCAGAAGTACTTGGTTCAATATGCCCCTCGGCCAATTGTTCCTTAACTAAATTCTTTAAAGCCTCAAGTTTTTCTTTAGATAATGGCCACTGTTCCACCCAAACAGGAGTTGTAGTTTTCCACTTCAATTGTAAAGCTTGAGGCTTGTGGACAGTGGCTAAGAGTTTAAAGGATTGTAGCCCATTTTGAACATCATATTTTTGGCAGCTGAAGAAATATGAGGAATGCTTAAAACGGCACCAAATTGTTGTAAAAGATCACGGCCCCAAAGGTTAATATTAATGAGAACAATATAAAAGAACACTTTTCCTTGTTGTCCTTCAGGTCCTATACAGCTCAGGGGCTCGAAACTTTGGTAGACTATAGAAGCAGTACCTAGGCCGGATAGAGTAACTGATACTTGTTTCTTTTTCCAATGGTCAGGCCATTGAGCCAAACATATAATAGATACATCCACTCCTGGGTCGACTAATCCCTCAAAAAGTATCCCATTAATTTGCAGTGAACATAAAGATTTTGGATCAGAAACTAAAGTTTCCCAGAAAATAGTTTTCCCCGTACTACCGAAACCTCCTTGATGAGCCACATCTCTAGATAGGAAAGGAAAAAAAGGCAGTAAAAGCAATTGTGCAATACATTCCCCTGCCTCTAGGCGCATAAATTGTGAGACTTGTACCATAATAAGGATTTCATCAGTAAAATCAGGATCAATAATTCCTGGGACCACCATTAACCCCCGCATAGCACTGCTGCTTCGACCTAACAAAAGTCCTACATGTCCCTTTGGCAAAGGGCCACACACTCCAGTAGTTAACTTATATATTCCTCCATTAGGAGACAGAGTATAAGATTGAGTAATAGCTAAGTCAGCAGCAGCACTCTGCTTAGCTGCAGCATAAAGTTGGGAAACAGGGGTAGGGGGTGATACCCTTAAGGATGACTCGAAGTCATTCCTTGATGTTGTAAGCCATCGCTCACTGGGTATTGTGGTAGGCCTGCCTTGTAATTGTTGGAGCCCCTAGCCTGCGAGCCCCAGTTCCCTTTTCCCGGGAGGGGTGACAATAAATTTCCACTCTTATCAGTTTTTGAACAAAATTCATTTGTCCAACGTTGACCTTTTCCACATCATTTGCACTCCCCAGAAGGTAACTTTTTCTCTTTAGTAGTTGGGAAGCCCAGCTTTTTCCGGCATTCTTTCTTAAAATGACCGGGTTTCCCACATTGAAAACATACACCTTGTTTAGAATTACTCTTTAAGGCCTTAGAAAGTGCTCCAGCGAACAATTGAGCATTGTAAATAGCTCCTCCAACGCCTGCACAAGCCCGAATATACTCATCTAAATTAGCTCCACTGGCCTTTAAAGGTCTTAATAATTTTTGTTGCAGCTTTCATTTCTTTCAAAAATTTAAATTGTAGGGCTGTAAAAGTCACATTCTGGCCACCGTTTGGGAACTGAGCATTGGGGCCGAAAGCAGTCCGTGTTATTGGGAATAGATCTAATTCCTCGAAATCATTCTTGTCCTTTGATTCCTTCTTTTCTCCTACAGGAGGAAAACGCACAGAGAAAACCTGACCTGACATAGGCAAAGAGGTTGGAGATGGAGGCAAAGGGAAATCCTTTTCCAAAGGAGCAGAAGGGAAGGTAACAGGGAAGGCTCGTGGTGGAGAAATAGGAGAAACAGGAGCAGCGGCACCTTGCAATTTTAACAACTGTTGTAACGTCTCTAAAATATGCTGCAAATCAGAATTTCCTTCAGATGAAGGAGGCATTAGCTCTTCTTCCAATTCCTTGTCCTCAGCAACCAGGGCGTAAATACGTTCCTCTCTAGGATCATTCCTCTCTAAAGCTTCAGATGCCTCACCTCCTGTGGCAGTATCACCATGCTCTGAGTCTGTTTCAAGTAACTCTAATGTCTGAGTAATGGAACTACACAAAGTCCACAAAGTCAGAGGCATCATTTGCCCTCACTGATGAGCTCCACGCAGGACTTTAACCACTTGTAACCATTCCTTTCAATTTAACTGCACTTTGGTTTGATATTGAAACCAATAACAATGTTGTTCAACATGGGCAAACAATCGCTTCAAAGTCTTTTCTTTTACTTCTATTCCTATAGATATCAACATTCCCTGGAGTTACTGCAAATATTCAGAGGCCAGAGAGGTGGAATTCCCAATAATTTTCCCGTGGATCCCCCTTCTTTATTTACCTGCCCGGGGTGTTCCCCCTCCAGTTCCTTGCTCTCATGGAGCCACGGACCCTGCTCGCTGTGCCAGATGTTGGGTCTGCTTTTGCTTTCTTGCTTCCCTGAGATGCTGTGCAAGGAAGCTCAAGCTCTCCTCATGGATCTCAAGCCATGTAGAGAGAGAGACTCTGGAAGATAAAAGACCACTTTGAAGAAAGAAAGACCAGCCAGCATCCATTCATTCCAGTCATCATAGATGAGGTGCTAAATATATGAGCAAGTCCATCTTGGATGCCCCAGACCCAGCCATGACATCAGCTGACTGCAAATACCTGAGTTTGCCCAACTGACACCACAAGGAGTAGACAGAAGCTGCCCAGCTGAACCCAGACTGATTGTAGAATTTTCAGCAAATAAAAAATTGTTTTTTCAAACCACTAATTCTGGGAGTAGTTTGCTACACAACAGCATGTAACTATCCCCAAACTAAATAGTTACAAAGTCTCGAAGCCTCTGGCAGATGGTTCTCTGATTTCCTGAAACATATAACCACAAGCTATAATGCACTAGCATCAGTAAAAATAAGAAAGCTTGCCCCCTCCACACACACAAAAGGAAAGCTAGTACTTATGCTTGTTAAAGCTTTAAGAAAAGAGTTCTGTTATTTTTTTAAATTTAGGTTTTAACTTAAATCCATAACCTTAGAGGGAACATTTTCCAGGGGAGATTTTGCTCATACTGCAGAAATAAAATATGCTATGCTAAAAAGGGAAGTGGCAGTGGTAAATCTGCAATATTTTAAAAATAAAAAGTCAAAGAAGCAGAATGATCAAACAGTCTATCAACACTGCGTTAATTTGAAAAATATAAGCAAGACAACAGATTGGTTATTATAGATTAATATAAGCATGATGTCAAATGTAACTATTGTCTTTGAAATCAGTGTGTCACTGTAGCAGTAGCAAACATACCTTAGAACTGATTTTTGATAGTACAATCTTAGCCCTGAACTTCCCCAGTTATTATCCTCCCTGCTGTATGTGTATATGGAGAACATAAAAAATACTGTAGTTAAAGTGGGAATGGGACAAATGAGAAGGGGTATAATCTCTGCCTCAGGAACTTCTACAAAACCAGCAACATCAAAGTAAAGACAATCTTCCAATTACTTGTATAAATAACCATTACAATGATTAATAGTCCTTGTGTTTTTTCCATTCTCTCTAGTGCATGTTAAAAGGTGATGTTTTATTTAGAAAATGACCAACATCATTTGACTATTTGCAATAAGGAGCTCCACACAAAAAGGATATTCTCAAAGCAGAAAGTATTTTCAGCCTGGTATGAGAAGATAAAATATTTCAAAAATTACTATGCTATATATTTCTAGCTTTATTTTTTCATTTCTCAAGAGACATGTTTCTTTCCAGGAGCATAGTTGATAAAACATGATTTATTTTTATAATGTAAGCAGAGAAAAGCTGAGAGTACCTAACTAGCTTCAATAATCCTGTAAAATTAACTACTGGTGATTTCTGCTAATTTTATATCCTTGTTCTGAGCTTTGATTTAAGGATAGCCTTATTTTTCTGTTTGAATCTGACAGAAAAATATACTTAAATAATAAAAAGAACTTACTAAAACATTTCTTTCTATTCTATAGTTTTCAGAGGAACCTAGTACTCTTTCTATTCACTCAAGAATGCCATTTGAAATGACTAAATTTTAATTAATTGTTAAAGTTAACATCACTTACTCTGTGTCCTTTCAGTTTAGAATGACATTCTCTAATAGCTAAAGTATGAGAGATTCATTACAGAACATTTGGCAAATAAAAAATCTTAAAGAGAAAATAGAAACAAAAATAATCTTATAACCCTGAGATAGTCATGTAAATTTTGGTAAACTGTCTCCCAGTGAAGATATATGAATGTTTAATACATTTTATACATATGTTTTATTCCTCTGTAAAACACGAAACTTTGTTCTGATTTTTTTCTTTGTAATTTATATTTTTCTGATAGTTGGGAAAATTTTTGATGAGCCCTGTTGTTTGTTTAAAAGATACTTTATTTTTTGAAACAGTTTTAGATTCACAGCAAAACTGAGTAGAAGATATGGAGATTTCCTGTATATTGCCTGCCTAGTCTTCCGTATTATCAACATCCCCCACCAAGTAGTATATTTGTTGTAACTGATAAACCTACACTGACACATTGTTGTGGTTTAAGGGTGTCCCCTAAAATTTCATGTGCTGAAAACTTAACCCTCTGCCTTCATGAATGGATTAATAAGGGCTGTGCCCTCAAGAATGGCTTAATGCTACTATCACAGGAGTAGGTTCATTATTGTGGCAGTGGCTGTGTTATCAAAGCAAGCTATCTCTGGTTCTCTTGCTCTTGGCCTCTTGCCATGTGATGCACTCTGTCATCTTAGGATGCAGCACGAAGGCCCTTGCCAGATACCAGTGCCAGGGCTTTGGACTTAACAGCCTCCAAAAACATTAGCTAAATAAACAACTTTTTTCTTTGTAAAATACTGAATCTGCAGTATTCTGTCATAGCAATAGAAAACAGACTAAGACATACATCATTATCACCCAAAGTCCATTGTTTACATTAGAGTTTACTCTTTGGTTGTAAATTTTGTGGGTTTAGAGAAATATATAGTGATATGTATTCACCATTGTACTATCATACAGAGTAGTTTTACTGCCCTAAAAATCTTCTATGTTCTGCCCATTTATCTCTCCCTCCCCATACCCCTTGGAAACCACTCATCTTTTTACTTCTTCATAGTTTTACATTTTTAAGAATATCATATTGTTGAACTTATACACTTTGTAGCCTTTTCTGACTGGCTTATTACACTTAATAATGTTTACATTGCTTGATAACTTTTTATTTTTAGCAGTAAATAACATTTCATTGTCTGGAGGTACCACAGCTTATCTCTTCACCTATTGAAAGATATTTCAGATGCTTCCAAATTTTGCCAATTACAAGTAAAAGTGCTATAAGCATCCACGTGCAGTTTGTGTGTGTGTGTATGTGTGCGTGTGTGTAGACATCAGTTTTCAACTCCATTGGGTAAGTCCCAAGGGCCACAATTGCTAGATTGCATAGTAAGAGTATGTTTAGTTCTGTAAACAAACAAACAAAGCCCTGCTATCTTAGTCCATTCTATGGGTTACTATAATAGAATACCTAACACTGGATAAGGTTTTATTTTTTATTTATTTATTTTTTTTTTTTAACCTTTATTTATTTATTTATTTATTATTATTATGCTTTAAGTTGTAGGGTACATGTGCATAACGTGCAGGTTTGTTACATATGTATACTTGTGCTATGTTGGTGTGCTGCACTCATCAACTCGTCGGTTTCTTTGGCTCATGATTCTGATGGCTAGAAAGTCCAAAAGCATAGTGCTGGCATCTGTTTGGCTTTTGCTGAGGGCTTCCTGTTGTCCCATAACATAGCAGAGAGTGGAAAGGAAAGCAGGTGTGGGTAAAGAGACCAAATTCAAGAGGCAACCTCACTTTAAAAGAACCCATTCTCATAGGGATTAATTCATTCTTGTGAGAACTAATTCAGTCTTGTTACCGTCTTTGGTGAGGCATCTTAGGGTCTTTGGTCCCGTTTTAAAATTGGGTGTTTTTGTTTTTTTGTTGTTGTGTTTGCAAGAGTTCTTTGTATATTTTGGATAACAGTCCTTTATCAGAGGTCCTGTGCAAATATTTTTTCCCAGTCTGTGACTTCTCTTTATTCTCTTGAGAGTGTCTTTTGCAGGTCAGAAATTTTTAATTTTAATAAAAAAGCCTAGCTTGGTCGGGCACGGTGGCTCAAGCCTGTAATCCCAGCACTTTGGGAGGCCGAGACGGGCGGATCACGAGGTCAGGAGATCGAGACCATCCTGGCTAACACTGTGAAACCCCATCTCTACTAAGAAATACAAAAAAACTAGCCGGGTGAGGTGGCGGGTGCCTATAGTCCGAGCTACTCCAGAGGCTGAGGCAGGAGAATGGCGTAAACCCGGGAGGCGGAGCTTGCAGTGAGCTGAGATCAGGCCACTGCACTCCAGCCTGGGCGACAGAGCGAGACTCTGCCTAAAAAAAAAAAAAAAAAAAAAAAAAAAAGCCTAGCTTATTTTTTTTCCTTTCACAGATTGTGTTTTTGGTGCTGTGTCTAAAAAGTCACCGCTCTGAAGCCTAAGTCATTTAGATATGTCTCCTATGTTACCTTCTAAATGGTTTATAGTTTTCTGTTTTCAGTTAGGTCTGTGACTCACTTTGAATTAATTTTTGTGAAGGCTGTAAGTAGTGTCTAGATTTTTTTTTTTTTTTTTTTTTTTTTTTTTTTTTTTTTTTGCATGTGGATATCCAATGTTCTAGCATCATTGGATGAAAAGACTATCGTCTCCATTGTATTACTTTTGTTTCTTTGTCAAAGATTAGTTGGGTCTAGTTCTGCACTCTGTATTTTGTTCCATTGATCTAGTTGTTTATTACGCTGTCTAATTACCGTAGTTTTATCATAAACCTTGAAGTCAGATAGTGTCAGCCCTCCAACTTGGCTTTTCTTTTTCAGTGTTGTGTTGGTTTTTCTAAGTATTTTTGCCTTTTTTCACAAAATTTATAATCACTTTGTTGATATCCAAAAAATAACTTGCTGGAATTCTCATTGGGATTGCATTAAAATCAAGTTGGGTAGAAGTGACATGTTGTCAATATTGTATCTTCCTATCCATGAATATCAAATATCTTTCCATTTACAGGAATTCCCCATTATCCATAAGACATATTTTCTGAGAACTCCATTGGGTGTCTGAAACCATGGATAGTACAAAACCATGTGTATAAAGATGCTCCTAAACTTATAATACAGTTCAGTCATGATAAACTCGTTGTAAGTTGAAAATATCATGTCAAAATGCATCTAATACACCTAGCCTGTGGAACATCATAACTTAGCCTAGACTAACTTAAATGTGCTTAGAACACTTTTATTAGCCTCAATTGGGCCAAGTCATCTATCACAAAGCCTATTTTATAATAAAATGCTGAATATCTCATGCAATTTACTGAATACTGCACTGAACATGAAAACAGAATGGCTGTATGGATACTCATAGTATGATTTCTACTAAATGCATATTGCTTTTGCATCATCCTAAAGTAAAAATGTCATAAGCGTAACCATTATAAGTCAGGGATTGTTTTGTACTATGTTTTTTCCTAACAATACATACTTATAATAAAATTTATTTTGTACATTAAACAGAGTAAGAGATTAACAACTCATACAAAAGTTGAAAACTTATAACAATAAAGTATAATAAAAGTTAAGTGAAGGTGGTCTCCCTCTCTCTCAAAACATCTTATTGTACTGTAGTCATTTGTTTTTGGACTGTCGTTTACCACAGGTAACTGAGACTGTAGAAAGTGAAATGATGGATAAGGGAGATCTACTGTATTTGAATATCTTTTGATTTCTTTCATCAGAATTTTGTAGTTTTCTTCACATATATCTTGTACATATCTTATTATATTTACATCTAAGTATTCATTTTATGGGTATCATAGGTATTATTGTGTTTTTATCTTCAAATTTCACTTGTTTATTGCTGGAAAATAGGAAAGTAATTAACTTTTGTATATTAATGTTGTATCCTGCAACCTCGCTGTAATTACTTTTGAGTTCCAGGAATTTTTTTGTCAGTTCTTTCAGATTTCTTATGTAACAATTATGTCATCTGCAAACAAAGACAATTTGATTTCTTCCTCCTCAATATGTGCACCTTTTATTTTGTTTTTTGGTCCTATTATATTAGTTAGTACTTTAGTAAGATGTTGTAAAACAGTGAAACAGAAACATCTTTGCCTTGTTTCTGCTTGTTTCCAATAGTATTAAATGCAGAAGAGGATTTACCCTGCTTTGTCTTGCTCACATTTGCATGATTCAAAAGCAAAGTTTATTTATCAAGTTGCTACAAGTTCAAAATTAAATACATTAATGATCTGAAATGTTTTGAAGATGACTGCCACGAAAATTCAGTATTGTGGTTGTGATGGTTAATACTGAGTATCAATTTGATTGGATTGAAGGATCCCAAGTATTGATCCTGGGTGTGTCTGTAAGGATGTTGCCAAAAGAGATTAACACTTGAATCAGTGGGCTGGGAAAGGCAGACCCACCCTTAATCTAGGTAGGTACTATCTAATCAGCTGCCAGAGTGGCTAGAATATAAAGCAGGCAGACAAACATGAAAAGACTAGCCTCACATAGTCTCCCAGCCTATATCTTTCTCCCATGCTGGATGCTTCCTGCGCACAAGCATAGGACTCCAAGTTCTTCAGTTTTGCGATTCAGACTGGCTGTCCTTGCTCCTCCGCTTGCAGATGACCTATTGTGAGACCTTGTGATCATGTAAGTTAATACTTAATAAACTACCCTTTATATATTTATCTATCCTATTACTTCTGTTCCTCTAGAGAACACTAATACAGTGATACAAATGGAGTGCCCAGGAGCTTTACATTCAGTTGTGGATTAATGCAGTATACAGATCTTTGCTTCTCCAATAAGTCATATCATGTTTTCTGTACTGCCTCCAAGTGGAAAAATATGAGGAGAGTGTCAGAACTATGCATTTTTAATCAATATAAATATGCATATGGATTTGTAAAAAGTCTCACATTTCCAGCATGGCAGTAAAGTACTATCTCATTTTATTTTAAATCTAATGTAACTAATCTGGTAGAATATTTTAATTGCTATGAAGTATTTCCACATAAATTCTTCTCAAGCTGTGAGTGCCTAGTGTATACCGAATTGTATCATTAGTGATTTTTCAGAAAAATATCCTGAGAACTCACTGTTTTTTTTAAGATAGGGTCTTGCTCTCTTGTCCAGGCTGCAGTGCAGTGGTCTGAGCATGGACCCAAGTAATCATCTCACTTCAACCTCCCAAGTAGCTGGGACCAGAGGCATGTGACTCCATACCTGGCCAATTTTTATTTTTTTTTAATAGAGACGGGGTCCCCCTGTAGTGCCCAGGCTGATCTTAAACTCCTGGGCTCATGTGATCCTTGCACCTTGGCTTCCCAAAGGTTCGGATTACAGGTGTGAGCCACCGTGCATGGCTTCAAAACAACCACCTCCTGTTTACCTCCATGTATTCAACTGGATGTTACATTTTCATTTCTTAAGGTATAACTACAGAAATTTATATATATAAATACAGCAAAACTAAAATACAAGATAAGTTGGCACATTTAATAACAGACTTGAATACGGAGCACAAATTTGAAGTGCAAGAACTACGCCACTTCCAAGGGCATGTTCATTGTCAAGAAAGACAAACAAACATGTCGTATACTGGGAGATGAGTGAAATGCACAATGGTCTGAAAAGTATAAATGTGTTTCATGCACTTATTTGAGGGCAATGGTAGATTGTTTCCCTGTTCAAAGCTTGGGCTTTCAGGAAATTACCATGGAAGTAGCGTACTTAGGCAATACAGGCAGAGTGTAACTTCTGAGCAAAAAAATAATGAAAACAGACAAAACAATAACAATTAGAAGCTTGTTATTTTACATCATGCTTTTACTCATGGCTTTATGAACTTGTATTTGCAATGGTACTTTATCTCTATGAAAGCCATGACTTCCAAAATAAGCGAAGATGTGATTTATCAAATAAGCCTATACTCAAAACCATGGAGAAGTTGTGCTCATTTGAACAGGCCTGCTAACTGCATATGAACAAAATGCCTTAGCATGTAAATATAAGTATCTTTGTATGTGCCAGAGATGCAGACAGAGCTCACGCAGGGTTCTGTCATCTTACCTGAGGCATCTTCTCAGAATGTGGCAGGGCCTAATTATAGATCTGAGGGCACACAAGGGAAACGTAACTCTCCAATTATCAGGCCAATCTGGCTTTCCTAATTTAGGGTGCATTGGGCAGAAAATGCAACAGCACTGCTTCAGAGTTAGATCCTGCAGAGGATAATTATAAAAAGTTTATCCTTCGGGGGAATTCCAGCATTATGTAAACCCTTTCTTCTTTTCATGTCTATCTTTTCTAAAAAGGACAGCCTTTTAAATCATGGATATTTGATGAAATGGTCTCAGTTAATCAATGTCAGTACAATGAAACAAAGGATTAAGTTATTCTTAAAAATGAAAATAGCTTGTAATTACAACCTCCTCTGCAAACTAAAAAAAATAAAATAAAATTAGCTATAACACGCAGAACAGCTTTAGTCTCTGCTTTTATTAACTTTATTATTTCCTCAATTCTAGTTTTTTCCATTATTAGAATCAATTCAATGGTGAATATGAAGGTTCAAGGTCTCTCTCCACCTACATGTTTTTGCTTTTGTTTGCACAAATCTCAGGTGCTCCATGTTTGGGGAAAAAAAGCAAATGCATTCCAGACCTTGAGGCTGTGCAGGGGATTTGTGAATCATCTCAAGGACACAATTATGGTGGGAGGTAAAGTAGGGTTTAAATGAGGTAATTATCACATGCCTGACCTGGACAACAGTGTGAAGAGTACAGTTTTAAGTAATGAGAGAGGAGAGGAAAAGCTAAAGGCATCTGTGAGCCCTTCTTGAACAATTAGAAGGGGGACCAGATGGTTTGGTCAAATTAATTTCATGCATTTCTCTGATCTGAAGTAATGGGTACAGTCATTCAATATATATGCAGGTCCCATTATGTGCCAAACACTAAGCTACATGCTGGGGACAGTCAGAGTCCTGTAACTGAGCCCCAGATCAACTGCGCTCTGCTCAAAAGTTAAAGCCCGAGACAGAAGTTAGTGGGAGGAAAAGCAGGTTTATTTGGAAAGCCAAAACCTGAGAAGATGGTGGACTAGTATCTTCAAGTACCATCTTAAGTCAGTGCAAATGTCGTGTTTATGAATTTTGTTGTTGTTGTTGTTGTTGTTGTTAAGGGCGGGGAGAGAGGAGGGAGTTGAGATCAAGAGGTGATCAATGACTGCAGACATCTGGGCACCATTGGGGATCCAAGGAGGTTGGGAACTTCTTTGTCCTTTGTCAGGTCACAATGCTCCTATAAATCTTTAGCAAAACATAGTTAGTTGTTGACATACTTTTCCTTTAATTTCAGAGTTAGTTTTAAAAAGGACATGGTATTTGCATAGTATCTCAGTGCTCTAAAATTATCCTAGCCTATAAGCAGGAAGGGGTAAAGACCCCTTAAAAATGGGGTTAGCTATGTTAGATCTTTTGCTGTTTCACTGTTATAGTTTCTACTCTCAAGGAGCTTACATGAGGACAGGAAATATGGGCAGTTAGAAAATGGCCTGTCAGGATGGGTGATCAGGGTCTTGGAATGAGCAGGGAATAGGACACCTCACCCAAATGTGGGGACCAGGTAAGTCTTTCAGGAGGCAGTGACAACCAAGTTGAGATTTTAAAAGGAGGTAGAAATTGGCCTCTAGGGAAGGAGCCTTTGGAGGACGGAGAACATCTGTAGCAGTGGAGCCAGAGAGAAGATAGCATGAGGCTGTTGAGGGACTAGAAGAAATGCTGGGTGGCTGGATCATAGGGGAAGGTCTGGAAGTGCAGCCACCCAGAAAGGACCTTATGGGTCACATTAGAGGATCTGGGATTTATTTTGCAGAGTGGAGAGTCACTGGATGACATTAAATAAATAAGACTACCTGTATACCCTTCTAGAAAGGCAGCTGTGACCGCAGGTGGACATGGATCACAAGAAGACAAGACTGGAAACGACATTGGGCCTTATTTCAGTAATCTGGGAAACAATGGCAATGTCCAAAAGAATTACCACAATCTTAGTGGCTCAAGACAATGCAAGTTTATTATCTCCTCATTCTGGTGGCCTGAAGTCAGTCATCAGGGCTGTGTTCCTTTCTGGAGGCTGTAGAGAAGAATC
>NW_012102066.1:2773978-2788566 GCF_000951045.1 Mandrillus leucophaeus | reverse complement strand
TTTGTTTGCACAAATCTCAGGTGCTCCATGTTTGGGGAAAAAAAGCAAATGCATTCCAGACCTTGAGGCTGTGCAGGGGATTTGTGAATCATCTCAAGGACACAATTATGGTGGGAGGTAAAGTAGAGTTTAAATGAGGTAATTATCACATGCCTGACCTGGACAACAGTGTGAAGAGTACAGTTTTAAGTAATGAGAGAGGAGAGGAAAAGCTAAAGGCATCTGTGAGCCCTTCTTGAACAATTAGAAGGGGGACCAGATGGTTTGGTCAAATTAATTTCATGCATTTCTCTGATCTGAAGTAATGGGTACAGTCATTCAATATATATGCAGGTCCCATTATGTGCCAAACACTAAGCTACATGCTGGGGACAGTCAGAGTCCTGTAACTGAGCCCCAGATCAACTGCGCTCTGCTCAAAAGTTAAAGCCCGAGACAGAAGTTAGTGGGAGGAAAAGCAGGTTTATTTGGAAAGCCAAAACCTGAGAAGATGGTGGACTAGTATCTTCAAGTACCATCTTAAGTCAGTGCAAATGTCGTGTTTATGAATTTTGTTGTTGTTGTTGTTGTTGTTGTTAAGGGCGGGGAGAGAGGAGGGAGTTGAGATCAAGAGGTGATCAATGACTGCAGACATCTGGGCACCATTGGGGATCCAAGGAGGTTGGGAACTTCTTTGTCCTTTGTCAGGTCACAATGCTCCTATAAATCTTTAGCAAAACATAGTTAGTTGTTGACATACTTTTCCTTTAATTTCAGAGTTAGTTTTAAAAAGGACATGGTATTTGCATAGTATCTCAGTGCTCTAAAATTATCCTAGCCTATAAGCAGGAAGGGGTAAAGACCCCTTAAAAATGGGGTTAGCTATGTTAGATCTTTTGCTGTTTCACTGTTATAGTTTCTACTCTCAAGGAGCTTACATGAGGACAGGAAATATGGGCAGTTAGAAAATGGCCTGTCAGGATGGGTGATCAGGGTCTTGGAATGAGCAGGGAATAGGACACCTCACCCAAATGTGGGGACCAGGTAAGTCTTTCAGGAGGCAGTGACAACCAAGTTGAGATTTTAAAAGGAGGTAGAAATTGGCCTCTAGGGAAGGAGCCTTTGGAGGACGGAGAACATCTGTAGCAGTGGAGCCAGAGAGAAGATAGCATGAGGCTGTTGAGGGACTAGAAGAAATGCTGGGTGGCTGGATCATAGGGGAAGGTCTGGAAGTGCAGCCACCCAGAAAGGACCTTATGGGTCACATTAGAGGATCTGGGATTTATTTTGCAGAGTGGAGAGTCACTGGATGACATTAAATAAATAAGACTACCTGTATACCCTTCTAGAAAGGCAGCTGTGACCGCAGGTGGACATGGATCACAAGAAGACAAGACTGGAAACGACATTGGGCCTTATTTCAGTAATCTGGGAAACAATGGCAATGTCCAAAAGAATTACCACAATCTTAGTGGCTCAAGACAATGCAAGTTTATTATCTCCTCATTCTGGTGGCCTGAAGTCAGTCATCAGGGCTGTGTTCCTTTCTGGAGGCTGTAGAGAAGAATCCGCTTCCTGGCTGCTTCCAGGCTGTAGAGGCTGCTGCATTCCTTGCCTCATGACTTCCTTGCTCTTCAAAGCCAGCAGTGGCTGCCCACTCTTTCGCATAGTGCCTTCCCTCTGGTTCTGACTCTTCTGCCTCTCTCTTCCCCATTTAAGGGTTCTTGAGATGACATTGTGCCCACCTGGATAATCCAGGCTAATCTCCTTATCCTAAGGTCAGCTGATTAGTAACTTCAATTTCATCTTCAGCCTTAATTCCCCCTTGCCATGTAACAATATATTCACAGGTTGGGGATTAAGGTGTTGACATCTGTTGGGGGTCATTGTGAGATACAGAAGTAGAAGATTCAGAAAGCAGAAGTAACAAACAGTGATAGATGACTTTTTGCAGAACAATCTGCATGCTCAGTCAATTCAGTTTCTTCCTCTCTTCTTTCCTTCGTTTACTTATTCACTTATAGGTTTGCACTATTTTTTTTCTAAATAGGTGGCTGACCATTCTTTACAAGAGGGAAAATATAAAGAGATCAGAGCAGAAGTGACTTAAGGGAAAATCTGAGTAAACGGCCAAGGTTTACCTCTAGAAATTGGTCTGGGATCTCCAACACAACAACAAAGTTGTGATTCCTGTGTTTTAGTCATCGTCTTGGTGATTTTACTCTGAAACACTTTCAGGGAATCATTACCATTCACCTTTAATAACTCTTTAGAAAAATCCCAGTAATTACCCATAAAATATCTAGTTTTAAACAATGTAACTCCCTGGTGATAGCTCCAAGATAAATTACCACATTTCCTCAATTCTAAATGTACATTTTCCCACATTATAATGTTTCTAAAATCAGGATTGATATGGACATTTAATATAGTGGGTGTTTTCTTTCTCTCTCTCTCTTTCTCTCTCTCTAAAGCTGTTTTTAGCTGATGACTTCTTACAATTAAGGGAATATGGTAATTGTGAAATGTACTTCTAGCTGTCCTGTTGTACTAGTTTATTAGTTATATAAGGGTTTTTTTTTGTCAAAACTGAATATTATTTTAGAGGAATTGATCTAAAGACAGTTAAAAATAAGCTGAATAATAGCCCCAAAAGATATGAGGTCTCCATCCATAGAACCTGTGACTATTACTTATATGGCAAAATCTTTGCAGATGTGATTAGGTTAAGGGACCTGAGACAGAGAGATTATCCTGGACTCTCAGGGTGGGTCCTAAACGCAATCCCATGAATACTTATAAAAAAGATATTTGACATACATAGAGGAAAAGGTCATGTGAAACAGAACAGGGAGAGATTTGAAGATGCTGACTTTGAAGAGTGGAGTGATGTGGCTACTAGACAAGGAATGCCAGCAGCCAACAGAAGTTGAAAGAGGCAAGGAACAGATTCTCCCCTTGAACTTCCAGAGGGAGTACAGCTCTGCTGACACCTTTATTGTTGTCCCGCTGATACTGATTTCAAACTTCTGATCTTTAGGACTATGACGGAATAAGTTTCTGTTGTTTAAAGCCACCGAAGGTGGGGTAATTTGTTACAGCACCCACAATAAACAAATACAGCAGCTTTTCTGACGGTAAGTGTGACACAGAACATTCCTATCTTGTGATGATAAAACAATTCCATGGGGGCCTAGGAAACTTTCATGTTCAATCTTAGTTATGCAAATTATAGCTTTTCCTTTAAATAATTCAGCCATTACAGTGAACTTTGTGATTGTCTCTCTAGCAAATAGTCCACTGCACCCCTCACCCTGCCATGATGTAACAGGCATAGAATCTGTACAGGGAAGTAAACTCCACCTGCAATTCGAGGGTGGGCTCTATCTATCTCTCTATCTCTATATCTATCTATCCACTTATTTATTTATTTTGAAACAGTCTCACTCTGTCACCCAGGCTGGAGTACAGTGGCATTATCTTGGCTCACTGCTACCTCTGATTCTTGGGTTCAAGTGATTCTTGTGCCTCAGCCTCCTAGGTAGCTGAGATTACAGGTGTGTGCTACCACACCTGGCTGATTTTTTTTTTTTTGTATGTGTATTTTTTTTTAGTAGATATGGAGTCTTGCCATGTTGGTCAGACTGGTCTCAAATTCCTGGCCTCAAGTGATCCAACCACCTTGGCCTCCCAAAGTGCTGGGATTACAGGATGGGCCACTGCGCCTGGTTAGCTCTATCTATTACTTAATCTATCCATGTTAAACCCATTTCTCCAACCGCACTGATTGTCTCAGTTACGGCGCACAAAGTTAATAGCAAATGAAATTCTCTTGGACATAGACGATGATATAGAAATATGATCCAAATCCTACTAATAAGTTATGAGATGTTTGCGAAAAATGGTTCCTCACCCTTTGCAAGAGTTTTTTTTTTTCTCACTGGATATGAACAAGGAAAAAGTTGATGGCATGGTAGACAGAATGGAGAGATGCGAAGATGTGGGTTCTGGATGACAATGTTGACATATTAGATTCTTTACTGAGTATCTATCATGGCATAAATACTGTTTCATACAGCTTATGTGATTATTTAATCTCTATAACAATGCTTTGAGGCACATAGGATACATACATTCACACTGATACACCTAGATACTTTTGTGTGGGGTAGGTGGGGAGATATGCATCACTGCCTGAAGCCACCAAGCACTGAAATCACATTGTAGCATGAGCAGAAAACTCCTCCCTGGTTTTCTGCAGTACAAGTCTAATCAGTCCCCAACTCTGAATTAACCCAACTCTCTGCTTTCTCCTGGATTGTTTGTATGGTTTGGATATTTGTCCCCTCCCAATTGTTTGTTGAAATTTGATCCCAATGTCGGAGGTGGGGCCTGGTGGAAGGTCTTTAAATCATAGGGGCAGGTCCCTCATTAATGGGTTAGTGCCTTTCTCATGGTTATGAGTGAGTTATTGATCTATTAGTTCATGAGAAAACTGATTGTTAAACAGAGCCTGGTATCTTCCTCCTTTCTGTCTTTCCTCCTCTCTCTCCATGTGATAACTGCTCTCCTTCCCCTTCTGCCATGATTGGAAGCTTCCTGTTGTTACCAGAAGCAGAAGCCAGAACCACGTTTCTACAGCCTGCAGAACTGAGAACCCAATAAACCTCTTTTACCAGCCTCATGTGTTTCCTTTATAACAACACAAATGGACTAAGGCAGGTATCAAATACTGTTAGTGAAAGCCGTGTAACTGAATAATATGACACCCCATAACCCCATCATTTCCCACTTCATTTTAGATATGAGTGCTGCTCAGTTATTCCTTCACTTGCTACCTGTCAGCTAGCATTCAATTCCCTAATATAATTCAGTCCCCAACTCTGAATTAACCCAACTCTCTGCTTTCTCCTGGATTGTTTGTATGGTTTGGATATTTGTCCCCTCCCAATTGTTTGTTGAAATTTGATCCCAATGTCGGAGGTGGGGCCTGGTGGAAGGTCTTTAAATCATAGGGGCAGGTCCCTCATTAATGGGTTAGTGCCTTTCTCATGGTTATGAGAACATTCCTATCTTGTGATGATAAAACAATTCCATGGGGGCCTAGGAAACTTTCATGTTCAATCTTAGTTATGCAAATTATAGCTTTTCCTTTAAATAATTCAGCCATTACAGTGAACTTTGTGATTGTCTCTCTAGCAAATAGTCCACTGCACCCCTCACCCTGCCATGATGTAACAGGCATAGAATCTGTACAGGGAAGTAAACTCCACCTGCAATTCGAGGGTGGGCTCTATCTATCTCTCTATCTCTATATCTATCTATCCACTTATTTATTTATTTTGAAACAGTCTCACTCTGTCACCCAGGCTGGAGTACAGTGGCATTATCTTGGCTCACTGCTACCTCTGATTCTTGGGTTCAAGTGATTCTTGTGCCTCAGCCTCCTAGGTAGCTGAGATTACAGGTGTGTGCTACCACACCTGGCTGATTTTTTTTTTTTTGTATGTGTATTTTTTTTTAGTAGATATGGAGTCTTGCCATGTTGGTCAGACTGGTCTCAAATTCCTGGCCTCAAGTGATCCAACCACCTTGGCCTCCCAAAGTGCTGGGATTACAGGATGGGCCACTGCGCCTGGTTAGCTCTATCTATTACTTAATCTATCCATGTTAAACCCATTTCTCCAACCGCACTGATTGTCTCAGTTACGGCGCACAAAGTTAATAGCAAATGAAATTCTCTTGGACATAGACGATGATATAGAAATATGATCCAAATCCTACTAATAAGTTATGAGATGTTTGCGAAAAATGGTTCCTCACCCTTTGCAAGAGTTTTTTTTTTTCTCACTGGATATGAACAAGGAAAAAGTTGATGGCATGGTAGACAGAATGGAGAGATGCGAAGATGTGGGTTCTGGATGACAATGTTGACATATTAGATTCTTTACTGAGTATCTATCATGGCATAAATACTGTTTCATACAGCTTATGTGATTATTTAATCTCTATAACAATGCTTTGAGGCACATAGGATACATACATTCACACTGATACACCTAGATACTTTTGTGTGGGGTAGGTGGGGAGATATGCATCACTGCCTGAAGCCACCAAGCACTGAAATCACATTGTAGCATGAGCAGAAAACTCCTCCCTGGTTTTCTGCAGTACAAGTCTAATCAGTCCCCAACTCTGAATTAACCCAACTCTCTGCTTTCTCCTGGATTGTTTGTATGGTTTGGATATTTGTCCCCTCCCAATTGTTTGTTGAAATTTGATCCCAATGTCGGAGGTGGGGCCTGGTGGAAGGTCTTTAAATCATAGGGGCAGGTCCCTCATTAATGGGTTAGTGCCTTTCTCATGGTTATGAGTGAGTTATTGATCTATTAGTTCATGAGAAAACTGATTGTTAAACAGAGCCTGGTATCTTCCTCCTTTCTGTCTTTCCTCCTCTCTCTCCATGTGATAACTGCTCTCCTTCCCCTTCTGCCATGATTGGAAGCTTCCTGTTGTTACCAGAAGCAGAAGCCAGAACCACGTTTCTACAGCCTGCAGAACTGAGAACCCAATAAACCTCTTTTACCAGCCTCATGTGTTTCCTTTATAACAACACAAATGGACTAAGGCAGGTATCAAATACTGTTAGTGAAAGCCGTGTAACTGAATAATATGACACCCCATAACCCCATCATTTCCCACTTCATTTTAGATATGAGTGCTGCTCAGTTATTCCTTCACTTGCTACCTGCCAGCTAGCATTCAATTCCCTAATATAATTATAAACATTTATTGCTTTCCTCTATTGCCCCAACCCACTTGATTTTCCTGCTGTCCACAGAAGACCTTGCTTATCATGTCACAGAGATGAGGGTGTCACTTGTGAACATCCTCAACCAGTTCACCCATCCTCCTTTCTCACTCAGTCGTGGGTTACAGCTGGGTTCAGCTGTGCAAGGTTCTCTACCTCTAAATTAGTTCCCATGGTTGTCTATTAGCCCAACCTCCGACATTCTGCAGGGACTGTGCACTAACAAGGGAAAACTGAACTCATTAACAGCTCTTCCCCTCATTAAAATCTTGCCTTTCTCCTTGTATTCCATATTGCTGTGGTAATTGGAAATTAAGGAAAATGGAGGTAGGAATGAATGGGTGTAGGAGGCAAAGCATTAAAATAGCTAAATCAGAATTCTCTGTCTCGAAAGCCTCAGGAAGATAAGGGAATTGTACTGATTTATCCCTGACTGCATTAGGAAGGCAGAACTAAGCTATCAACAAGGACAGCAACAGAGCCAGGTCAGCTCCCTCATTTACATCTTACATAGTGGGGAATTATCATGGGTGGACTAAGAAACCTATCATCTTTTACTAGTATAGAAGCACTTCAGAGCACTATACAGGAAATACCCTAAGCTTTGCTAAGTGAAAATAACAGGTTTTCAACCACTTTTCATTGAGGGTATGATGATACAAGAAGGCAAGCATCAAATATTTTATACAGCTCCCTAATTCAATAATCTTCCTTAGATTTTCCCTCTCTACAACCCCCTATCCACTTATTACCTTTCCCAGAATCATCACCCAACTACTGTTCCTCCTCTTATTGCTGTTGCAGACATTAGCCTCAACATTCCTGTGATAGACAATACTATCTTCCCCGATCTCCATCTGATGAAATCCTGCTCACCTTTCAAAGTCCAACCCAAATGTTATTTCTTCTGTGAAAACTACAGTGGCTTCCCTTTTCGCTCATCTTATCAGAGAAGATTGGTCATCCCAGTCACTAACCTAGTGCTCATACTCCCAATGACATCCATATATGATTAGTCAGGCAAATCATTCTTATTTAGCTTTGCACTCTGGGAATGGAAGGGCAGAGACATGATATCTTTGTCTTTATAGCCCCTATTCCTAACACTGCTGTTGACACTATTTTGTTGAAATGAGTGCTCTAAATATAAGAATACATGTATAGGCCTATTGCCACAAAGGTTTGTAAGTTGTTCATAATTCTCAGGAAACACAGCAAGTATAAGTGCTGGGCGTTGTTGTGTTGCATAATTCCAAGAGGCAATGCAATTTGAGTTAGGGAAGTTGTGAATGGGGAAAGACAGAGGCGCCGTACACTGAAGCCTAAAGAAACAGCACAAATCCTACTACAGCCCTTTTGCTATCTCTTCAAGTCAGTCCTGAAATGACCTGGGAGAAGAGTGCCAGACAGAGAAAGTTGCAAATTGGCTCATCTCCACTGTGGACTAGGAACTCACTGAACTGAGATACATACATGAAAAGGGCACAGAGATGATTACTTTTCAAAGGTATATAAAACACCTAAGTAGAATAATACATGAATATTTCAGTACCACTAAATTCCTCACTGCATTAAAATCTGTCATCCATACAGTAATAGATGGTTTTGAACTTATCACTCTCATATTTCCAAACTAGCAAATATAAAAGGGTTTCTGCATGCTTATTTCCTTGATTTTCTTCATTTTAATTTTTTTAAATTAGATTTTTAAATGTTGTAGGTACATAGTAGGTGTATATATTTATGAAGTACATGAGATATTTGATACAAACATGCAATGTAAAATAAGCACATCATGGAGAATGGGGGTATTTGTCCCAGCAAGCATTTATCCTTCGAGTTACAATCAATCCAATTACATTATTTAAGTTATTTTTAAATACACAAATAAGTTATTATTGACTATAGTCACTCTATTGTGCTATCAAATAGTACCCAGTTCTGCATGTTTGTTTAGACAAAACTTTGCTAGTCACAGCACAGATTGTGCTGATTGTAGACTATTGATAAGCTTTACTTGGAGAATCAAATATTATCACCTTTTGTTATCACTTCCGACATGCCAGGCACTATAGCGAGCACTCATATAAATGCAAGTAGGATTGTCCTTGGACTCACAGGTAAGGAAAGGAAGGCTTTTCTCTAAGAGGCTGGATGATTTATTCAAGGCCACAATCCAGCAAGTGAGAGGCCAGGATATGAAACTCAATCTGATGAATGTTACAGCCCATGCCCTTAATTACCAGGAAGAGCATAATGTTCTCTAATGAGGTGCAGGACGTGCAGCCACCCAAATGCTGCCAGAGGTTGCTGCTGGCAGGAGGGGGATGTGAAGCTTTCCCCAAGTAGAAGAACCCCCCCTTCTCCAGACCTTTCTCAAGTCTCACAGAAGCATGTGTTTCATTTTGTCCTGTTTCCTGTGGAATTTTCCATCAGCAAGGACACCAGGGTTTGGGAACAGAAACAAGAGGTTAGAAGTTTCTCTGTCTGTACCTCCATGCTGAGGCCATCATCCTTGAAGGCAACACAAGGAAGGTCTTTTGATCATTTGTAGCTGCTTCAGCTTGAAGGGACCTGTGTGTGTTTTCCTGGGTATCAAGCCTTGGGATTTGCACTTCCAAAAATGCTCCTCCTACCATCTCTCATAGTCTCCAATCTCTAGTGTCACCTCTGTAAGGCTGTCCTCTTTGTTTCCATAGGTTCCTGTCCTTATCCTAGTTAGAGTCCCTACACCATATCCAAATCACTGGTTCACTGATTTCCCTCAGTGACCTGGATGCTCCTTGGGGTCATGATCTCTGTCTTCTTCACTGTCCTATCTCTGACGCCTAGCACTGTGTGTGGCACTTCGTCTGAGTTCAGTAAATAATACTTCCTTTATGAATGAATGATTATTTCATATTAACTGTTATCAGCTATCGAGGATCTGAGGAAGGAAGGATCAGAACTGGTAGGTGCTATTTTATGGAATAGGGAGAGGATGGTCATCAGAGAAGATTCAGGACACAAATTGCTATTAAGGCTAGAATCAAGGAGGAGCATTGGATCAGGTTTGGGGAGTCATAGGGCTAGGTTAGGGCAGAAAATGAGGTATTCTTCATAGTCATAGGATACAGGGTACTTGTTGTGATGGGGAGGAGGCAGCATGAGAAGGAGTGGAATAACAGAAAGCAAGAAGAAAATACTACAAAAAAATTTTAATCATAAATTGTGGTTAAAAGTATTCTCTCTGTCTCTCTCTCTCTCCAGATATATATATATATATATATATATAGTCTATGATAATAATCATATGTACTTGATTCTTGGCTCATGTGATTAGGAGGCCATGCAGTCCCATGATCTGCCATCTACAAATGGAGAAAGCTGGTGGTATAATTCAGTCCAGGTCTGAAGGGAGAACTGGGGTTGGTGGTGGAGGTGGGAAGTGCTTGTGTAAGTCCCGGAGTCCAAAGGCCCAAGAACCAGGAGCTCCAATGACCAAGGGCAGGAGAAGATGATGTCCCAGCTCAAGAAGAGAGAGAGAAAATTTGCCGTTCCTCTGCCTTTTTGTTATATTCAGGCCCTCGAATGATTGGATAATGTCCATGTACATTGTGGAGGGCCATCTGCTTTACTCAGTCCCCAAGTTCAAATGCTAATCTCTTCTGGAAACATCGCGGACACATCCAGAAATAACGTTTTGCCAGCTATCTGGGCATCCCTTAGTTTAGTCAAGTTGACACATAAAATTAACTACCAAAGTAGTTAATGTAATGAGACCGTGTTTCTTAGACCTTCTACAATAAGCTAAGAACAGTGGCAGTTAATACGTGTCATGCCCTGCCCATTCTAAGTACTTTTATACATTCTGTAATCTCTATAACTCTGTGAACTATGTACTATCGTTTCCAAATTACAGTTTAAAAATGGAGCATAGAGAGGCTGAATTATTTGACTGAGGTCACACGCTGGTAAGTGGTAGAACTGCAATTTCAACCCAGGGAGTTTGATTCTAGGTCTGTTCCCTGGCACGGACTGAGGTAGTCACAATGGGAAATATAAAAGTAGATAATTTTGAGAACTACATGGGAGGAAAGAGTTTGGAATTGCTGTTGGCTGGATTTGCAGGGGCAAAGTGAAAAGGGCAGGCAAGAGGGAAGGATAGTTAATAAGAAAGAGAAAAAAATGAAAATGGTTTATTTTTGTTTACCTGGTATTTTGAAGATCAGAGAGAAAACATTTATCAAATTATGTCATCTTATTTTACTCCAAACAAATGTAAGGGAACATAAACTATGATGGTAACTGGGTAGATACAGCAGTCATCACTGATGCCAGAAGATAACAAAACTAGTTTCTTGCTAATAAAAAATAAAGCACCTTTCAGCTGTGATTATAAATATATACTTTTACTTACATCGGGCATAGGTTAGGTTGGAAAATGTCCTCTTTTCCCAAGCAAAATAAGTAATGAAGTTTAACATCTTTTACCTTTAAGTAAGATATGGATTCAACCTCGGCTCCTCTTTTTACTAGCTTTGTTAATTTGAACAAGTTAGTTGCCTTATTCTTCATGGGATTTCATAGGTTAAATTTGCAATATGTAGAAATCATCAAGTTCAATGTGTACACACAGTAATTGCCCCCATAAATGGTATCTATCATTAGCAATAGCCAGCCTGATGAAAGCCAAGTGCTCTGTTCTTGTGGTCCTTGTAGTTCTTGCCAGTGGAAGCACATCACTCACAAAGTTGAAGGGGGGCCTTGTGGCTGTCTCTCCTGAAAATGCATCGGACAGTGGGATTTTTTTGTGTGTGTGTTCAAAAAAGCACATTTGAAAAGGCTGAAACTTTACCCAAATTTGGATTTTCTCCAACACAAAGGCTTATGCTAAGGTATTCAGTAAGATTGCATCTAGTAGTGCCAAGCAAAACCACTTTACATAATTAGAGAGGCCGTGGTGGAGCCATATGTCCCAGGAATGGTTGAGTGGGTTTATAGTTGGAAACAGAAGAGAAACTGAAGTAGGGCTTCACCCAAAACATCATCATCACCCAAATGGTTGACATTTCTGCTACTTTTCTGAAGTGGATCGTGAAAAAATTGGCAGGTAGCTCCTCAACATGCAAGTAGATGGAATCACTGACATATGGTACTGCAAGCTATTGGGTTTTGTTCATTATGGCTAATTTGAGGTATACTCATCCTTCACATTTTAATTCATGCTCACAAATAACCTTCAAAACTTGGTTGGACTTGCCTGCTCGTTCACAAACCCTGAGCTTGCTTCATTTGTATCACCTGCTATCTTATTACCTGAAACGGGCTCAGAGGTCTGTGCTCTAAACTTCTATCTCCCACAGGGCAGAAACACTGTCTCACCTGTTTTTGTATCTCAGCGGTTACTTCATAGAAAAAGTATTAATAGCTTCTATTCTTTTTTATCATATAGCAGTTCCAAATATGATTTTATTTTATCTTTCTATGAGGTAGACACTACTATGACCCCAACTTATGTATGAGAAACAGAGGCACAGGTGGCTAAGCTAGAAAGGAAATTCAGGTCAGGTTATCCCACTCCAGTCCCTACATAAACCAATGCACTAGATTGTACTTCACAGCCTGTGTGGAATAATCCTCACATTACTCTTCCTGAATAAAATAAGAGGGCTTGAGAGAGTAAGTTTACTTAGAGTCTCATGACTTGGAATAAAACAAAAAGATAGGTTTAATTTCTAAAAATACTGATAACCTTGCTCTTCACATTCCACAAAATTCTTTCATTTGCTCATAAGCAGCCTTTTGGGTTACACATTCTCTTTAATCACGTTATATGTAATGGCTATGTTTCTACAATCAACTTTGGACTTACTATATATTTCCATCACAAAGAACAGAACCATACCAGGTGCAATATTAATGAGATATCTTTGGATTATTGGCATTATCTATGGAGGATTTCAATATCAATCCTTAATCCTTGACATAAAATGTGGTTTGCCGACAATTCAGTCCCCCAGGCATGGCTGCTGTTATACTGTGGGTACCTTTATTCAGGCAAGAGCCTACCATGAGACAGAACTATCGGAAACTTCCTTTTAAAGGCAACAACATGTAAAGTATGAAAGAAAATCTTAAACAGAGCCTTAAAAAAGTTGAAGTACTGAATGTCAGCATACCTGTGTCTACTGAGTGACCTGGGTGCTGGATAACCTGAGGGAATGAGGCCATTAGAGTCTTTGAGAACTGAATGGAGACCTGCGGTATGACAGAGACCAAACACAACCCATGGCAAAGGGCTGGGAGAGTCATTTTAGGTGATAGGCACAGCTGGACCCCTATCACACTGCTTCTCCCACTGCCTTCCTAAAGATTCCTTTCATAAAATCTCAAGGGTCATTAAGAAATAGAGCTGGCATCTGACAATCCACGGAAGGAACTGCTTTTCTGCTCACTTTAGAGAAATGGCTACATGCCACATCGAGCAGAAGATGATGAGGACAATAATGATGATGATGGTGGTGAGTGTTCACTGAGTTCTTACTATGTGTCACTTACTCACCGGTTTAATCACTCTCACCCCAGAATTTGTGGGGTCTGGGGCAAGAGTAGAAATGGAGGTCACATGACCTATTTTCATCCACTTCAAAATTATTAATCAAGATAAACAGTTACAAACTATGTTCTATTTTCCTATTTGACAAATATTCCTTCATAAAAACCTGAAAGGCCATGAGTCTGGGAATTACGCCTTCTCAGCCTCCTCAAAGCTCTGTGTGGGAGTGTGGGAGCACAGGAAAAGACCACCTCAGTTCACCTCCTTCTCTTCCCACTCAGTCTGTGCAACTCTGCAAGGGGACATAGGTGTGTACAGGTCAACATCCAAGTCCACAAATCGAAGCACCCCCCATACCCTTGCTAACTGCCCCTTCTTCAGGAGGAGAGATGGTCACACAGGCAGGGTAGGGTAGCCACCTGATATGGCCTGGCTCTGTGTCCCCATCCAAAATCTCATCTTGAATTGTAATCTGAATTGTAATCCCCGTGTGTTGGGGAAGGGACTCGTGAGAGGTGATTGGATCATGGGGGCGGTTCCCTCATGCTGTTCTTGTGATAGTGAGTGAGTGACTTCTCATGAGATCAAATGGCTTTATAAGGGGCTCTTCCCCCTTCACTCTCACTCTGTCTCTCTTCTGACACCTTGTGAAGAAGGTACCTACTTCCCCTACCACCATGATTGTAAGTTTCTGAAGGCATCCCCAGCCATGTGGAACTGTAAGTCAATTAAATCTCTTTTCTTTATAAATTACAGAGTCTCAGATATATCTTTAAAGCAATGTGAAAACAAACTAATACATCAACCTTCAGGAGGACAGATGGAAAAAAAGAAGCCTGCAAAGGCTCTGAAGCAGATGTAAGGGCATTAGGGCAGGAAGCTAGAGTTCTGGTGCCCAGAACTTGTTCTGGAAGGGGTAACATGAACTGGAGGATGGGGCAAACACTTTTTTGACATCTCTCCACATTTCCTAGATTCCTCACTTTGGAAGAAAGAGCACTACTATAGAAGGGTAAAAATGGTTCCCTCTGAATTCCAGAGCCCAGGATGAAAACCTTCTGCCCAGGTCTGAGGTATACCGGCTTTATATGAATCATCTAATTTAACATTTTACTGCTTTTAAAATCCATGAAATCACTACTGTTCTTATCCTCTTACAGATGAGAAAACTGAGACATACAAGAGTTCAGTAACTTGCCCACTAGTGATAGAATCCGATAAGGGCAGTCTGACACCAGAACATGTCCTATAATATGCTGT
>NW_012102066.1:2771040-2773458 GCF_000951045.1 Mandrillus leucophaeus | reverse complement strand
TCAGTTCAAGGTATTTGGAGAAGCATTCTGTCTTCATCCTTAAGGGCAAGGCAAGGTAAGGCTCTCTTTTGAAAATAGAAATTCAAGTCAATAAGAAACAATGTGTTTTTCTGGGAGATGAAATCAGAGTTCAGCTGGTCCTGGTTATAAGGAAAAAGCTAGGATGCTGACCAGAGCCTTCTATACAGAGCACAAATGAACCACTAACATGCAAGAACCAAAAGACAAGCTCTGGTTGCCAAGTGTTTGGTTTTGCCCCATACTGTGAAGATGTATTTAAAATATATTTTCGAAGTATGTTTGAGAAACACCACTACAGTCCCAGGGAGTGGCATGATCCCTGGCACATAAATATAATCATTCATTTGCCAACTAATGGTACCTCTAATTTTGAATATGTTCTTATTGACAAGCTGCACAGAATATAGTACTTAAAATAAATAAAAAATACTGTGCTTTCCTTTCTTAAACTTTTATGATGCACAGCCAAAGGGGATGTATCAGAACAAGCAAATGAGCAACATCTGACTCTTCAAGTTAAACAATTTTTTAAGCTAAGCTTTAAAAACTGTCATTTTAAAACTTTGTCAGCATTTAATTACTGTGTAAATTGTACAAATACACTTCAATTAATTACTTTCAGATGTTTTTAAGTGATAAAAGAGCACTACTTTCCATTTTAATTTATATAAACCACTTTCTAATTTTGGTTCAAGTATTTTATATTTTTATGGTTTCATTATGGCTCTCCTTTTTGATTTAATTACATGTTGCTAAAATATCCTTTTTTTCTACTAAAGAGTACTGGAATTCTACCTTTTTCCATGTTAAGAAGTTCAAAATCTATTGAGAGTACCTACAAATAGCATTAACTATATGAGACAGATACAGTACTACATTTTACTGTTTAAAAAACAAATCAGTTAGGAACTGTTCCAGACTAAAGAGAAACTTCAAATATATGCAATATTTGATCCCAGCCTGGATTCTGTACCAGAGTGACAAAAAATGCTATAAAGGACATTAGTGACTCAATTCATAGAATTAGAGTGCAAATGGCATGTTAAAATATCACATGTGTGTATATATAAAGGGAGAGATCAGGCACATGTGTGGGAGAGTTCAAATGATAAAGAAAATGGAGTTAAGTATTAGTAAGAGGTGAATCTGGGTAAGGGCTATATGGTTTTCATTTTGCTATTTTTATTCTTGCAACTTTTTGATAAGTTGGAGATTATTTCTAATAAATAGTTTTCTAAAATCGTGTGTTATAAAAATTTTTTCTCAGCACTTTCTTCCCTGGAAAATTCTTTCATGGATTCATAAGCTTAGTTACCTAACGATAAATAAATGTTTAATATTTACTGCCCTTGCCTTATTACGGTCTCACTTGGTTCTAGCTGAGTCTGAGGCAACCAGCCAATGTGGCAGTAGGTTTAGCTGGAACATTGGAAAAGTCAAGGAGAAGTCATGCTTGGGACAAAGAGGCCAGGCCTGGCTTCCCTCTCCCCCGAGCCTTTCCTCCCAGCACTAACCTTTGGAAGTTTTGAGTCTTACTGCACCAAGATGTGGTGAGTGGTTTGCACTTCATCAGTGCTACTACATGAATGACTGCGTGAGCAAATAAATGAGCAACTGCAAGAACAATAACAAATCTTTTCAGCTATTTTATGTAAAATGTAGGCAATTGACTTTTACTTCTTGGAAAACAGAATAGACGTACTTTTTCCTATTCTTCCTGCTAAGCACAACTAAAAAGCCTAGAGATTATATAAACAATAATAAAACAAATCTAAGAAGACTCTGAAAGATGGTGAGATAAAGGCAGACTGACTAGGAATTTTGGGACTCAAGGAGTGACACAGTGGTGAGATCTCTGGCTTTTCTCTCTGCTGCTTTATATATCCCAGATTTGGAACTGGGAAAGTCAACAACTCAAAAATGCCAACAAGGATGAAAAAAAAAAAAAAAAGCCCAATGAAAGCCTGCTCTCTCTAGTTAAAGGACAAGGAAAGAGGCAGCCAGATAAAACAAAAAACTTTTAGCCATTGCTCTACTCTAGCCAAACACCACAGAAAAAACAAAAAAACTGGCCCCACCACCCATGCCAACAAATGCCAAAGTGGAGAGTCTAGACTTCAACCTTCTCTGAGCTGTAAGGAGCTGATTCAGTTTGCCCCCCACCTGACCTCTCTCCCACTGAGGTGGTATCAGAGAAGGCCAAATAAGGAGCTGGGACATTTATCCCCTCTGAGCGGCAACAAATCCTGTTTTTTCCCTTACCTCCCGTGTCAACGGAGACCACATGCATGGGGAGGCTGGGCTTCTGCCTCCACCCAGCAGTAATGAGGCATCTCTCCCTCTTCCCCGTGGGTGGAGTCAGGAGAGGCCTCATGGAGAGTCAAGAGTTTTTCACCA
>NW_012102066.1:2766940-2768630 GCF_000951045.1 Mandrillus leucophaeus | reverse complement strand
TTCTTGCTGCTTGTCCATGTGAACGTCTAAGCATCGCCTGTTCCTGCTATTTATCGGGACACCCCATAATCTCACAGTGGAGGCTCCACACCAAAGCTTCCCGACCACTGTCAGGCCCTCCAGAGAGCCTGTCTTGTGGCAGATGGATTTCCTGTCTTTCCTGCCTCACCTCAGAGGAAGCATCAGATTCCAGATCCATGCCTTTCCCTTCTGGGTCCATCTGGCTTAATCTAATCAAACGTAGGCAGACGTGTTCAATGTATGCAGTGGGGGAATCCCACATATTCTCGACTATATTACTTTGTATAACACACACACAGACACGCACACACACACATTGAACTTTGAAGATGGAAGGGGCCTTAGAAGTTAGACAAAGTGGTGGTGCCTAGAATTTTAGATTTTCCAGATAAGTAGAATGTAGAAAAAAAAAAAAAAGAGGAAGGGCAAGGAGAGAAAAGGTATTTTGCCCTAACAAGGGACATCAGATTTTACCATTATTTAATAAGAGAAAGGACATTGTTAACAACATAGGATAAACAATCTCAGAATGTAAAAATTACATAGATTAACTTTATTAAAAAATTCACTATATTGTCTTTTTCTTCCTGTTTTCAATATTTCACTTGGTCTCATACTCCTGAAAACTTTTTTGTAGCCTAAAAATGTTGCTCCAACCAGCAATGGGGAATCACTGAGCAAGGCCAACCCTCTTGTTTCACAGATGAGAAAATGATTCATTTATTCAGGATTACTAACCAACCAATGGCCTACTGGTGTGCACCAATTTCTAGTTCAACGTTTCTTTTACTACATTTGCTAAATTAAGTTTCTGATCATGATAATGATTTCCGTTTTGGTGTTGATATCAGCAACAACTATATTTAATCTCAGTTAACCATCTATCTCCTCCAAGGACTGTGAATAATCAGGGGTTCATATTAATCATTTATAGAGGTCTCACCAGAAGAGATCTTGCATATCAAGTAACAAAAATAGTGTGACTTCAACAGTAACATTCCTGATTATGTATTGCAATAAACAGATACTGCAGTATTGTTTTTGTAGAGATTCTTATTTGGTAAAAATTTGCTCCTTAAAGTGATTACCAAGGTTTGAAGATTTTGCTCATAACTGAGAATAACAGAGCTCACTCTTTTCAAATTTTTCCATCTCTTGTGTGCATGAATTTAAGAACTAAGCAGTCAAATGGCATCTCTTTCTAAGCTTATAGCTATTTTTAATTTTTCTCTTTCTCTAGCAATATTACCAATTTCTATTCTCATATTCTGTGTTATTTTTGATTAATTCTATCCAGAGATGTGGTTTCAGTTTTTCTCATTCCAGTCTATTTTTCCATTCCTCTCGGCCATGTTTTCCTAAAGTAGCTTAGGAATTTGCTCTTTGGCACTGAAGTGAATAAATCACCCTTAATCTGGCATGTGAATGAATATCTGATCACATTCTATAATTTTACTTTGAGAACCCTCATCAACTATTTCTGCTTCATTAATCCTAAGAAATTTTGGACATTTAGCCCAGTGTAACGTGGGTTTTATAAAAGACAAAAAAGAAGCATAAATGTGTAATCTTAGCATAAGAATAAGAGAACAAAGTTTTGGAAAGAATAATCCAAGCCACAAAGATTGCTGCCTGTTCAAAAAGGACACTCATAATTCCTGCTTTTTTT
>NW_012102066.1:2759722-2761690 GCF_000951045.1 Mandrillus leucophaeus | reverse complement strand
GTTTGAGGAATGGAGGGGACAGATGGAAGAATCAGTGAACTAACTGGAAGGTAAAACAATAGAAATGATAAAATCTGAAGTTCAGAGAAAAAAAATAGACTGAAAAAGATGAACAGCCTCAGAGACCTGTTGGATTATCCCAAAACATTGAATATTCATGTCATTGGAGTACTGGAAAGAGAGGAGAAAGAAAGTGAGGCTAAAAAGGGATTCGAATAAATTATTGCTAAAATATTTCCAAATTTGTCAAAACACCTGAACCTATAGATTGAAGAAGTTGAGTAAATCCCAAACATGATAAAAACCAAAGAAATTCACACCAAGGCATATAAAAAAACTTCAGAAAACTAAAGACAAAGAAAAAACTCTTGAAACCAGCCAGAGAGAAAATACGCATTTCCTATGAGGAAAAAAATAATTGAATGCCCTTAGATTTTCCATCAGAATCCACGTAGGCCAGAAGGAAGCAGAAAAACAAGTTTCAAGTGCTGAAAGAAAGGACTGTCAACCTACAATTTTATATCCAGTGAAAATATTCTTCAGGAATAAAGGGGACATCAAGGCATGCTCAGAAGAAGGAAAACTAGGACAATTTGTCACCAGCAGATTTGCACTAAAAGTATGGCTCCAGGAAGTTTCCTAAACAGAAAGGAAATGATAGAAGAAAACTTGGGACATAGGAAGAAAGAACATGGCAAGCAAAAATATGGTTAAATAAATAGACTTTCCAGACTCTTCTTGAGTTTTCTAAGTTATACTGAAGCAAAAATTATAACACTATCTGATATGGTTCTAAATGTTTGCAGCTACAAGATCTATGAGTTTGCAGTATCTATGCAGAAGAAAGCGGAGGAAAGCAATGAATTGTCTGATGAACTTGAGAAAACAAAAAAAAAACTTCAGAAGCAAAGACCAAACTAAAAGGAATACATAGCAAATGTAAATTTAGCCATATACATACACATAGGCATATACAGATCCAGAGGGTGATGCAGTGGACCTCAGAAGAATGAAATTGTATGTGAAGTTACTTAAGGATGTTTTCAATAGAATGGCTATTGACAAGCCTGAAGGCCTGGTTGTGGAGTCCACCTCATGACCTTGTATGTACGGGCAGACATCTAACCTGCTCTTGTGAACTGCAGCCTCTTTTGGTAAGCCACCTATACTATCCCCTCTTGAAGAGGGGCATCTGCCATTGCTTGTATTGTCCTCCTCAGTAGCCAAGCCCTCATTTCCTCCTGAAACACGTTCCTTCTTGCTGCTTGTCCATGTGAACGTCTAAGCATCGCCTGTTCCTGCTATTTATCGGGACACCCCATAATCTCACAGTGGAGGCTCCACACCAAAGCTTCCCGACCACTGTCAGGCCCTCCAGAGAGCCTGTCTTGTGGCAGATGGATTTCCTGTCTTTCCTGCCTCACCTCAGAGGAAGCATCAGATTCCAGATCCATGCCTTTCCCTTCTGGGTCCATCTGGCTTAATCTAATCAAACGTAGGCAGACGTGTTCAATGTATGCAGTGGGGGAATCCCACATATTCTCGACTATATTACTTTGTATAACACACACACAGACACGCACACACACACATTGAACTTTGAAGATGGAAGGGGCCTTAGAAGTTAGACAAAGTGGTGGTGCCTAGAATTTTAGATTTTCCAGATAAGTAGAATGTAGAAAAAAAAAAAAAAGAGGAAGGGCAAGGAGAGAAAAGGTATTTTGCCCTAACAAGGGACATCAGATTTTGCCATTACTTAATAAGAGAAAGGACATTGTTAACAACATAGGATAAACAATCTCAGAATGTAAAAATTACATAGATTAACTTTATTAAAAAATTCACTATATTGTCTTTTTCTTCCTGTTTTCAATATTTCACTTGGTCTCATACTCCTGAAAACTTTTTTGTAGCCTAAAAATGTTGCTCCAACCAGCAATGGGGAATCACTGAGCAAGGCCAACCCTC
>NW_012102066.1:2742440-2758832 GCF_000951045.1 Mandrillus leucophaeus | reverse complement strand
TTCATGGGAAACCAGTTTGCTTACTTGCAAACTTTGCCACACAAAACCAGACAACATGAGGTTTTGATCACAAGACTATCGGAAAGATCAAGTTCTGATCACTTAACAGAGTTGAAAGAAATAAAATATTTTACTAAGTTTTACAGTATAACTATACAAGTTAAGTGAACTATATAAATTAACTGAATAATTTCCAAATATAGTTTGGAGGTTAAGGAATTTGGCGTTAACAAAAATAAACATTCCAAGTAGGCTATGTAAGAGTGGTGGCACTAGGCAAGTTACTCGACTAATCAAAGCCACACTTTTCTCTTCAGTATTACCTACCTGATAGAATTGACCATAACAATGGCAATTATAATTAATTAGCATTTATGGAAACTTTACTATTCTAGACAGTGTGCTAAGTATTTAACCCTCAAAACACCTCATTATGATGAAGCTTGAAGTCATTGTCACAGCTGGTGAAGCTGGGGTTCAAATCTAGAACCTCTGACTGTAGAAGCCATGCTCAAAACACCCGTTAAAATGGGTATTATTTGAGGTAATGAACAAAAAGTGCTTAGTATTATATCTGACATTATAAGGGCTTAGTAAAAGCTTGTAGTTATTTTTAATATCAGAAGAATGTTTGATTAATACAAAAGAAAATTAATATAATAACATCTTAAGGGATATTGTAGCTTATTACATGTTCTGGTTAAGCGTTGACATCCTGACAACCACTAGATTCCTTGAGGACAGGCACTGAGTGCCATTTTCTTTCTTAGCCCCAAATTCCAATACTGACTGCCTATTTTAGAGTAGTCTATAAACATAAATTGAAGTAAAAGTTTTCAGAATGGTCATAAATGTTTAGTGAAGTCCTCATTTAATCTATCACAAGCATCGAAACTCCCAAAGAAAATCTGGGCAGTAGCAGCTGGCCTAGAGCGAAAGTCCCTGCCTCCTTTTGCCTGTATGTAATAAGGGTACAGCCCTCATTACTGGCAAGTGTTCCCATCTTTAAAACACATCTAAGATGCGAAGAACTTTGTCTTATTTTTGCCCTTATCACATTGTATTTATTAAGTAACCATCTGTTTCCAAAATTGTAGTGAAGTCATATAAAACAAGGTAAGGGCTGACTGCTCCCTAAAGTCATTTAAATAAGACACTGAAAATTCTCAAGGGAGTTTGAGTAATTGACTGTTAGGAAATAAAAGTTTTGATATCCATTTCCTTTCTTAAAATTTTTTTTTAAGAAACAGGATCTCACTATACTGCCCAGGATGGACTTGAACCCCTTGACTCAAGCAATTCTCCCCCTTTACCCTCCCAGGTAGCTGGGTTGAAATCTATTTTGAAATAAAATATATGGTTGTGTCATTTCTAATTACTCGTTCAACATCAGAAGAAAAAATTATTTCTTTAAATTATTTTGGTTTATAGCACTGTCTTTCAGTAAATGGCATTCTGATACATCATTCATAAAATAAATAATTACAGAGATTGTTTAGTCAAATGACCCCATTCCGGTTTGCTGACTGGAATGAAAGAGAAAACCAGGAACTAACAAATCAATTAAAATTTATTTACAAGGAACAAAGAACTTTTGTGTCTTGCTTATAATCATACAGCCGATTAACAGAAGAACCAATTTATCTCCCGATTTAGGAATTTTCTAGGGGTCTGAAGAGGAACTCAGGATAACTGCACGTGAATGAGACAAAAGACAGGCTTCAGACCAGTACAAATGTTCCAAATCTAAGTGGCATTATGTAATCACCAATATCTGAACACTGTTTATAACTTTAAAAACTTATATTATGTTTGTCAAGGCCAGATTGGTGGGAGATTTTCCTTTTTATTTTTATTTTTTAAAAAGAAAGGTTAGTTAAAATAATACATAATTAAACACAATCTTTTTATGCAAATCAACATAGACAACTGCTTCAATTACATTTCAGAAAATGTAGACGTCTAGTCAAAAACTTTGCAAAAACTTTTGCTGCTGAAAACCTACATGTACTCAAATCAATATTTCAAATTTGCTATAAATCTTTCAGTTGTGCACAAACCATTACAAATTGAAGTGAATGGGCTTGAATTTAATCTTGCACAGCAGTCTGTGAGGCTGTTTTTAAAGCCATTGTAATAAAAACCTTAAATCCTTATAGACCTAATTTTTATATGCACAAAAGTTTTTCTCTCTGAACAAATAAATGATGGTGACGGACAGCAAACCTCATTAAAGAGGAAATCAAATGCAATAATTATGTAGGCATGTAAAAGACTCTCTTGGCCACCACAAAGCCACCCGGAGAAGAGTTTGCTGACTGGAATGAAAGGGAAAACCAGGAATAACAAGTCAATTAAAATTTATTTATGCTGCAGGGTAGCAGATTGTATTTTCTAAAAATGGCACAGCAATATTTCTGGTCCCACATGCTCCTTCTTGAATTTGAGTGGCGCTTTGTGCCTAAATGAACGGAAAGCGGCAGAACTGATTCTGCATCATTTGTTAAGGCTGGGTCATAAAGGAAATATGGCAGTTTGCCTGATCCCTTTCTCAGGATGCTTAGTTTGAACTCAGCTGTAACTGAGGAAGTGCCAGCCCCTGGAAGAGGCCACCTAGAGGTAATCGTGCTGACAGCTCCAGCCCAGCCCGACCTGTGAGTCAAGGAGCCCTGGGATGTTTCCAGTTCCTGTCTTGGAACTGCCCTAACTGACACCAGTGGGGCAGAGATGAGCTATCTCCACTGAGTCCAGCCTAAATTGCAAATTCAGGAGCAAAATAAATGTTGTCATTCAAAAGCCACTACTTTCGTGATTTGCCACTCGTTTATTGATAACCAGAACATCCAGGTTTTGAAAGGTACAGTCAGGAAGGACAAATTGATTTTTATTTAATTCTTTATTGGTTTTCAACCGTCTCCACATTTTCAAATTTTCATTGAAGGGCAGGATAAGTAAAGACCAATGTAAATCTTCAGTGTGCTGGATTCAACAGAGAAAGCCCCCAAATGAAAGCCTGACACCTCAACATTCACATGTGACCTCGGACACATTACCAACCAAAAACATCGGATATTCGTATGATATAGTCCCTGGGCTGAGCCTAAGTAAAACCCTAATCAAAGGAGACCCCACCTTCGACAGCCTCATTCTTTGCTTCCTGCTCCTTTCAGCCCCACCGTTGCCGAGGCACCTGGTTCTTCCTGGCAGTAAAACAGTTGGAAATTTCAGTCACACTAAGGCAGCATGGAATATGTAAGCTGTCTGATCAGATGACTTATGGGGAAAGAAGAGAAGCACAAGGAGAAGCAAAGCTGTGTATAAAGAAAATTAATTATTAATGGTGTTGGTTTAGTTGTCAGTCTGGGAAACTGAGCTGGAGAATTTGCTTGCCACCTGTTATAGACTGAATATTTTTATACCCTTAAATTTCATAAGTTGAAATTCTAACTCCCCGATGGGATGGTATTAGGAAGAGGGGACTTTGAGACATAGTAAGGTTTAGATGAGGCCACGAGGGTGGGACTCTTGTGAATGGAATCAGTTTGCTTATGAAAGGGATCTCACAGAGCTCTCTCTCATTCTGTCTGCTGTGGAGGATACAAAGAGAAGTCGGCAGCCTGTACTCTGGAAAAGAGCCCTCACCAGAATCTGACCATGCTGGCACCCTGATCTTAAACTTTCAGCCTGTGAGAAATAAATTTCTGTTGGTTGTAAGCCATCCAGTCTATGGTACTTAGTTATAGCAGTCCAAATGGACTAAGACAGCACCTCTCAATTATATCCATCGGTAGGAGCATACTACACAGAAGACAGAATGTACAAAGACAGGAAGACATAAAATGCCACAGTGTATTTAGGGGCTATTCTGTATTTTTTCAGTGTAATGCGGCAAGAGAGGAATGGCAGAAAATTAAACTAGACATGTGGGCAGAAGAGAGAAAGTAAGGGTCTTGCATTCCCTGCTGTGGAGTTAACCTTCCTGCAGTGGCCATTCAGAATCTGCCCAAGAGTCCCATTGCATAGGCAGAAAATGCACAGATCAAGAGGCAGGAGGTCCAGAAGCAAGTCATGGGTCTGTGCTTTTTCTCTTCCTGTCTTTAGATGCCTATGGAAGCTCAGGGCTCAGTGGGGCTGAGTGATTTTAGAGATTCTTCAGCCCTGAAAGTCCATGATATCTGTTATGTTACGCCATCATGTGAGGTCGTCATGAGACAAGGAAGGTGGAGATTTCAGTGTGAGCTGTGAGCTGTGGAGGCCACCATTCTCCACTTTTTCTAGGGTGCTGGCATGAAGATGCTGGGAGTAGATCTGTGCTTTTCTTTACTTTTAAAGCATTCAGTTAAAGACCATGACAAAATGCCCAGTTCCATGAGAATAATTTTGGGAAACAATAATAGTCATCAATTCTTCTTTAACATCACATTCTACTTTTCATCACATTATTTTTCTTCCCTTCTTCCCAATTGGCCAAATTGGTTTTAAAATATTTAAGATGATATTTCTTTAAGTTGCACATGCAACTGCCAAGTAAAGAATCGGAAAATTAGGCAAAAATATGTCACTGAGATATGTCTGCATATTCAAGGATAAGGAAGACTGGGAGTAGAGCCCACTCTTGCTACTGGGATCAAACTTTGATCAAAAATTGGTTAAACATTTTTATATCTTATTTTGACAAAACTATCTAAAAAATTACAGCTTATTTCAGCCAAATAAATTCAGATGAAACTCAAACACAATGTGAGGGACCAGAAAGAAGGCATTTGTGGCATTTTCCAAAATAAACATAGTGCATTCATATCAGAGAAAAGAGACCAATGGAAATGTACATATTCCTAATTACACTAAGAAGGGAAGAGATATGACAATTAAAACAGCTAGTGATACAGCCAACTTTGACATAGTATTTTTCTGCCTTTGATTAACCATGTGATTTTGAAATTTTTTAATACTTTATTACCTACATATGAACAAAGCTGATCATTGCTGGCCTATTGTACCTCAAGCAAGCCTGTGAAAATAAATGGTGTGATATTCACAGATGCCCTGCAGCAGGTATTAGTGAGCTTGAGTTTCATTTTCTAGCTCTGGCAAGTCTTTCTGAGTCGTAAGGAGGTAAATATTTTTTCTCAACACTCCTGTTAGGGTTTCCTAGGTGACTGAGGATAAGGCCAGAGTCGCTCAGCCGCCGGCAGCACAGCTGCACATCTGGCCAGGCAACTCAGGGAAGAGCAGCAGGTTTTCTCAGGCTATAAATCACTACAGTGGAAGCCCAGCCTGCAGCTGAAGAGTAATCTGAAAGCGCAGCTTCCAGAGCACAGGGCACAGTGGGGAAACACACACAGAGACACAGACACAAGCAGACAGACACATAGACACATACAAAGAGATATACAATATGTCTTCATATGTACACAAAGGCACACACACACATACACATACATATGCACAATCCTCCTACACACACACAGACAATACAGACATGGACAATCAAACACACACTCACAGATGCATACACACCCCACACATCTCCATGCATGTAAATGATGAAGGCAGACACACAGATCCATGCACATGCCCGCACACGTGCACAAAGATAGGCACACACACAGATGCATAGACTCATGCTACCCCACACATATATAGACAAGACAGACATGGACAGACATACGTACATATACATCCACACATGTACACAAAGACATATATGCACACAAACATGCAAACCTGCACAGAGACAGAAACAGACACACACAAATCCACATACACAACCAGACCTACTCACTCTTCCCAGCCACAAGTCATGGCCTGCAGTGTGGGGTGCATGTACAAGAGAAGAAGCAGCCACCCTGCCCCATACAACATGAACTTCATCCACTGCAGGCTGCTGCCTTCCCACAAAGGCAGAAAATAGGCCTCATAATAGTAATTAATGTTGTTATTTCTAATACAACATGTTCTAACTCTAAACGGGATCCGGATGTATTTGGGGTGTGGGGTTGTTTCTCACAGTTGTACATATAGTGCAGTTATATTTCAGTCCTAAGGATTTATTTGGCTGCTCTAGGCTCTAGCTGTCTGCATCCAATTTATCCATCTTCGTGGGAGCCGATGACAGTAAAGCTTCTCCCTTCAGGCCCTGGATTAAGACACTTGCCAAGCTGACAACTAGTACGGCAAGTCTCTGCTTACCTAGACTCCCCGCTGGATTTACTTCAAAGCCCACATATTCTGAAAATTCATAGTCGGTCCCACCAACATGTATTAGACACAGCCGTTCAGAAAAGGGATGCTCAACAGGTGTGAGGCAAAACTTCAACACACAGCCAAGCCTGCAATAAGGGGGTCACAGTATTCCTCTCTTGGGTCTCCTCTCCTTTCTGCCTCTCTTCATGCAGCAACGCAGATACTGCTTCTTTCCTCCTTCCCATCGATTACAATCCATAGAGTGAAACTTGGAGGATACAGATCTAAACAGCATATTTGAGTTTTTATGTTGTAGCAAGACAGTGGTGATTTTGAGCAAATAGGTCATGGAAGCTTTAGATCTCCCATTCATCCTTTGAGACTCAGTTTCCCTTATCCAGGAAAGTTTCCTTGACTACTCTACTCCACCTCTCTTTCCACCATCCACCTCTTCAAGGTATTTCTAGTACCCTGTACAAACTTCTATTGTTGGTCTTAACTCACTGCTTTCTATCTGTTTATGTTGCTGTGTTTTCCATTACTATGTAAGTTTCTTTGAGGTATGCACCATCTATTCAAATTTCTCATCTCAGGAGAAGGCACATACATAATAGGTCCTCAATAATGATCGTCCTAGCACATCAATAACAATGTGATGTGCTAGGAAAAATCAGTGGCTCAGGTTGTACATTTGTCACCAGGATTTTCAGGCACTGGTGTGGCTCTCTGGAACTTCACACTAAGGTTATCTTCTATCTCTGTAACCCACTAACACACAGTAGGTGTGACATGAGTTGAGGTGGCACCTTCTCAGGCTGAGTGCATAAAAGTGTCTCATAATAGTTTAACAGAATTGACACTTGCAGAAAATATTTTTCATCAGCGTAATGCATGTGCTGTTTGAAATTTTTTAATTGTATTCATGGCTCTTTGTTACTACTTATTCCCTAATGACTATAATAACTTTCTTGCTTAGAGGAATCAACATGTCTAAGAGATATTTGTTTTCATTAATCAAAATGAGCTTTTAAATAGAAAATGGTAAGTGTTTTTGATAGACTGAAACTCACCATACAGCATCAGATTCTACAACTCTTTCTTGACATTCTGGAGAAATATGTTCAGAAATCCAGTAACACGAGATTGGGGCATCAAATAGGGTATTTGCTAGTTAAGTGACACTTATTCATGAATCTTGCAGCCTGGTAATCTAAATTTGTGCCAGGTACTTAAATTCTTATTTGATCATCACAGCAATGTGATAGAGGTAAGTATTACTATCTACATTCAAAGTTGCTGTATATCTTAGTTCTTTGGGCCCCTCACAAATAATTTTCATCGCAAATGTTAAGCCAGTAAATGTGAAGGCCATGCAGTTCTTCCTATGGCAACACTCAGGGGACATCTTATGCTTTCGGAAGTCTCTGTTGTCCAAAGCCTTTGCTGTTGTCTACAGAAAATGGAATAGCGAGTTTTTAATTGGGGCAAGCAGAAGGCCAGGTTTATTTAAAAGATCACAAAGCTTTTAATCCGCTAACCTTATGCTTGTTAATACTACCAATGATGATGTGAATTAATGTTACAATTAGCCTTTACAATTTTGCAGATTTTATAATTTACAAATTTTACAATTTAGCTTTTCCAAAGGCCAAATGTCTTCTGCAAGAGGCACCACCACATGCAATAATGATCAGAAAGCTGAAGATATATGAAAATTCAGAGTGTTCAAACAGTGATATTTTACATTTCTGCTCTGGGGTTCAGAAACAGATCTCTATGTATCATCCTTTTCGTTTGGTCTTATTTTGTTTTAAATTAGTAGGATTAAAATTCTCACAAACTAGGTCATGAGTTTAAACTCCTTACCTCTTGAAAATGACCATCAGTACATTTTATTATGCATAAATTATACCTCAATTAAAAACAGAACTGTTGATCTCCCAGGAGCAAAACATTACTTTTCTGGGTAAAGTAGGATGGGATACTGCAGTTCTCAATTTTTTTTTACTATAAACATGAATAAACAAGTAATAGCTCTTTATAGAAATGTGAAACATGTTCTGTTTTTATGTTTTCAAATGTTCAAAGGGAAGCAAGATGCAGCCTTTTTCACTTCTCTAGAAAAGGCAAGATGGGAGAAGGACAGAGTGCAGCACTGAAACTCCACTCACAGTTTGGGTTAAGCAATTGCTAAGGGGGAGCAGGAGAAGTTTAGTGAATTATAAACATGAATAAATATTTTTCCAACTGGAAAGAAACAATTTCAGGGTTTTGTGGACATCAGGGGAATATCTGGTAACATGAAGTTACTTTATCGTCATTATGTGTGGTTACAATTAGAAATGGGGAAGCAAGCAGAGAACTCTGTGTGTGGACATGTGTGTTTTAAGAAGACAGAAAAAGGAGATGAAAGGAGGAGGTTGACCTCAGTGTCCTATCAGGTCTCTTCCAAATTATAAATTCTATAAGTGCTATGAGGGTTAGACTCATACAAGCCAAAGGGAAGAAACCAAACCAAACGATAAACAAACAAATAAAAACAAAACACCTAATAAGCTGCAACTGGTAGACAATAAGAAAAAAACTATCATCTCACAATATAATTCTTATATGCCTTATACCTTCGTGATAAACTTACCAGGTAAGTAAAATTATTCTTACTTTAAACATATAGAAACTGCAGCTTAAGGAGATTAAATAATTTAGCCAAATTTATGCAAACAGTGAGAGACAATGCTGGTTTCCATCTGATGTTTGCATGACTCCAAAGCTTGTCTTCTTCTCACAGCTTATCTGACTTTAGCCGCCAGATCCATTCTCAAATATGGGAAGTAATTTCAGTCTGTCTACTGCTTGCCTGTTATGTAGCCAACATGAACTCTGCCAGCAGATGAGACACTGCAAGGCAGGGGCTGCCAGGCAGACTGGATCATGGTGTTTTAGGAATGTCTCAATCCTGCGTGTCTCTAACATGGAACATTATGGCTTTACTTTGCCAGATGAATGCAGACATAGCAATGCTATAACCTAGAGAGATGCAACTGTAGACTACATGTCAAGAATATGAGATCGTGGATATTAGTCATTTGTTGGATGCATAGTTTGCAAATATTTTCTCTCATTCTGTAGGTTGTTTACTTGGTTGTTTCTTTTGCTGTGCAGAAGCTTTTTAGTTTAATTAGGTTCATGCTCAACATCACTAATCATTAGAAAAACGCAATTTGAAACCACAATGAGATACCATCTCACACCAGTTAGAATGGCTATTACTAAAATGTCAACAAAATAACAGATGTTGGCAAGGATGTGGAGAAAGGGAACGTTTATACACAGTTGGTGGGAATGTAAATCAGTTTATCCCCTATGGAAAGCAGCTGGAGATTCCTCTAAGAACTAAAAATAGAACTATCATTCAACCCAGTAATCTCATTACTGAGTATCTACCCAAGGGAAAACAAATTGTTCTACCAAAAAGACACCTGCATTTGTATGTTTATCACAGCACCATTCACAATAGCAAAATCATGGAATCAACCTAGGTGCCTATCAGCAATGGATTGTATAAAGACAATGTGGTACATACACACCATGGGATACTACACAACCATAAAAAAAGAATAAAATCATGTCCTTTGGAGCAACAAGGATGTAGCTGGAGGCCATTCCCCTAAGTGAATTGACGCAGAAACAGAAAACCAAATACTGCATGTTCTCACTCACACATAGAAGATAAACAACGGATATACATGGACAGAAGCAATATGACAGTAGGGATTCCAGAGAGGGCAAGAGTTGAAAAACTACAGATTGGGTACTGTATTAGTCTGTTCTCATATTGCTATAAAGAAATGCCTGAGACAGGGTAATTTATAAAGAAAAGAGGTTGAATTGGCTCATGGTTCTATAGGCTGTATAGGAAGCATGGCTGGGAGGCCTCAGGAAACTTACAGTCATGGTGGAAGGTGAAGCGGAAGCAGGCACGTTTTACATGGCCAGAGCAGGAGGAAGAGAGGAAACGGGGAAGGCACCACACACTTTTAAATAACCAGATCTTGTGAGAATTCTGTCATGAGAACAGCACCAAAGGGGGAAATCCACCCCTACGATCTAATTACCTATCACCAGGTCCCACCACCAACTTTTGGGATTACAATTTGAAATGAGATTTGGGCAGGGACGCAAATCCAAACCATGTCAAGAACTATGCTCATTATTTGGGTGATGGGCACAACAGGTGTCTAGATCTCAGCACTCAGAATTATGTAATATATCTATGTTACAAGCCTGCACATGCACCCCTTGAATCCAAAAACAAAACAAAACAAAACAAAGCAAAATGAGGTGTTTACCAATTAGCCTGTCCTATTAATTTACAGGCTCATATTAGCACTCAGCATCTGGAATAACAGGCACAGGCATGTGTCTGCAGCCTTGATATTTTACCTTAGGAATAACAACAATTACATATGAGTATTCTCTCTTTATTTATCTTAACATACATAATTCAAATATTCTGTTGAAATTGCTCTTCTCAATAAGTAAAGCTACAGAAGTCTGGAGAACACGTACATTCCAGTAACCACAGAGACTCTAGGAACAAACAGCATGGTTGGAAATCAGCCAGACGGGACAAAGGTCTTCCTAAACATTAAATCCATACAAACTCCATTACTTGTCATCACAACTACAATGTTTCCCTTTAATACACAATTCTTCACTCCATAAAGTTTTTTGTTAATTTCCCAGTAGTACCTTATCATAATCTTCTCATAATCTCTCAATCTTGTAACATATTTGTTACAAGGCATTATACTTTTCACTAGAACACATAATGTTTGCTTTGGGATTCTGACTGCTTAATTAAGTAAGCAAGCCTTGGGCCAATTATTCTACTACTAATAAATAGAACATGCATCCATTTATTCACTCACTGAACACATATTTTCCAAAATCTAGTCTGTGCAAGTCCCTGACCTGGCACCAGGGATATATTGGTGAACAAAACAAAGTCCATGGACTTCACATGATACAGGGGAACTAGACAACAAATAAATTCACACAAGCACAGTAAAATGTCAGATAGTTGTAAGTGTCATGACAGAATAGCAATCCAGAAAAAGCTATGCAGGATGACAAAAAGTGCTATTTCAGGCAGAGGTTAGAGAAAGCTTCTCTGAAAAGATCATTTGAGTATGGATCTAGATTAAAATATAGGGATAACCAAACAATTATAAGTGGAAGAGCATTTCAGGCAGAAGAAACAACAACTGCAAAGACCTGAAGTCTGTTGCTAGATGGCATTTTGGCTGACTCTCTCCTATGATTATAGAAAATAAAATCACCTATCAGACCTCTAATCCAAAGTCAATATGAAGCTTCATTTTCCCACAGTAGGTAATGTACATATACAGAGGCAAATATGAACACATAAAATTATTATAGTGTTGCAGTTTGAGGGACTATAACACAAGGTAGTGTATTCATCAAAACTCCAGAGAAACAGAGCCAACAGGATGTGTACATATATAGAAAAAGATTTATTACAAGGAATTGACTCATGGGATTACGGAGGTTGACAAGTCCAAATCTGCAGTGTGGGCTGGCAGGCTGGAGACCCAGGGAAGCCTATAGTGTACATGAGGTCCAAAGGCAGTTGGCTGGAGAATTCCTCCTTGCTCAAGGATACTAATTTGTGTTCTCTTCAGGTTTTCAACTGTTTGAATGAGGACACACACACTATGATGGGGAATCTACTTTACTCAGTGTTCACTGATTTAGCTGTTACTCTCATCCAAGAACATCCTACAAGTTGACACACAAAATTAATCATCACAGGCAGTATGACTTCCAGGGCAACAGGAGGGGAATGTGTGCTGAGACCAGCAGATGTGGGGAGGAGCATTTACTTGGCTGCAGACACTCACTTGGAAGAGGGTAGCTGGGTGCTCAGTCCCATTTTCAGACCAGTAAATGCTGGTATTCATTCACTCAGGTGAGTGGAGTTGGGAAGTCTAAATGCTGGTATTGGTCTAAGAGAGATGTGTTCACATGTGGCAAGACCAAAGCCAGCTGGGTACACTAAGTGTCAAGCAGGAGATGGAATGAAGTACCAGGACCCCTGTCACACCCACATGCCAATCCTGTGCTCAGAGCCAATCCAGAGTTCAGTGGGAGGAGGAAGGTACACTACAATTGAGGGGCCGCTCAGAGACCCAGGCCTTATATCTTGTTCAACACACCTCAGTCTGGTTGGCAGCAAAGGAGATGATGATGGTCAAGTAATTCCTAAACCATGAAATCCTAGGTTTAGAATGCTCAAACTTGCAAGTGGAGCCATTGGTGAAGTTAGATTTGATTAAATGGAGAAAACAGAGGTAGAGAAAATGAGAAGAGAGCTAATGCACATCTGTGCAAATTAGATGCATTCAATAGTAGTTTTGTTCCTATGAAAATGTACATGCCTGGCACAAGTAACCTTCTGCATTACTTAATACTGCTTAGGAAACTATTTGTCCACCAAAATCTTCTGGGTCACTTTCATCTGAGTCATTCATTTGTCACTTAATTTTGACACATAGAAAATATCTTTATTCTACCAGCTAAAAATCAACAAAAGACAGAAACTAAGATTCTAGTTTTATTCACTTGGTGAAGATACTAGTAATTTGGAGCAATGTTTCCTTAAGGCAGATAAGAATTCACCATGCTTTATTCAACAAACTTGCAGAGAAATTTCTGGTTTACTTCCAGGACACATTGTACAAAAGAAACAATAAATCTAGTAAGCATCTATCTTAGCTGCTCAGAAAAATGTGAGAGAGTTATTTGTATAACTCAGGTTTGCAGGGAACTACTATTAATAGTGTAGTTGATTCCTGTTATCAATCAAAGTATTATCCAAAAGTAAAGTACCTCTTAAATCAAAATATAGTGTATCTCTTTGGACAAGATCTACTTTCCTACTTTTAAGTACATGGCGATAAAGTATGATGGATTGTTTAGGTGCTTAAGAAGTAGTTAAAAAGCTATTTTCAAAATAAACTCACTTGAATGAATAGTCCTTTCTCCATTTTTAATTGTGCACTCAAATATCTACCATCTAATGCTTAGACAGGAAATATTAACATGTAGAAAAGATCCTGTATTTTAAAATGTCTCAAATACAATCATGTGCCACATAATGGGACTTTAGTAAGAGACAGACCACATATATGATGGTGCTCCCTCAAGATTATAACGCTGTATTTTTACTGTATCTTTCTTACGTTTATACATGTTTAAATAAGTAAATACTTACCATTGTGTTGTAATGGCCTACAGGATTCAGTGTAGTAACATGCAGTACAGGTGTGTAGCCTAGGAGCAATGGGCTCTACTATTATATTAGTCTATTTTCCTACTGCTATGAAGAAATACCTGAGACTGGGTAATTTATAAAGAAAAAGAGGTTTAATGGACTTACAGTTCCACATGGCTGGGGAGACCTCACAATCATGGTGGAAAGAGAAGGAGAAGCAAAGACACATCTTACATGGTGGCAGGCAAAAGAGTGTGTGCAGGAGAGCTGTCCTTTATAAAACCATCAGATCTTGTGAGACTTATCCACTATCATGAAAATAGCATGGGAAAAACCTGCCCCCATGATTCAATCACCTCCCACGACATGTGGGAATTATGAGAGCTACAACTCAAGGTGAGATTTTGGTGGGGACATAGTCAAACCATATCATTCTGCCCCTCGCCCCTCCCAAATCTCATGTCCTCACATTTTGAAACCAATCATGCCTTCCCAACAGTATCCCAAAGTCTTAATTCATTCCAGCATTAACCTGCCTATGAGCCTGTAAAATCAAAAGCAAGCTAATTACTTCCTAGATACAATGGGGGTATAGGCATTGGGTAAATACACCCATGCCAATGGAAAGAAATTGGCCAAAGTGAAGGGGCTATAGGCCCCATGCAAGTCTGAAATTCAATAGGGCAGTCATTAAGCCTCAAAGTTTCAAAATGATCTCCTTTGACTCCATGTCTCACATCCAGGTTATGATGATGCATGAGGTGGGCTCCCACAGCCATGGGCAGCTCTACCTCTGTGGCTTTACTGGGTACAGCCCCCCTCCTGGCTGTTTTCATGAGCAGGCATTGAGTGTCTGTGGCTTTTCCAGGTACATGTTGTAAGCTGTCAATGGATCTACCATTTTGGGGCCTGGAGGACTGTGGCCCTCTTCTCACAGCTCTACTAGGCAGTGACCCATTGGGGACTCTGTATGGGGGCTCTGACCCCACATTTCCCTTCTGCACTGCCCTAGCAGAGATACTCCATGAGGGCTCCTCCCCTGCAGCAAATTTCTGCCTGGACATTGAGGCATTTCCATACATCCTCTGAAATCTAGGTGAATGTTCCCAAACCTCAATTCTTGCCTTCTTTGAACCAGCAGGCCCAACACCATGTGTAAGCCACCAAGGCTCAGGCCTTGTACCCTCTGATATAATGGCTCAAGCTGTACCTTGGTACCTTTCAGCCACTGCTGGAGATGAAGCAGCTGGGATGAAGAACACCATGTCCCAAGGCTGCACAGAGCAATGGGGCACTGGGTCCAGCCCAAGAAACCACTTTTTTCTCCTAAGTTTCCAGGCCTATGATGGGAGGGGCTGCCATAAAGGTCTCTGACAGGCCCTGGGAACATTTTCCCCATTGTCTTGGCAATTAACATTTGGCTCCTCTTTACTTATGCAAATTTCTGCAGCAAACTTGAATTTCTACCCAGGAAATGGGGTTTTCTTTTCTGTTGCATCAGCAGGCTGCAAATTTTCCAGACTTTCATGCACTGCTTCCCCTTGAATGCTTTGCTGCTTAGAAAATTTCCCCCCAGATACCTTAAATCATCTCTCTCAAATTCAAAGTTCCACAAATATCTATGGAAGGGGCAAAATGCCACCAGTCTCTTTGGACAGCAAGAGTGACCTTTGCTCCAGTTCCCAACAAGTTCCCCATCTCCATCTTAAACCACCTCAGTCTAGACCTTATTGTTCATATTACTATCAGCATTTTGGTCAAAGTCATTCAATAAGCCCCTAGGAAATTCCAAACTTTCCCACATCTTCCTATCTTCTTCTGAGCCCTCCAAACTTCTCCAACCTCTGCCTGTTACTCAGTTCAAAAGTTGCTTCCACATTTTTGGGTATCTTAATAGCAGTACCCTATTCTGCTGGTACCAGTTTACTCTATTAGTCCATTTTCATACTGTTATGTAGAAATACCTGAGACTAAGTAATTTATAAAGAAAAAGAGGTTTAATGGATTCACAGTTCCACATGGCTGGGGAGATCTCACAATCATGATAGAAGTCAAAGGGGGAGCAAAGGCGTGTCTTACATGGTGGGAGGCAAGAGAGCCTGTGCATGGGAACTGCCCTTTATAAAACTATCAGATCTTGTGAGACTTATTGGCTATCACAAGAACAGCACTGGAAAAACTTGCCCCATGATTCAGTTACCTCCCACTGGGTACCCCCCACGACACTTGGGTATTATGGGAGCTACAATTCAATATTAAATTTAGGTGGGGACACAGCCAAACCATATTAACCATATAGCCTGGGTGTGTAGTAAGCTCTCTACTATCTAGGTTTGTGTAAGTCCACTCTACAATGATAGCACAAGGACAAAATCACCTAACAACACATTTCTTAGAACATATTCTTGTCATTAAGCCACACATGACTATATCTATATTTTTCTGAAATCAGACATCTATATACCTGTTTTCACTGTTTCATGACATTGAAAATGCATCTTTAAAAGGACTGCCTTTCATCAACTTACATGTCTTAAACATATATAAAAGAGAAGGAGCTTTTCACAATTCATATGAGTTTTAAAATTGTATTGAAGAGTGAAAACCCAACACATTAATTACTAGTTGACAATTATTTGTTTCCTGGAAAATTCCTCTGAGAACTTTAACAGTTTTAGAAAAGAGGAAAAATGGGGTAAGACTGTTTCTCCCACAACTCTTGTCATTCAATTATTTCTACATAAAGACATTTAGTACATAGTGAAGAGTGAGGACCTAAATCTATAGGAATCAGAAGAATGACCCAAATCATCCAAAAAAAAAAAAAAAAAAGACTGTAGTGAACTGGAATAGACAGGAAATCCCAGTATTCTTTCCAATGAGTCACTTTTTAATATTGAATACTAAGG
>NW_012102066.1:2704768-2742390 GCF_000951045.1 Mandrillus leucophaeus | reverse complement strand
AAAGTTGCTTCCACATTTTTGGGTATCTTAATAGCAGTACCCTATTCTGCTGGTACCAGTTTACTCTATTAGTCCATTTTCATACTGTTATGTAGAAATACCTGAGACTAAGTAATTTATAAAGAAAAAGAGGTTTAATGGATTCACAGTTCCACATGGCTGGGGAGATCTCACAATCATGATAGAAGTCAAAGGGGGAGCAAAGGCGTGTCTTACATGGTGGGAGGCAAGAGAGCCTGTGCATGGGAACTGCCCTTTATAAAACTATCAGATCTTGTGAGACTTATTGGCTATCACAAGAACAGCACTGGAAAAACTTGCCCCATGATTCAGTTACCTCCCACTGGGTACCCCCCACGACACTTGGGTATTATGGGAGCTACAATTCAATATTAAATTTAGGTGGGGACACAGCCAAACCATATTAACCATATAGCCTGGGTGTGTAGTAAGCTCTCTACTATCTAGGTTTGTGTAAGTCCACTCTACAATGATAGCACAAGGACAAAATCACCTAACAACACATTTCTTAGAACATATTCTTGTCATTAAGCCACACATGACTATATCTATATTTTTCTGAAATCAGACATCTATATACCTGTTTTCACTGTTTCATGACATTGAAAATGCATCTTTAAAAGGACTGCCTTTCATCAACTTACATGTCTTAAACATATATAAAAGAGAAGGAGCTTTTCACAATTCATATGAGTTTTAAAATTGTATTGAAGAGTGAAAACCCAACACATTAATTACTAGTTGACAATTATTTGTTTCCTGGAAAATTCCTCTGAGAACTTTAACAGTTTTAGAAAAGAGGAAAAATGGGGTAAGACTGTTTCTCCCACAACTCTTGTCATTCAATTATTTCTACATAAAGACATTTAGTACATAGTGAAGAGTGAGGACCTAAATCTATAGGAATCAGAAGAATGACCCAAATCATCCAAAAAAAAAAAAAAAAAGACTGTAGTGAACTGGAATAGACAGGAAATCCCAGTATTCTTTCCAATGAGTCACTTTTTAATATTGAATACTAAGGTTCTCTTGTTGTGAACCAAGTTAAGCCAATTTGACCATCTGTAAAGGGCCAACACCTTTGTGAAACCTGTAGCCTCTGGCCATGAGTCAGATGAGATATAAGAATGAAAGAAAGTCAGACAAAATTCTGCTGGAATGGAAACATTTATTAGCAAGTAGATACAAAAAGTCCTATACCACCTACTCTTGTAAGCTCTTGTCAGCCTGCTCTGCCTCCAGACTCTCTTAGAAGAATCTTGCATGACAGATTCACTCTGAGATGCCCAGCACTCTGAGGCAGTACCAACTCGCCTCAAATCTGAGCTCCAGCTCTATATGTGTAAGGCTGCTGGGCCTTTCTTTTTTAAGGGCTATGGTGCCTGTACACTCTTGCTAGTCAATTGCTAGGTTTGACAACTACTTATTTCAATAATATAAGATTATTTTCTAACAACCTTCCTACTGAGGAACATACTCTGGGATGGATGGGAAGTCCTTGTGTAGACTCTGTGATTATTAATTTCATGTGTCATTTTGGCTAACCTATGCTGTCCAGTGGTTTGGTCAAATGCCTGTCTAGATGTTACTGTGAAGTTATTTTTTAGATGTGATTAACATTTATAATTAGTAGACTTTAAAGAAGATTACCCTCCATAAAGTGGGCACGCCTCATCCAATCAATTGACCTTAATAGCGAAGACTAAAGTTTCCTGAGGAAGAAGTAATTCTGTCACAACAGTGCAACATAGAGTCCCTCCTTGTCTGAATTTCAAGTCTGCCCCAAAAATTTCAAACTTGTCAGCTCCCAGAATCATGTGAGCCAGTTCCTTAAAATCTCTCTCTCTCCCTCTCTTTCTCTCTCTCTCTCTCTCTCTCTCTCTCACACACACACACACACACACACACACACACACACACACAAAGTTTCTCTAAATAATCCAGATTAATTTAGATCCCAAAGGAGCACAGCCTTGATTTGGGTACTTCACATGCTAACTAACAGCCTCTAAAGTGTTCTTTATTAAAGATAACTTATTTCACACACTTTCAACATAGTGTAAAAGTAAATGATCACACAGACAATATACTACCTCATTGTGTGTGTTTCTTCCTTCATTGTACCTTCTATTTACTCTTTTGGCCTTGTTTCAAATTGAGAGTTAAGCAGATAGAGAAAACTTACCTTCAGTGTATCTTTCCAGTTATGCTTGTGTAGTTCTTGAAATATTTACTGAAGAACTTGAAAGCTTACTACAGTAAGAATAAGTATGTGAAGAGTATATAAGGTGAATCTTTGGCTTTTAACGCAGAAGCTGCCATGTAATACAGCAGAGAGTAAGCTCTTGTAGGTGAAACACTCCACTGCCTATTATAGCATCTCATGAATGGCCTTGGAGTTGCCTCTCACTTTATCGTGAGTCCTCAGAGCTACACTGATTACTGTAGAAAAAATAAGCCATGCTTGTTTATAATATAGCTTCTGCCTCTATTCCCGGTATCAAAAGTAACGTACTCAGAAGCCAAAATGAGAATTAACTTTCCATTCGTTTCTGGTCCTGAACACTCATTGTTGTCACTCCACTGCAGCTCACTGGAAAACATCTAAACTAGAAGATAAATGGTTCCAAAGAAATATTTATTTAGGTGACTCTTTAAAAAGTGACATCTTCATGGAGTTTTGTGTTGTTTTTGAAAGCAGGAATATGCAAGTGAGAAAATTTTCAAACATTGCACTAAAGTCCACTATTTATCTACTACCTTTAAATATCAACATAGCTCAAAAATGTCACTTGGAAAACCAATCCCAAAAGATGCCTCTAGAAAAATGAGTTATAGAATCAAGTTGATTTTAGAAATGCTTTCACTATACATGCCCCTACTCCCATCAGAAATGCACAAAGCAGAGACCATAGTGAAGGCACTGTGAAACACTTCAGTTAAAAATCTGCTTACCTTTGTTAAACTTAGTGGTTTAAAAATATACTTTATAACAGAATACTTTGGAAAACTTTTCTTAACAATCCAGAAAGTGCTGAAACATACTTTGAAAAATGTTGACATAAACTATCCCAGATACAATGAGGTTAAAAAGAAAATTTTCCACATTAGGAGATTCTATAACTTCTCTGAAGAAGTCATCTCAGTGTCTGGCAGACAGAAAATCTTTTCTGTATCTGAGATAAATCTTCCATGCAGCATTTTAAATATTTCCTTCTGTTTAGAACTCAGAGAGAAGAAGAACAGCTGGTCACCACTTTCTATGTAAGAAATCATTATTCACTTAGAGACCTTTATTAGAATATCCATCTACATTCTTTGCCACAATGGGAATAAGTACAATGATTGAATCTTTATTTTTTAATATTATTATTATTTTACAGATGGGGTCTTCCTATATTGTCCAGCTGGTCTCAAACTTTTGGCTTCAAGCAATCCTCCCACTTTGGCCTCCCAAGTCACTGAGATTACAAGTGTGAGCCACCATGCATAGCTAAGTCTTTCTTAGATATTCCTCTCTCATAAGTGTTAACTATCTTTGTTACCCTACTCAGAGCCATCTACTTTTTCCATTACCTTTTAAGTCAAACAGGCCATAAATTTACATATTCTACCAGAAATGTGGCCTGTATGTGATGCTTCCAGGTCATTGTGGAGTGATACCTTGTGTGGGAGTTAAGTTCAAAAGTCAGCAAATGAAGCAAAATCATGTAGCGTCAAAAGTACTCCTGAAACCCTATGAAAAAGGCTTGATGGTGGAGAGGAACGGGTCATATTTAAAGATGCCCCAAAGAGATACCTTGCCCTCCAGATCTGGAACACATGGCTGTATCAAATAAAATACAAGAATTGGCTTTCTTCTCAGAGGCTGTGTTTTATGAAAAATGCGTATCTTTAAATACTAGAATCCTACTTATACCTTGAGGGCTCACAGGAACTAAAATTGACTGAGAGAAGGACAATTCCATATCTCTCACCTCCTGCTCTCTCCCAGGATTGCCTTCACTAAGGGCAATAGCAAAAAAGTTACCAACACTCTTTAAGTTGTTATTTTGTTCCCTCTCTTTCTCTTTTATTTTTGCATTTGATTAAAAAATGGATCTGGTATGTTGAATTTGTATAAACATTCATAGGATGCATTCACTCTGTGTCAAAATGTATTTTATTGTTATTGTAGCTTAATTTTAAAAATCTTTTCAGCATCTTCCAAGTACAAGGCAAGATGAATCATTACCAAGCACTCACTATATGTAAGGAGTAGACGGAAAGATGGTTATGACTCTACACTTAGGCTTGGAATTCGTATCTTTTTAAAATTATACTTTAATTTCTGGGATACATGTGCAGAACGTGCAGGTTTATTACATAGGTCTACACGTGCCATAGTGGTTTGCTGCACCCATCAATCCTTCGTCTACATTAGGTATTTCTTCTAATGCTATCCTTCCCCTAGACCTCCAACCCCCGACAGGCCCTGGTGTGTGATGTCACCCTCCCTGTGTCCATGTGTTCTCACTGTTCAGCTCCCACTTATGACTAAGAATATGCGGTGTTTGGTTTTCTGTTCCTGTGTTGGTTTGTTGAGAATTACGGTTTCCAGCTTCATTTGATGGCGATATGCATAAACAAAACTAAAATTCAAATAGGACTGTATTAAGTCCTATTAGTAAGTATTAATATCATATTAAGTGTCATAACAGGATAGGAAAGGAAGAAATTAATTTTTCTCAAATCAAGGAAGACTGTTGCAACAAGAAAGGACACTGGAATCAGGTTTCATAAAACAAGTAGGATTTTACTAAATACAGAAGAGTGTGCGTGTGTGTGTGTGTCTGTAGGTGTAAGGCAGGAGGGGAGAAAAATTTTATGCCAATGGAGCAAAGAGAAGACAAGTAGCCTTGAAATGAAAGGTAAGAAAGAGCCCTAAACCTGGAACTTCCGTGTTGCTGGAAGGTTGGGTAATGAAGGGAAATAACCAGAACTGAAACTGGAAAGATGGCTAGGGCTAACATGTGAAGGCCCTGAATGCTCTGCTAAGGAATATGGAATAGAAAACAAAGGAATCATGACGATCTCTTGGCAGGGGAGTGGCATGTTTGGATCCTACTCATGGTGGAGTGGATGAAAGGCAAGTAGGGAAAACCGCTCCTCAAGGCAGCTAGTAGGGCCGAGTATTTTGTCTTAGACTTTTCCACTGGGTTTTTTTTTTTTTTTCTTCCTGCAGGGTCATTGCCCTGCATATGTATATTCCTCCCACTCCCATAAAAGCTGTCAGTTTTCCTTGAATTCTTTGCCAGTTTTATGGTAAATTCGGTAATTTTTCATTTCCATCAAGCTCTCAGAACCACCATATGGTTCAGCACATACAGCTACATATGTAGCTGCTAACTGCAACTAATCATGATGCTGAGACGCTGGTCTCTGTCCATGAGAGACACAGAAAACATAAGGGGGAATGAATGATCAATGGAAATTGTGGACAAAACCCTTCCACCTCACTTCTGAGTGAATCTTCTTGAAAACTTTCCTATTCCGAGCAATAGTGCTCCCAGTAATATAGAACCACTAATGATTTATCCTCCCAACAAATACACATCTAATAGCAAATAAATGCCAGGTTCTATTCTATTGTAGGTTCTCTAGGATGCATTAACAAGAAAAAGAGAGAAAAATTCCCTGACAACAATCTAGCTGGGAAGGGAGATTGTCAGGGACTCAAAAATTAGCAATAAATATAATAAGTCAATTTTTCATCATGTTACAAGGTGAGAAGTATAATGAAAGAAACAGAGACAGAGCAGATAAGGAGTATCAGGAGGGCAGCGTGGGAAACCTGATCAACATCATTAACGATAATGAAAATGAAAATTACAATGACATGCCACTTCAAACCTGCTAGATTAGCTAAAATGAAAATGATTGATAATAGCACATATTGATTAGGATTTGGAGAAACTGCAACTCTCCTACATTGCTATGGAGATGTAACGTAGATCAACCACTTTAGAAAATTGTCTCAGGCAAGAAATGATGGTGACTTGAAATAGGGTAACAGTGATGGAGGTTGAAAGACAGGATGTAGTTTCAAAAAGAGTCAAGAGGATTCATGATGGATTAAATGTATTAAGTAAGATAAATAGGATTCTATGGCAAGCTACAATTTTTTATCTGAAAAAGTAGAACAATTGGCATGGTAATTAACAGACGGAAAAGATTTCAGGAAGTACAGGTTTGGTTAGTGGGAATCAGAAGTTCAGTTCTGGACACAGAAAATTTGAGATATATATTTTATATCTAATAGGAGATAGAAGGTATGTAGTTAGATATGAATCAGGAGTTAAGGGGAGTAGTCTGAACCGAAGACATCAATGTTGAGACTGACACTGCATAGATGATATTTAAAGCCCCGAGACTACCCGAGATCCTCAGAGAGAGAGAGAGAAGAGAAGATCATTGAGAGGTTAGAAGTCCAAGGACCCTGGGATGCTATTGTTGTGTGTTATTGTTGAATTTAGAATTCAGGGAAATGAGGATGCTACTGAAACAAGGTGTCCGGTGAGGCCCAAAGGAAACCTAAGTGGACAGTGAAGACAAGGGAAGGAAGTGTTTCAAGGAGAAAGAAAAAGTGAGCTGAGCCTAATGATCCTGAGGGGTCAAAAGGAGGCTGAGAATTAGCCACTGGATTTGAAAATGAGATGTTGGTCACCTCAGTAAGGTTACTTTCATGGAGTGGACATAATTGGCTTGTTTCCCCAGTGCCAAAGTTATAACAAATGATTTGTGCTAGTTGTGAATGGAATGATGTGAAAGAAGATGGATGGATGGATGGATGCATGGATTTGGACAGATGTTCACCTCTACTATGAAAAAAGTCTTCAAATCACCTTTCCAAGGGGGACTTCACTGCTTCATACCATGAGTAAAGGACATTGTTTTGGTCATTATAAGGCAAGTCAAATCTTCTACTCCTAACCTATCCAAGGCTCTCCATTTACAAGTTCACCCATGATTGTAAAATGCATAATAATGAAAAAACCCAAGACACTATGTGAGACTGTAATGAAAACCAACACCAAATAAATTACTCATAAATAAAAGTTAATGATGCTTCTTCTTGTTGTGCAGGGAAACCACATTCAATGATGTAGGCAATAACAAACTATAAAAATAGATCCAATGGAATTAATTTTCCCAATCAAAATTATAGTGGCTATTTTCATGATTTATGTCACTATTTATTACAAATCAACATGGCTAGACCAGTTTAAATCAGCAAGAGTCATAAAGAAAATCCCTAGTGCATGTTCATATTATGGTCCTCGTGGGGTATAAATATTAACTGCTGGAGAAGAAAATGGAATAATCAACCTTTATATCTTTAATTCCCTTTATCACTAAGGTACAGACATTCCAATGGAGTGATTATTCTAATCATAATAGTCAACAGCAAACTAGTTCAATAATATATTGCTTACAAAAAACTCAACCCTAATCTAAATTCCTAAATTACTGTTTTACACGATGTAATACATGCTTGAATTCATTCTTAGTGCACGTACAATGGGTATAGGAGGAGGATCTGATGGAGAAGTATGGAATGGGCCAAATTCTGTACCCAAATTCTCATTGTTATTCCCGCTAAAGGGCACAGTTTCTAGAGATGCAACATGAGCTGTTTTGTGATAAGTAAGAAGCTGAGCTTCAGGTCTTAAATTTCTAATGCTATGAAGAAATGATACAAATTAGAAACAATCTCTATAATCAATCTGCAACTGTTTTCAGAGAAAAGCTAACATATTTTAGTTCTTCGACCCAATCATGGACAATATTTTTTTTTCTACAAATAAAATGGCAAAGCTTTATTGAAATACAACAGAGAAGGCTTAATTACAGCATACACCATGTTCATGTATTTGAAATTTCAATATTTTTAAGGACAGTGTTCCCCAAATTTATATTTAGATTCAATATGGTTTCACTAAAAATACCAAAGGGTTTTTTTTTTTTTTGGTGAAATTGACAAGCTGATTCTAATATTTATATGAGCCAAGGGGAATTTAGTTTAACAGATATCATCATTTATAATAAATAATAATTCTTTAATATCTTATCAGTTTAGGAATAAATTGATCAGAGAACAGAATAGAGAATCCAGGAAAAAATATGTATATGATATTTTAGTCTGCTTGTGATGTCATAACAAAATATCATAGACTATGTGGCTTACATAACATTTACTTCTCACAGTTCTGGAAACTGGAAATCCAAAATCAAGGTGTGACTAACTTGTTTCTGGTAAGGGCCTCTTCCTGGCTATCTTGTAACAATCAAACATCTACCATTTCAGTATCCAATTTATGTTAACCATTCTATTGATTTTTGAGGAGTTAAAAAAAAATGAGGAGACTGGCTCTTCATTTCTTTTCCCATTCCTGTACGTTTCTACCTTCATTGAGTACCACTCTACCCCTGACACTCTGCTTCAGCCATCATCTCCCTCTAGCTCCTTAACTATGTCAGCCATGCTCCATCTTCAGAGCACTGGCACTTTCCCTCTGCCCATAATACTCTTCTCCACAAGTATCCCAATGACTCATTCCCACACTTCCTTCTGGACTTGTGCCAAGTGTCATCTTATTTGAGAGCCCTGTCTTGACATCTCCAAATCATTTATCAGCACTTAATTCTGAGACACATACATAGAGTTTTCTTCATTGATTATTCCCCTCCACTGTAATCCGAATTCATGAGGCTAGAATCTTTATTTTACCCATTGCTCTTATCCCAGAAATTATAGGAGTACCTAGCCCATAGTAGGCTCACAATAAATATTAAGTAAAGGAAAGAGAGAGAAAGACTTTATTGGTCAAGGTGAATTTGATAGGATTGAGAATGAAAGAAACATTTTGTCTAATCTTCAAGACTCTATGTATGTGCTTTCTCATCCAATAAAAGACGGTCTTTCTGGTAATGAATTCCCTACCTTCTCAAAAATTTTAAGGATTATAAAATAAATCTAACCCAATACACTAAATGCAGTGTACATATTACTGAAAAATACCTAGATCAACAGAGTTGTGCTTATTTTGCTGACAGTTTTGCATATATTTCACTCTTTTTTTTTTTTTAAACAGAAGAATGTCCATAAGGCAGAACCTTCATTTTCCTAGAAGTTTAGCCCTATGGATGATAAAAAATAGAGCTCTTAAAATCATTGTCTTAATAACTAGTCACTGCACATGAAAAATAGAATTGTCAGAAATAACAATTGAGGCAAAAAACAACCTGCTGCCAGAGGTTACTAACTAGCAGGAGAATCTGACATTTAAGCGCTGATTCTCGTCTCTCTTTCAATGTATAAATAAACCATGAAAGAGAGAGACCCAGCCACAAAAACATGTGAGAGAAGCCAAACCTCTGTCTCCAACCTTTGAAAAAACAAAATATAGAGAATGTAAGTTGCCTCCAAGGATTGCCTGAAGCATTAGTTAATGTCTGCAAAAACATTTCAGGACGAAAGCCACCATGGAAGGGCTAAATCTTACCATCTCAACAACGAATACTTTTCTTTATTTTTGTGTGTGTGTTTTCGTTTTTTTGTTGTTGTTATTGTTGTTTTGTTTTTTTGAGTCAGAGTCTCACTCTGTCATCCAGGCTGGAGTGCAGTGGCGCAATCTCGGCTCACTGCAACCTCTGCCTCCCGGGTTCAAGCGACTCTTGAGCCTCAGACTCCCATGTAGCTGGGATTACAGGTGCGCACCACCAGGCCCAGCTAATTTTTTTGTATTTTTAATAGGAACAGGATTTCACTATGTTGACTAGGTTGGTCTCGAACTCTTGACCTCAAGTGATCCACTTGGCCTCGGCCTCCCAAAGTACTGGGATTCAGGTATGAGCCATTGAACCCAGCCACTTTGCTTTATTTTTAAACACTTCATTAGAAATTCTTTTAAAAAGATTCCACCAAAAGCAAAGCCTTATTGCCTTCCAGTGAGAAATTTCCATTCAGTCACCATGGTAACAAAGACACTCTGGGGAGGGCAAAGTGTGTCTTAATGTGAGTCTGCTGCCATCATGAAGTTCCATATTTAACACACCTGACCGAGATGACAGCCTGTGGGGACTCACCACTTTACTTAATTAGCTGGAGGGAGTCAAGGAAACCACTTATGGCATAGCAGTCCAGTTTTCCACTCTATGTGTTCCTCAGGTTCATTATAATATAGCAGATGTACCAAACCAGGAGCTCAAGTCAGATGCTAACAATCCATATTTATTCCCAACATTTCAAGATGTTGTTGCGTGTTTGTTTCCCTAAAGCAGTATTTTTCAAAGTGTGACTTCTCTACTCTCAGCATCATTAAAATCCAGGAATGTGTTAGAAATGCATATTTTCAAGGGTCACCCCAGATTTACAGAACTGGAAACTTTGGGAGTGGAGTCCCCATGATCTGCTATAACAAACCCTACAGGTGATTCTGATGCACCACTTAAGTTATATTTAGCTTACATCAGAAAGAAAAGATCTGGCTATCCAAATCCAATTGAACAGATAGTTGATGTTGCTAATTTATATATTTGTTTATCAAATGTATATTGAGTGCCTGTCATGTGGTAAGCTTGCATTAGAGGCTGGAGATTTAGTAGTGAACAAAACACACAGACCTTGACCTCACGGATCTTATATTCCAGTTGAAAGAGACAAACAGTAGACAAGATACACAAATCATATGATATCTCAGAAAATGATAAGTATTATTGAAGAAAGAAAAGCATGAAAAGAAGATGGGTATTTTGGGAGAAGAAACATGAATGCATTTTAAATAAAATGGCCAGGGTCTGCATTACCAGGAAAATTAAATTTGAGCTTTGGGTTGTATAACTAATTAGTATGACAGAGTTTATTAAAGGATAGGTTTTTTGCACTATTTAAAAAAGCCAATTTATAAATAGATTTACAGAAGTATTTACATTATGGTTCCATTTAAGTAGGGATGTTCTAAGTACTTTACAAAACTTTCAGAAATAAATATTGCTTTATTCAAATCTTAGTTCTAAATTTATCCCTGCTCTTGCTCTATTTGTATGTTCAACTTTATTTGTATACTTGAAATTATGTTATTTATCATTATATTAAGTCAAATATTTAACTTAAAAGTTAGACAACTGCAAAATAATGCATATATATTAATGTCAAAGTTTTGATCTAATTTTCCTTGAGTTGATAATAAACAGACAAAGAATGCTATAGTGAAAGTAATCCTTTAACCACTGATAGAGCCTTTTAACATAGGGGTTACCTATCAGTGAGAGCCAAAAGAGAAAAAGTTTTGTAGTTAGGAAAGTAGACTCCGTTTAGACCCAGACCCCTAGGGAAAATGTTGAAGAGTTGTTCTGGAATGAATGTGTCCCACCAAAATCCAATGTGTCTTAAATCCCAGTGTGACTCATAATGGGAAACAGGGCCTTTCAGGAGGTGATTAAGGTGAACTAAGGCCACAAGACACTAGTCCAATATGACTGATGTCTCTATATGAAGAGGAAGAGACACAGAAGTGTGTCACATAGAGAAAAATTTATGTGAGGACACAGCAAGAAGGTGGTCATCTACAAGCTAGGAGGAGAGGCCTCACGAGAAACCAACCCTGCTGGCATATTGAACTTAAACGTTTGGACTCCAGAACTGTGAGAAAATTAATTCCTGGTGTGGCATTGTTATGGCAGCCCAAGCTGACTAATACATGACCATAAACATCTCTTTTTACATGTAGAGAGAGTTCATTTGCATTTAGAGAAAATCTCCTTGAATGCTGCTAAGCATTGCAGACTTCACCAGGTCATCACGACCGACAGAAGGATGGTGGCAAACTGGTCCTGTTTGGCACCTTGCAGAGGGATACTGATGGCCTGCTGGTAGTACCATGCAGTTGGGGTAAAAGTAACCACAAGTTGAAGGCCAGGAGGTAGGAATAAGAAAGAGAATAATTAAAACACAACTCATAATCACCTCATTTGTATTAAATAATATTTCTGGAACTGATAATATTATCATGAAAGGGAAGATAAGGAAAGATACAATTTATTAAATAGATTCATTTAAATTTATGAATTTATTTATAAATTTATCACTTTTTGGTACATCTACTAGTTACTATGTTAGGTATTGACTTCAATAGAACACTAAAAGAAGACATAGGGTTTTTAAAAACACATATTAAATACTTTGTTTACAAGCAAATATGTTATAAAGATAATTGCTAAAAGATAAAAAGTTCTATAAGAGCATATGATGGGGTCAAACCTTGATCAGATAAAGCTTCCCTAAGAAAGAGACATTTGAGCTGAGCCGTGAAAGGACATTCTAACTAGAGAGAATGAATTCTGATGTGGGCAAAGTACAGAAAGCTCCTTGTGAGATGAGATGGAAGAATCAGCCACAATAGATCATGCAGTTGTAGATGAAGATAAATGTTTGAGGCTTTGTCCAAAGAGCAGCTGGAAACCACAGAAGGAGCACGGTGGTGGTGGTTTGGCCAGTGGTGTTGAAGGGAACTGATACGATTGAATGGGCATGATTTTATGTGAATAATAGTGACTCTAGGTGAAGAATGTGTAGAAAGAGGCAGAAGTAGACACAGGAGCAAAGGTAACTTGGACTAGAGATGGTACAAGGAGGAGAGGTGGACTATCAGGTATGTGTGTGTGGTTAATGTAAAACAGGAAAATGTGAATTAAACCTGTGAGAAATTTTAGTGGGAAAATATGTAAATGGAGTCAAAAGGCACCATGGTACTCAGAAAGCAGGAAGAGAGGTTCAGAAAAGAGAACGAATTGATAGTGGTAAGTGATGTGTCACTCTGAGAGATGTCTTAAGTACAGTAGTTTCAACATGAGATGCTTTGGAGATGAAAGTGCCATAACTTATGCAAGTTGGGCTGTGCATCTCCCTAAGAACAAAATGGTGACCTTCGGGGAAAGGAGACTAAGCTTATATGATAAGGTGGGTAGGCTAATGGGAGCAGGATTAATCTACTGGGTCATCCATGGCAGTAGAAGCCAGTGGCACCCCTTGAAGTTCCCACTAAGTCCAGGTTCACATGTTTCCTTGACATTATGTGCTTTATCCAAATGGCCCACCTGGTGGAATAATCTGCACCTCTGGGTTGTCACTTCTGACCTGGGTTCCTCTATCACCCATCCCACTATAATTCCTCTCCCCACTGGCCTCTAAGTTTCCCATAATGTGCTATCTATTTGGCTGCTGGAAACAGCCATTGTAATTAGAAAAAGCTAAGGAGAGATTAGTGGGCTTTTTATGGTCACTTGAATAGTATCTGGAATACTGAAATTGAAAACTCAACTGAATTTTTAAAAAATTCCAAATGGGGCAGTATGGGAAGGGGGATAAAACCCACACACGGCATAGCTGGCCTTCAGAAGCAAGTTATCGACTCCTCACATCACTGGTAAGAAAGGACAAGTGAGCCCAGAGGCAGAGGTTGATGGATACCAGTGGTAGCTTGAAGTGTTTGTCTCATTTCTGTCTTCTGCCTATGATTAGGCACTAAGGTGAAGTGGAGGACATTCTAAGAGTCCCCACCTCACCCCCTTTGCAGCCGGAAAGATATTAAATATCTATATTTAATTTTGATCAGTTGGGACAAGCTTAGTAAGCATCTGTGGTAAGCTAAGAAGTACTATGCCCTATGAGGAATGTAGAGATTAATTAGACAAATCTCTTGCCCTCAAAGAACATACGAGTCAATGGTAAAAAATAAGAATGTTCAGCAAATAAAAAGGCAGAGTGTAAAAACGGGTCAATTTTTATCCAACAGAGATTCTTTGGGAGGGATTCCTGAATTGGGAAATATGTCAGACCAGATTATTCTAACTTACCTTTCACACTTAACAATCAATTTATCTATGAAACAGCTTCACACATAGCTATAGATATGGATCATTACTCTCAGCTCTTCCCACCTGATCTCCTCTCATTTTCTCCTAGCCCTCTGGGGTGGGCAACGGAAAATCATCAATGATTATCAGGGTAGGAATCAATGCATTGGATTATTCACTCCCCCATCCTCAAAGGCTAAGAGTTAAATGAATTGAAGGACGCAGAAGGTGAGGACATTTCAGTAGTGTTTCTCACTGTGGTATTATTCTTTATAAAAATATTAATGTACAAATAATGCAGTATATACTGATTCCAGGTTTTTATTATTATTTTTACATCTTACGTTTTTTTAGACTTGGCCCTGTGTTTTCCTCACTGACTCAAGGGTCACTCTTGGCTTGTTTTTGTACAGACTATCTAGACCAATATTATGTGTCTACCAGTTAATTCAAGATTCCTTGTGACTTCACATTAAAATGTACAAAGATAAGGGTTGAACCACAACAAACTCTCAGGAAAACCACATAGTTTTGTCATTAAGTCATAACCTGAATCCAAAAATTGGTTTTTTTTAAACAGTAGTCTCCCCTTCTTCAAATAATAGATCAAGAGTAATGGCTACTGAATTTGTTAGGTTAAAAAACTTACGGAGGATTTATAATAGATGGGTAAGGCTGACAACACCTGAACCCAATGATCAATAATAACATTACAAAAAGTGACAGAGACAACCAGATATGTGCCTCCTGGTAGGAGTTCAGAATAGCATCCAGGGAGTAGTCTTGCCAGAAGACTGTGGTCAGGCCTCCTGATCTGCATACCAGACTGCAAGAAATACAGGACACCGAACAAGATGTTAAATAAAACCATGAGAATACAACAGCAAAATTTAGACTGGGAAAATCTATAGAAATAAATGACCCATTTCTCCAACAACTATATTGTAACGGGAAAAAAAAAAAAGAGCGAGAGAGAAGGGAACCTATAATTACAAGAGAATTAAGTGACATATAGACCAAGATACAGATCTCATTTAAATCCTGATTTGAATAAATATCTATAAAAACTATATGAGACTTTAGTTGGATATTTGATGAAGTTAATAATCTCAATTTTTTAAGATGTACTAGTGGCATTTGGATTACATTTTTAATGAAATCCTTATAATTCAGAGATCATACTAAATACTTATACATGAAACAACTTAAATGTCTGAAATTTGCTTCAAAATAACTCAACGTGTGAGAAAGGAAGAAATAGGTAGGAGTATAGAGAAAACAAGATTGGTCATGAGTTGATAGTTCTTGAAGCGAAGTATTGGAGTACTTGGAGGCTTACTATGCTGCTCTTTTGTTTGTTTGTTTATGTTTGAAATTATCTATAATAAAAACTATCCAAAGGAAAAAAAAACATTAGGGAGAAAAGGGGAAGAGAGATACAGATATACTATGAAGAATCAGGAATATGCCTTTATCCAAATGGATGTCCCTTTTCAATGCATGTATATTGTGCTGAGAAAATTCAAGACACAACCTACCTTTCAGTGCATTTGATGTCTGATTAATGTTGCTTAAAAGCTCTTTCAGTACTATTTGAAATACGATCACAACATTTGGAAAATTTTGGAAATTTAAACAGAAAGAAACTGCAGTGTTTAATTTTATGTGTCAACTTGACTGAGCTAAGGGACACCAAGATATTTGGGGAAACATTATTTCTTACTGTTTTTGTCAGGGTGTTTCTGAAAAGTATTAGCATTTCTATCAGTAGACTGAGTAAAAAAGATCTGCTGTCACCAACATAGGTGGGCAAGAACCAATCCGTTGAGGAAAATCTGTTGAGACATTGTTTTCCTGATGATCTCAGGAATTTGAGTCACTTAAAAAGCCAGAAGACCTGGGTTCTGTTCTGGCTAGTTCTTTATCACCTCTGGGCTCCTATCCAAATACAGCAAAAGGGCAGAGCAAGGGCGTATTCTCTCTCTCTCTTTTGGAGCTGGCACATCCATTTCCTCCTGCCCTTGGACATCAGTGCTCCTGGTTCTTGGGTTTTCAGACTCCAGCATTTCTACCAACCACCCTCTCTCCCCCAGTACTCGCGGGGAGGGAAACCCTTTGTTTCTAGACAAATCCTATAGAAACTCTTTGTTTCTATGAAGACACAGTAGGTTGATCTATTTTATAAGCTTGCTGCTTGAATCACACCACTGACTTTCCTGGTTCTCCAGCTTGCAAATGGCATATTGTGGGGCTTCTCAGCCTCCAAAATGGTATCAGCCAATTTGCATGATAAATGTCCTCTTACGTGTCTCTCTATACATCCTGTAGGTTCTTTTTCTCTGGAGAAGCCTGACTAATACAGAAACCATTTAGAATCACTCCAAGAGTGAATTACATTTCAGGGAGTCTATTTGAACTAGCTGCAATCAGCAACTCAAGTATTTCTTTTAAACTCATTGCCTATGAATTACATTTCAAACTAATCAACTTGTTTATTTCTGCTAAAATTTCAGAAACTAAGTGATTAGCTTAAAATTTCTGTCCTGCCCAGTCTTTTTTTTTTTTTTTTTTTTCTTAAAAGCAATTTTCTACCACAAATTCTGCTAAGGTGAAGAAAGCCATTAAAGTATATTGCCTACAAAATAGTAATATACAGCAAAAAGAATCCAGGAACTATGGGTAAACAATTTAATCATGCATTTTCATTGGTTAGTCAGAAAAAAAACTAAAGAAATTCACAACAAAAATACATGAAAGGAAAAGGGAAGATGAAACTGTGGGATAGCTGGCATTCATCCACTGGCACTTAATTAAATTGTCTGGCCCCCTTAAATTCAAATCATTTTAATCAAGAAAATAAACATTAAAAATCTAGAATGAATTAAGTTCAAAAAGATAATCAGAGCTCTGTTGTTTTGCCTTTGAGAAAACTTTTCAGTGAAGAAATAACAGAATCCAAATATTTCCTTGTCGCATGAATATGCCTGTGATAGGTACATATGCAAATATATTTCAAAACATTTAAGCAGTAATTGTTTGCTATATATAAGAATATTGCTGCTCAAAATTAAAAGATCCATCTGATTCTTTCACTTATAAACCCTTTGTTTCTGTAAAGACACAGTAGTTTGATCTATTTTATAAGCTTGCTTCTTTGTGGGGAAGCACATTGTCTATTTTGTCAAGGACACCAGCCTCAATTTCAAATAGCTTTAAGACCAGCATGCAGTGGCTCACCCAGCCCCAGCTCCTTCTGCTCTGCTCACCAGGCACTGGCGATCTGACCTGCCTGTCTAGGCTGCCCTCTATTTTTGCCCTCACCACTCCAAGTGTTAGCACAGATGCTTTAAAGACCCTCCAGATCCCACCTGGCACCAGCTACAATAGGTTGATGCAGGTCTCACTTGCCTTCTGCTTTGAACATCCTTGGCAACTCATTCACTTGTCAGTAACCTTCTCCAAGACCAACCAAAGAAAGTTAGTATCAGCACTTTTCTTCTCAATAAAACCACAATTCCCATGTAAATTCAGTAGATGTGCAGAACCTGCCTTATGCTTACACTCAACAGTGAAAACTGCCCCACCTACACACACACACACACACATTCACAACGCATGGCTGGATGGTTTATGTGTCACCAACACCAAGTATCAGTGAAGTTCAAGAGCTGAAAGATGGATAAAGAATGTAAGAATACCAAACCTGTCAATTATCTACACAAAATTTAGACAGATGGAAGGGAGGGACAGGGACAGATCTGGCAGAGGCCACTAAATAAAAAAGGCTTTATATTATGAACAAACGTGACATTTCTGGAGAACAATAAAATTACAGTTCAGCTGTGTACTATATAGGAGAAATAATTATGAAATAAGGTTGGAGAGATGGCCATTTGTAGCAGGCTCTAGAGAACCTTAAATTCCAGGTGGTATAATAAAACATGTTTTTGCAGTTGACTCTAGAGGGGATTTTGAATAGAAAAGGAGATCTGGCAAAATCAATGAGATAGGAAGATTGATTTGGGATGAAGCTTACTAATAGAGCAGAAAATAGTGATGGTCTTGATGCAGGCAGACAGTGGTAGCAGAAGGAAGAAAGAGAAGAAAGGCTGCTTCAAGGCAACAAAGCAAAACATAGCCAGGACTCGGATCCTAATGTACAAGAAGGAAAGGGAATTGTTGAAGATGACTCCAGTTTCTAATTTAGTTGAGTGGAAATTGGTAGTGCTTTGCCAGAATAGAGCCTATGAGAATAGAATAAGTTGTAAGGGAAAAAAGACGTTCTTTTGTTGACTATGAAAAGAAACTTGCTGCTCAAGGATATTGTGGTGAGAATATTAGCTTAAGGCCATATAGCTCTAGCCCAAGATGAACTGGGCTAGATGAGCTCCAGGGTCCTGCATAACTCTTGTATTTCTAGCCAAGTAGATGGTGTGGTGAGTTAGAGGGGATATTGTTTTCCTGATGATCTCAGGAATTTGAGGCACTTAAAGAGCCAGAAGACCTGGTTTCTTTTCTGTCTAGTTCTTTATCACCTCTGAGCTCTAAAATCAGTTAAATATGAATAATCAAATCACAGGTTCAGTTGGGTAGAGGTTCACTCTTCTGTAAACAATGAGATGTATTTTAATCCTGAGCTTTCTGCAGGTTCCCCATTAGCTTCCCTTTGGATGTCCTCATAGTAGCTGGCATCACCGCTACTCACTCATCCACACGTACCCCACTCACTGACGTTAAACATAGAGTGCAGTGACCAATCATTCTCTGGTTGGTTTCCCATTGACTTCAAGATCTTCTGGCTTATAAAGCAGAAAGACTCCTACAGGGTAGTTCAAGTAAACATGAGGTTGACTGAGAATAGAGGAATCTCACAGAAGCCAAAGGCAGGAAATAATAGGAACATGAGGTATCTTGGAAACCAGACAAGATGGCGGCGTGGAAGCCAGGCAGCACCTTCTCTCCCAGCCACAGGCCTCCTCCACAGCTGCCTGACTTCATTCTGTGCACTTGCCCCACCTCCCCTCTCTGCTCAGGTGCTTCTCCTGCTTGTTCATGACTGGTCATAGGGATGTCACCAGCCTCTCCTCTCCTCTCCTCTCTCTCTCTTTCATTTATTTTTATGTATGCATGTATGTATGTATGCATGTATGTATGTATTTTGAGTCAGAGTTTTGCTCTTGTTGCCCAGGCTGGAGTGCAATGGTGCCATTTCAACTCACTGCAACCTCCGCCTCCGGGTTCAAGCAATTTTCCTGCTTCAGCCTCCTGATAGCTGGGATTACAGGTGCCCGCCACCAGGGCAGGGTAACTTTTGTATTTTTAGTAGAGACGGGGTTTCACCATGTTGGCCAGGCTGGTCTCGAACTCCTGATCTCCAGTAATCTGCCCGCCCTGCCCTCCCAAAATGCTGGGATTACAGGAGTGAGCCACCACGCCCGGTCCCCAGCCTCTCCTTTCCTCTTTTCTTTACACACCTGTCATTTCAGTTTTCACAACCATTGCCACATCCTCAGGCTTCAAATTCTTGAAAACAGCAGCAGTTTGGTTTACCTCATCTTTTGGAATCAAGTCTCACAAGTTGCTGAACTTCTACTCTCTTGATGTTTCAGGTCCTAGTGTAGATGTCACTACTCTTGATGAGCCTTCCCTGTCAACCCCCCATCCCTGGAGCCAGGCTGGTGTTGCACAGCATTGGGGCGTAAGTGTCCCTGTCCTCCCCACTAAAACAGAAGCTGCTTAGGGGCAGAGACTGTGTATTTTACATATTATTTCTCCAGCACCCAGCTCTTTAAGTAAATAAACATCGACTCCATGGGTTTCTCTAAATCAACCCTATATTAAAATAATCCCTTCAAGTTTGGAAATACTTCAAGTCTGTTCTTTTTGCTCTTGCTGAGGTCACCTTATATGTCTACATTTCTGCAAAAGTAGCTGTGATCCTTCCAGTTGTTCCAGCATCTAGCTGAGGACACACACTGAAGATCTTCTCCTTTTGTCTAACCTCTTGGCATCTCGTGAAATCAACCAGCGCAAAATGCGTAAGAATTCAGTCCCAATCATAGGCTACAGAGATGTCAATTTGCAAGTAAAGTTATACCAGATTCCATTTTATTTTGCATTGAACAATGAAGCAGTTTAAATGAGGACTTTTCTTATCCTGGGATCATATAAAGGGAATGCATTAAGATTCACTGAATTTTGTATATGGCATTACCACAGTTGTCTTATTGACAGAGATAGAGTAATAGGGGTAAAAAAATAAAAATAAACTTTTACATCTCAGAAATTCTAAACCACATACTTACAAAAAAGCAAGTGAGCCCCTCTGCAAAACATACAGTTGGTTCATTTCTTACACAGAGTCTTGTTCTGCTCCATAAAGCATTTAACATTTATTTTAAATCAGTATATTTCTTTTCTCTCCGTTTTCATTCAGCAACCTTGTACTAATAGCACACTCAGCATCAGGCCTAGGCCTCCAGACTTGTAGGAATGAATCTTGTTTATCTATTAATGAACACATCAACAATCCAGCAAATGGGCCCCATGTTTTCTGGTTCACAAAGCAATTTCATATAAGAATCATCTGATACCGACAAAACCCCTTACATGTTACAATGGTGGAAACAGAAGAGTTAGTTGTGATTTCTCAAGGTCAGTCCAAGCACACAGCATGTAACGCTAGGCTATCTGGCTCCAAATCCATTCTCTCTTCACTGAATCGCGTGACTTCTCATTCCTACTTCTTACTTCTTCAGGAGAATGGACAGGGAATAAGTTGTGTCAAATATTGCTTCTGTGAAGGTCCCTGCCTAGACCCTGACTGTTCATTTAGCAGTGCAGCCCAGGTGAACTTGAGCTTCCCTGGGACTCAATCAGGACTGACAGGAGTTGACAATGAGCATAGAATCGCCTTTAACATCACAGCCAATAGAGAATGACACAGTTGAAAAGTTTTGTTAGAGCCTCAAACAGCAAGAAATAAAATTTTAAATTAAAAGCTTTACACAGTGTTCACTAAAGCCTGGCATTCTTGTCATTATGAGAACTATTTTTGTCATTATGTTCCAATTTTTGAAGAAAAGGATTTTCTCCTTAACTTCCATGGGCTTCTCGGCAGTTGAAGATTTTAATGGAAACATAATATGTAGGATTATGTCATTTTTCTTAAAGAACTAAAAACCAATTACATTGGATCAGTATTTTCCAATTTCTGATCCATTATCCAGAGACAAATTTTGTTACCTTCAACAGCTCCTTCTCAGACACCTTCTGCAGAGGCAACTGATCTCCTCTTCACCTTATCTTGTTTTATTTCCTTTCATTTCTAGGATTGAAGATTTTTAAAAATGAATAATCTACCCTAACACTGTGTCATGTGAGTTTTAAAACTAAGAAAGCAAACAAGATTACCTCTGTGAATACGGCACTAACTATATGAATACAGAGCTGCACTCATATCTCAGAAGATGTTGTTCTACTCATGGATCCCAAAAGGGGTGACTCTAGAAATCCCAGAAACAGTTAAGCATCTTGTTAGATACACAGATTCCCAGGCCCATGCCTAGGATGTATTGGTCCAGGGACCAGCAGCATCAGCATCACCACCTGTACATTTTAGACCCACATATTCACAGGTGTGAGGCCCCGAAATCAGTGCTTTACCAAGTCCTCCAGGTGATTCTTATTCATGGTGAAGTTTGAAAAGCACTGATTTAAACAGGAGAATAAATCTCAATTCAAAAAGCATGCACTGAGACCCTCCTCAAAAAGGCCCTGGGTTAGTTGCTGCAGGGAAAAGGAGAAACTCGCTTTGTACTGTATTATTTTTTGAATGTTATTTTTCTTCTAACATTTATTAGAAGTTACTACATGCTAAGCAGTCTGTTACAGGTTTCTTAAGACGTAAAAGTTAGAAAGATACAATACCTAGGCTCAAGGAGTTTACAGTCTACTAAGACTTAAAGCAGGGGCTTCGCAAATTTTCTTTCTGTAAAGGGCCAGAGAGTAAATATTTTAGGCTTTGCAGGCCACGTGGTCTCTGTTGCGATTCCTCAGCTCTGCTGCTGCGTCGTGAAAGCAGCCGTAGATAATACGTAAATGAATGAGCATGTATGTATTCCAACAAAACTTCATTTATGGATACTAATGTCTGGATTTTATACAGTTCTCACATGTCATGAAATATTATCCTTCTCTAGAGTTTTTCGACTGCTTAAAAATGTAAAAACAATTTTGGGGGCCTTACAAAAAGACATGAGGGCCAGATTTGTCCTGTGAGCAGTTGTTTCTGGTAAAGTGAAGCCAGTAAAGCAGTCACAAACAAAATATGAGGGTTCGAGTCTCTGTGACATCATCAATAGAAAATGGAAAGTCGGGGAAAGCTTTTTTCGAAGGAAAAATGTTGAATGCTTTGTTCAGTAAATAGTATTTTCTGTCATTTCCTATCCTGTTGTTTTCCTACAAAATAGCACAACCATTTCTTATATTTTTCTAGAGCAGAAACAGATTCACCTACTTAAGCACATCTATTCCATCTCCTTATCCACACTGCATTTCATAAATATAACACAGCGTTGAGGGAGGTCTTTATGTTCTTTCCCCATGGATCCAATTGTATCCATTTATTTAGATACGAAAGACAACATTTTCAATATTAAAAAAAGGAAGAATATCTTCCATCAAGCATACACCGCACTACTTACATTCTCCCTCAATCACGAGGAGGAGGAGATTGGCCATGTTACAGACAACATTCGCATCTGTCTCTAAAACTGCTGACTTATGTTGTCTACTGCTGGCTCCAACATTTTGCAGGATCATAATTAACTCAAGATTTTTGTTTGTTTTTCATCTGAGCTTCCCACAGTTAAGTGTCTGAGAGTCCAGTTTTTAAAGATTAATATTCACAGAAATATAAATGCCACTACGCTGACAGAGCAAGCGACACATGATAAGAAAGTTCAGGCAAGAAATCCTGGAAGCAACGGAGAAGCAGCAGTTGCTAGGAATAATAGAAAGGATGTTCCCAGAAAAGGAAAAAGCTCATGAAACAGCTTTGAGCGGGATGGACCTTGGTATATTTGGGGCACTGAAAGTAATTTAGGATGGATAGTGCCTAACTGTAAAGAGAAAGGACTAGGGAGGTGTTGTGTCAAGAGATGAGCCTGAAAAGATCGCAAAGGCCAGATTACAATCACATACCTTGTCAAGAAATATTAATCTCTACCCTAAAAGTTATAGGAAATCAGTTAGTATTTTATGCTAATTGGAAAAATCAAGTGGCAGCAGTGTGGAGATGGATCTGCAGAGGGACAAGAGTTGGGGCAGGGAGACCAGTTAGGAGAATATTAGGAGGATATTTGCAGGAATCCACGTAAGACAGGATGAGGGCCTTCACTAAGGTGTTGGCAGTGGGGAAGGGGATAAGGAGTGAAATTCTAGAGAAATTAAAAAATCAAAACTACACGTCCTGGTGATTGCTTGACGGTGGCAGGTGTGAAGAAGTGACAGTAGTCAACATGATTGCCAGGTATTTTGGCCTGGACAACTAGTAAGATGATGGAACCCTGGCAGCTTCTGTAGGCAGAAGGAAGTTGCTCAGAGACAGCAGTTGCTCCTTGCAGGTTGTTAATTCGTAGGCTGCCTTTCACTTTTGCTGTAACCAAAATGCAATGACTCCTTTATCCTTTAACTTTTCATTACGGTTTTCTACACAACTTGAATGTAGACACAATTATAATTCAATGTCATTCAATTAATCAGCATACTCTATTCACTACAGCTTGGAAAAGTTATTAATCAAACACGTGGAAATGCTGACAGCCTACAATTGACTGCTTGAGATAAAATAGAAATGTCAAAGATGAAATGATTTTTGTCACTAGCATATTTTGAATAATGATCCTTGATTAGTAGTGGTCCCCTATGTGGTTCAACAGGCCCACTGATCAAAATTAAGAACGCAAGTTCCAAAAGTCATCCAAACTTTTGGGAACATAAACTCCATCTAAGTTATGCTGTTAAGTCTTTTTAGGAAGTGCTCATGCTGCTGGTCTTCTGAGTATCCCACTTATAAGCAAGCAGTGAGATCAGTTATCAACTCAGCATGACTTTGAAGGGTCAGGAAGATGCTCTTAGAGTAACATTAATCTTTCTTACTGGAGGAAGACAGAATCTTTTCTGCTTAATTAAAAGCTGTAGCATTAACTTAAAAGTTAAGTTAGGATGTGATAGTAGAATGATTTCAAGTTTTATAGCCAGAATAGCAAATTTCAAGGACTGACAATGCTACATGACTAAGAGCAAGTCACTGAGCCTCTTGGACTAAGTTTGCTCATTTGTAAATTTGGAAACCATTTGACCATTCCACTAAACACCCAAGGGCTTTGCAAGGTTACAAAATAGGTAACAGTTGGGAAAGCACTCTACATCTCTAGAATTCCTATGTGTATACAAATTATCACAATTACTATTGCCATTATTATTATCACAACTCTTTTAAGTCATATAGTATGGAGGATTATTCTAGAATAATGCATCTGAGATGAACATGAGGGAAGGAAAAATTGAGGTGAAGGACGCTCTTTGCATTCGCACATAAACATACCTCAATAGTTTCCCCCAGTCTCCCAGTTCAGCTAAGGCAAAAGAAAGAAATTTTGAAAAGAATAGACAAACAAGTGACAAGCTACTTCCTCCTAGCTAAATGCAGAAAAAGAGAAAATCCAAGAAAGAAGGAAATCCAGAGAGAAACGCACAATATGATACAATTAGAAACAGGAAAACACGGCAACAGCAGCAAATGTCAACAAGCTACCCTAGAACACAAGTAAGATTTTTGAAAACCCTTGTTTTAGTAGTAGGGCAACTACTACAGGGACCAAAAAAAAAAAAAAAAAAACAAGAAAAACACCGATCACCTAAAAATGACTTTACATGATAGTAATTTACTCTGAAATAAACGATTACCAAAACAAATTACAAAAAAGCTATTAAAAATTGTTTGAAATTTATAAATCCTATAAAAGATGTTACATATCAGAGCAGTCCATGGAGCAAAACTGAAATCCTGAAGGAAGAAATTATGATGGTAAAAATAGACTAACAGAGGAAGTGAAAGCACAGCTAAGTTACACAGCTAATGACAGAGAAAAAGAAATCACAGAACTCAGGAACAAACCAACAAATTCCAAACTGATAATAATCAGAGTACCAAAAGATATAGAAATGCAAGCAAATTGTCAACTTTTCACAGGTAATGAATTAAATATAATCTTATAGAACGTCAAGACATCAAATTCTAATACAGATATTTTGAAGGAATATGAAAATTCATTTGGGGACAATCCTCATTAAATGTATCCCAGCACCTACTTGTCACATTTTAAAAGTCTGAAACAAAAGAACAGAATAATATGAGGTCTTGAGAAGAAAGGAGAGAAAGATGAAGATGTAACTAATGGGATATTTTGGATTGGTTTCTATAGAATGCATTGCCTGAGCACATACACTGGAGAGACTGCTATAGAGAAGTCAATGGATAAAATTTTAATGAGAGCCCTCTGCTGAGAAATACTATTACTCTATTACTTTGTTTGTTTGTTCGTTGACAGAGTCTCGCTCTGTTGCCAGGCTGGAGTGCAGTGGCACCATCTTGGCTCACTGCAATCTCTGCCTCCTGGGTTCAAGTGATTCTCCTGCCTCAGCCTCCCGAGTAACTGGTATTACCAGTGTGCACCACCACAGCCAGCTAATTTTTGTATTTTTAGTAGAGACGAGGTTTCACCATGTTGGCCAGGATGGTCTCGATCTCCTGACCTCATGATCCGCCCATCTCAGCCTCACAAAGTGCTGGGATTACATATATGAGTCACTGGACCCAGTCAAAATACTATTACTTTTGTAAAGTGTGTATGTCTGGATTCTTAGGAGTTAAAAGTAAGGTCTGGCAAATGAATGACCTGAAGCATCAATTTTGCCACAATTTTGCAAAGGCAATAATACTTTTTCAGGCCACCAGATTAGAAGAAATCATAACCAAACTTATTTGGCAGCTCAGATGGCACAGTTTGGAAAGCAGTGAGTCAGAGATCAAAGAACAGCAAGGCAGGCACTTCCTTACTGATGGTGTGTCCAGAATTGGTTCCTTCCGGTGGGTTCTTGGTTTTGCTGTCTTCAAGAATGAAGCTGCAGACACTTGCGGTGAGTGTTACAGCTCTTAAAGATGGTGTGTCCAGAGTTTGTTCCTTCAGATGTTCAGGTATGTCCAGAGTTCCTTCCTTCCAGTGGGTTCGTGGTCTCACTGACTTCAGGAGTGAAGCCGCAGACCTTTGCAGTGAGTGTTACAGCTCTTAAAGGTGGTGCATCCAGAGTTGTTTGTTCCTCCCAGCGAGCTGGTGGTCTCGCTGACTTCAGGAATGAAGCTGCAGACCTTTGCGTTGAGTGTAGCACGGACACAAAGAGTGAGCAGCAGCAAGATTTACTGTGAAGAGCAAAACAACTAAGTTTCCACAACGGGGAAGAAGACCCCAGTGGGTTGCCACTGCTCCCTTGGGTGGCCAGCTTTTATTCCCTTGTTTGGCCCCACCCACGTCCTGCTGATTGGTCCATTTTACAGAATGCTGATTGGTCCATTTTACAGAGTGCGGATTGGTCCATTTTACACAGTGCTGATTGGTTTATTTACAATCCTTTAGCTAGACACAGAGCACTGATTGGTGCATTTTTACAGAGTGCTGATTGGTGCATTTACAATCCTCTAACTAGACAGAAAAATTCTCCAAGTCCCCACTCAACCCAGGAAGTCCAGCTGGCTACACCTCTCAATGGTATGTAATATGTAGCATACAATAGAAATTTTTGGTAAGTCGAGTCCAATCTGATGTGGCAGATAACACTTGTTCTCATCCATCTATCTCTTTTGACTGTCTTGTTTTTCTGGAGACTGAAAGCCTCAAGGAACAAGCTGTGTCTTACTATAGACGAGAATTACCTGATGCTCAGAATTTAGGCACAAGGCAGACTCCCAGAGAAATCCATCAGAAAAGACAATTTCTCTATTTGAAGGCTAGAGGTAAGTGTTTAAAATGGTAGAAAACCTTAAAAAGTTATTTATTATGTCTTACAGCTAAAAAATATCCCAAAAAGGATAAATGGAGAACTTAAAACAATGAGAGATTTGACTTGAAGTCTACTTAAGAACTGGTTGATTGCAAGATTAGGAAAAGAAATTGTTAGAAATATCAAACAAAAGAGTTAATTAGATCATATTTTGAGAAGCACAAAATACAAGTAATATTTTTAAAGTGCTCCAAACTGTGTCAAGGGTAAAAGCCAGCATGGAATTTGGATTTCATATCACACCTGAAAAGATATTCAAGATTAACTTACTCTGTTGAAATATATATTAAAAGTAATGATAACTACATCAAAATATGTTGTTAAAGATATATAATCAGATTGGCAGATAGTATTTTCAATGGAAATTAAAAATTTTCAAATCAACTGCAGAACCATCATAATAAAATGGAATAAAAAATAGTAAAGAAAAAGTAACAGGGCAAAGGAAGTAGTAGAAAGCTATCACTTAAAATGTATAAAGTAAAAGAAAATCTAATAAAAAGCATAAGTCACTGAACAAATTCAATGATCTGATGCCTATAAGAAACACACTTAAAATTAAAATGTAAATGGAATAAAATCCAAAAGGTGATTTAAAGCCAGACATGTCTGTAGAAATACAAAAAAAAAAAAAAAAAAAAAAAAAATTTAAAAAGGAGATTTCTACTGTGGCACAAAAATTTTAGAAAGATTAACAAGTTACTATTGTATTTTTTACAAGAAAAGCCTGAGATAAATTAGATTTAATAGGGCTTATTTGAATAAAGAATGATTCAAAAATAGGGCAGCATTCAGAACCAGAAGAGGCTTAGAGAGCTCTGCCTAGCAGTGTGATCAGTGAGATCTTATAGCCCAGATATAGGAGCAAAGTAGGTAAATCACCAGATTGGTACAGCTAAGCATTTGCCTAATTTGGGCAAGATGGAATAATTTGGCTGCATGTGATTGGTTGAAACTTGGCTGCTTGTGATTGGCTGAAACTTAGCTGTTTGTTATACCCTTAAATTAGGTTTTTGTTTGTTTACCTACTAAGATAGCAGTTTGTTAAGTAGGAGTTCAAAGTACAGAACTATCTCAGACTGATGTGTTGGGAAAAAGCTGAGTGTTGGGAGGGAAACTGAGGCAGGGCTTGCATAATGTCCTCTGGAACGTGTCTAGACTTGCTGGCTCCTGGCTTCTAGCTTTCCTAGGCTCCTAGATAGATTGTATTTCCATTATCTCAAGTAGCACTAAACCATGACAGCTGCAGATCATGCGCCTGCCCTTTTGACCTCCACATTCTAACCACGTGTTTCTCTGTTGGATTACCAATAAATAGTGTGGGCTCCCAGAGCTCGGGGCCTTTGCAGCCTCCACAATAGCGATGGTCCCCTGGTCCCAGTTTTCTCTCTCGAACTGTCTTTTTCTCAATCCTTCGGCTCCGCGGGACTTTGTCACCCCCGACATCTGGTGTTGGGTCTGATCACCCCAACACTGAGGGCTTCCTGCTTAATATATTAAACAAGTTAACTTGCATATAAAGTTAAACAAAAATATTTTAACAATGTTGTATTTGTATATTCTAACCAACATAGTAACAATATATTCTGAAGAAAAAGGATTAAAAATGGGAAATACATTGTTCCCAAAAACTTCATCAGTTCATAATGTTAGGCTTAGTAAACACAGAATTAAAAATAAAAATATAACAAAAATTTCAAAATGGAATCAAACAATAATATAAAATAACTGTAATAGTGAGAGCTTAATGACAGGAGAAACTTTATTAAGTTGACACAAACTATTTTTTAAAAATTGCTTAGATATTGGGATAAGAAAAACAATTGATAAATATTAGAATGGCTGACAATCTGTATATTTTATAATTTTTTGTTTTAAAACATTTTATTAAGTGAAATTTACATAACAATAATAATTTTAAAGTGAACAATTAAATGACAACCACAATTAGTCATACGTTTTGCAATCACCACCTCTATCTAAAAATTACAGCAAATGAAGCCCTGTGGAAGCAAGATCCAGATAAGGCTTTTTTTTTTTTTTTTTTTTTTTTTGCCATGTGCATATGTGACTATGTATTTTACAAAGACGAGGGTTTTTTTCCCCCAAGGCTTTGGGGACCAAAAAAAATTGTAAACATAATAATAACATTAAAAACAATCATCTATGGAACACTTCCTTTAGACCAGTCACAGTGTACAGGACACTACAGGTTTTATCTCATTCAGCCTGTGTGGAACTTTAGCTCTCCACAGTCTAAACCGCTTATTATTCTTACCTTCTGCTAAGCCACATGTGATAGAAATTGTGTGGCCTATCTGATAACTAGGGTAAAGTTAGAGGATTGGCATAACACTGCTGGAGGTTTTTGTTAAAAGTCCAATTTGAAAATAAATTTGCATGGCAAAATAGAAAACTTATCATTTAAATCATTCTAAAGTGGCTAAAACAAACATCAAAAGAAGCTATTACTACTGTCTGGTTTTCAGATACAAGGGAAGAAATTTGAAGTGTGACCATTTTATTAAGCATGGCATCATATTACTTGTATTATGTGAGACATCATGTTTTTATAAACAGTTTTAATGATGTAGAAATTAAGATGTTGAGCTTCATTAATACTTGACTTTATCCAATGGGATCTAAATCTGCTTTAGTTTCACTTCCAGATAACTGCCTCTAGCTCTCGATATGCTATTCAGAATTGGTTTTAGAGGTTTTAAAAGAGCATAAAAGAGAATTTATCGACTGTCCATAAATAGATTTTTATAATTATTGTTACAATCATTATTGTTAGCATGGTGACAATAAACATCCTACAGAAATTCTCCCTCACAAATGAAGCTTTTCTATTCCTACTTGTAAAGGGTAGACCTCAAAGTGAGGATGAATGTAAAGGAACAAAATGTGCCCCCAAATAAACTAATTTAGCATTACTTATACAGCCCTCATATGCATGCAATATGTCACATATGATATACTAATACACCCTAATGTATCTTATGGTATCATTCAGGTTGAATATTCCTTATCTGAAATGCCTGGAACAAGAAATCTTTCAGATTTTGCATTGTTTCTGATTTTGGAATATTTATGCATACATAATGAGAGATCTTGAAGATGGGATCCAAGTCTAAACACAAAATTTTTTTGTGTTCCACATACACTGTATACACATAGCCTGAAGGTAATTTTATACAATATTTTAAATGATTTTTTTCATAAAACAAAGTTTGTATGTATTGAACTATATACAAAAGCAAAGGAGGCCAGTTGTAGTAGCTTATGCCTGTAATCCTAGTACTTTGGGAGGCTGAGATGAGAGGATAACTTGAGCCTTAGGAGTTTGAGACTAGCCTGGGCAAATAATGAGAATCTGTCTCTACAAAAATAAAAATAAAATCCAAAAGAAGCAAAAGTGTCAAATTTCAGCCACTCAAGTGAACAGTCTATGATTGTTAGGCATCATCATTATTCCTGACTCTAAATTCACATGCTACCAATAATCAATCATTTTTTTTGTGCTTATTCATACATAAGTACTTAACAGTAAAAAATATAACATACCATAAACAGACTGAAAAAATCACGTGTTCATGGTAACTTACCAGCCCGGTGACACCACCAGAACATGTGTATCAGCTGTGAAACAACAGTGACAACAAACAACAGCAGGCTTTCAGCCACCACCTACAGTGCTGTGTTTTGATTAATAGGTTACTGTGCACTGTATTTTATTTTTTTAGGTGAGAAGTAACATCAGAAGCAGTTGAGACACCAGGAAGTGGGTGCTCTAGGGATGATGAGAGAATCTGCTGGATGGCTTTTAACGATGCTTCCTCCAGAGTCTTCTGCCTCATTAACAATGGTTTTTATTTTAGAAATCTCTCTTTGATTTTATAAATGGACGTGATTTCTTGTTGTTATGAAGGCATTGCTGCTCCAGTCCTTCAATAAGTCCATCACACACTTTAACCATGTTGTCTATAAACACTTTATCTGGAGTGTTAACAGCATCATCTTCATTGTCACTATTATTACCACTACCTTAATTCAGAACCTTTTTGGCTATTTCACCATTGGTCAATGAATGAACAACTGGAGCCTCATTCAAGAAAGTTTTTTATGTTTAATCTCCATCGAGCTAGGGATAGCCTAGACACATGGCTGAATTAATGAAGTCACACTTAAAGGAAAGCACATGGTATAAACATTATTTTTGATGAGAATTTCAGCTGAAAGATGAACAGAACAGCTGTCAAGGAATAACAAAAGCTTGCAGTTATCATCCAGTCCTGCAGAGACATCCTTCCTGCAGAGACAGCAAGCTGCTGGTACAAAATGATTGTGAAACCAATCAGAAAAGATGTCACTGGTGATCCATGCCTTTTTGTTAACATAATAATAGACTGGTAAGAAATTCACTTCTTGAAAACAGAGAAGGCACAAGCTTTTGCATATTACAACAATTTTATTCTTCCGCATGCCTGACACATTAGCACATATATCCCAGCATAGTTATTCTGTCTTTGGCATTCTTATTCTTGTAGAAGCTGTTTCATCAGCTTTAGTCAATGTCTTTCTTGGGTGATAACACTAAAACAGTGATGTTTCATCAGCATTATAGAGTTGTTCTGGTGTCAGATTTTCATCAGCAATGATCTTGGCAAACTCATCAATGAATTTTTTCACAGTTTCATGAACAACAGATGCTTTATCACCACAGTTTAAAAAAAATGTAATACCATTTCTCTTCTGAAATTTCTGAAACCAGCCTGTTGAATATTTAAAGCTATCTTTTATTCACAGTTCATCTTGATAGATCTTTGCTTGTTTCATGATCAGCATACCATTAAGTGGCATGTGTTCACTGCAACCCTGACAGATCCACTCTTTCAATACACAATTGAGATCTTCATGTTTAGCTGTATATGATTTTCTAATGTTTATTAACTTCGGTTCATCATTGTCAGCATACAACTTCAACAATGTGTCCTTCTGTTTCTTCAGGTCATATGTAATGGTCATTCCAACACCATACTCTTTCTTCAATATATTTCACTCTTACACTGCTGTCTAGTTTCACCAACAGCATGACTTTCTGTGCTTTCAATAAACACAAATGCTTCCTCTTTTCTTATGACTGTTACCCGTATGGGTATCTGCAGACCTTTGTGACATTTTCAACAGTATCTTTGCACCACAGAGGAGAGAATAGGCAAAAAACACAGGGAGTAATCCATGTAAGTCTTGGTCCCACATGAGCCATCATGGGGAATCTGTCATTGGTGTGCCTGGCTTGCACACGTGCCATTTCATTACCCTTTTTGGATGCACTTGCATGCAGGAATCTGGACATGTGCAGAAAAGACATACTGTAGCTGAGTGGAGCTGGACAGGTTTTTTGGTCCTTGGGGACTTTGAATAAACTGTGAATAACCAATAAGATAAGTCAATTTCATCCTAATTTCACCTTTCAACAATGCCCTCCTTTAGAGGAATCAAGGTAATTAGCAAATTTGTGATGGAGCTTGCATTTTGACTCCTACCCATCACATGAGATCAGGTGTGGAATTTTGTACTTGTGGCATCATGTTGGTTTCAGATTTTGGAGCATTTCAAATTTTGAATTTTCAGATTAGGGATGTTCAACCTGTTGTTTAAACAGTCACTTAACCTAAATAACAATACCATAAATTTCTGTGAAATCATTATTATTGATCTAGACCCATTGGTCAACATTATTCCTTGTCCTAATACTTCTAGAACTCTTGAGCACAAATAACATATCTTCGCAAAAATAACAATTCATTTCTATTGCCACTCTAACCTCTTCACAACTTGAATAGAATGTGACTATTTTCTTCCTTATAGTACAAAACCAAAATATAACATAGTAGGATTATAAAAAACTATCCAACAAATACCTAGATGAGGTTTCAAAAATGTTATTTTTACGAACTTTGCCAAACTGTAAGGCAAAAATGAAATGAGATTTTCTTGCTATGAAAAGAGTAGCCTGAGTCCTTCCATTATCCACAGACAGAAATACAGCAGCACAATGCGATCACCTTCAGAGAACAGAAAAATATGGTTAATAAATAACCATGCATCAGGATAGTCTACTTTTCTGGAGGACATCTTAAGGCACTTTACAAACACTTCTTATGGTGAGCATTTCTATTCCAATAATGAACTGGAGGAAGAGTCACAGTAACTAGCTAAAAGAAAAGTAAGTAACGAAGATAATGAGGTAAGGCACAGCATAGTAGGTAACACTGTGCCTCTCCATCAGACCTGGTGAAGCTCAATGCTTTACATTTTGTTTTATCTTCACAACAACCCTAGGAGGTACATAGCATTCCCCGCTACCCCTCGACCTTTACAGGCAGGTCACAACTTAAAGTGATTCATCGAGGGTCACACAGCTAGTAAATTGCAAAACCAGGCTTGACAATTCCAAACCCAAACTCTTAACCATTCTGCTTGTGCAGGCTCCTGAAAATTATTTTAAATGTGATTCATAATATTATTATTTCTTATGTGAAAATAGTTAGAATAATGCCAATTCTGGAATGCCCTGTGACACAACACTAGCAAAGGTTGACTTTTTTCCCCCATTCTATTGACTACTGGGATCCTATGGCTACCATTCCATTGACTACTGGGATCCTATGCAGTTCAGCGAGAGAACTGCAGAGGCTAAGGTGACACTGTTGCTGTGATGAGTTTTGCTCACAGGTGAGTCTGGACATTTTGTTTCATTTCAGTTAGGATAAATTCCATTGTGCCTGTTGAAGTCACTGAGAGTTCTTTGCTTGAATAAAAGATAAACAATATTTTGAGGTAGTCATGACTAGATTTTTAACAATGAACATCACAGACTTATTTGTATATGTGGCCAAAATCCTAAAATTGGAATAAACGTATGGCATCTGTATTAATTTTCTATTGCTGCCATAACAAAATGCCATACACTGGGTATCTTAAACAATATAAATGTATTTTCTCACAATTCCAGAGACTGGAAGTCCAAGATCAAGGTGTCCACAGCTGTGGTTTCTCCTGAGGCCTCTCCCCTTGGCTTGCAGATGGCTGTCTTCTCACTGTGTCCCCACATGGCCTTTTCTCTGTATGCACGTCCCCAGTGTCTCTTCCTCGTCTTATAAGAACGCCAGTCATTTTGGATTAGTGCCCCACCTTTATGACTTCATCTAACCTTAATTACCTCCTTAAAAGCCATTTCTTCAAATATAGTCACATCAGAGTTGGGGCTTCAACATTTGAATTGGGGAGAAGGAGAGACACAATTCATTCTGTAGCAGAATCAGTCCAGTGCATCTCATCGATGTGATAACAAATACACAATGATTCAATTTCATCTTAATTTTACCCTTTAACAATGCCCTCCTTTAGAGGAATCAAGGTAATTACTACATTTTCAGACTAAATTCTTGCTAGTGGTACTGCCAACTACAAAATTGGTAGAAAAAGTGTCTTGGAAGACTATGACTTCACTGAAAATAATATGAAGAGAAATCTGACAATTGAAGTAAAAATAATAAATGTAAAAAATAAAAATGTGGGTTTTTGAGTGTAAATTATTCAAATAATAGATGGATTAAAATTTGACAACTGATATACACACAAATAAATACTTCTAGTGCAGGCAGTGACACCTTAATTCTATGCAAGATGTTACACATGTTTTTGAGCAATTTTCTAAAAATAAACAAAGGGCATAGTAAGTAACGCACATAGGTCTTGGCTCCACATGGGTGATCACGGGGAATCTGCCATTACTGCATCCAACCTACACACGTGCTGTATTATTACTCTTTGTAGGTGTGCCTCTTCTTAGAAAACTGCTCAAAAACACTTCTGGCTTTTGATCTGGCATGTAAGAACTTGGAAGTAAGTTGTTTCTCTGTTCTAACAAGAAGTAAAAAGCTGAACAAACTAAAAAATCAACACTGCTTCTTAAATGTATAAGACAAGTGAGGTCACAGGTCATGGGGCAAACAGCAGCTGACCCCCAAGTTGGAAAGACAGGCAAATACAGAGAATTACAACTTACCAGAGCAGGAACCCATAAGCAGAAACCCCCCTGGGAGCCAGTGTCCAGGTAGGAAAACCTGAACTGTGATTGACAGATTGCTGGAAGCTCAGTGAGTACAACTCTGGGAGTTAAAAACTCCAGCCATTGGAGGGCCTCACATTTTTGTGAATTTTACCTCGTGGAGCTCTAGCAGGTTTTCACAGAGAATATTGGAGAAAAATTCCCTGAAAAGGGAAAAAGGAACATTTCTGAAACATGCCAGAGCGTTCTCCTCCTCTTCTTCTCCTTCTCCTTCTCCTCCTCCTCCTTCTTCTTCCTCCTCTTTCTCCCCCTCATCCTCTTACTCCTCCTCCTTCTTCTTCTCAGAAGATTATATTGATTTTGTTATGACACGTTGAGATATTCAAAGATATTTTATCTATTTTTCTTAACAAGGTCTGCCCTCAGGAGAAACTGTGTGACCACAGCCAAAGCTGCTGGGGTTTTATCAGAACCTAACTGACCTGCAGGGAAGGAAATATTCAACTCCAGCCCATACCAGTCATCCTGTCCCATCTAAGGGGTCAGGGAAGCACTGATTCCAGTCCAGAAGCACAGCCTCATCAAAGACTGAGACCTAATCATAGACTATAGAAGGTTTCCCTTCCTCCACACCTTACTACAACATTACTAAAGGCCTATTTACAGCAATTCTTTTACGTAGTACATCATGTCTGGTTATCAAGAAAAAAAATTTTAAACATAAAAGGCAAAATCAAACACAAAACAAACATAGTTTTTAGAGACAGAGCAAGCATCAGAACCAGACTTAGATAAATCAGGGATGTTGGAATTACCAGACTGGGAATTTAAAACAATTGTGATTACTAGGCCAAGGACTTTAATGGATAAAGTAGACAGCAGGCAAGAACAGATGGGTAATGTGAACAGAGAGATGGAAATTTTAAGAAGGAACAAAAAATGCTAACAATTAAAACCACTGTAACATAAATGAAGAATGCATTTGACAGACTCATTAGCATGCTGGACATAGCTGAGGAAATAATTTCTGAACTTGAGGATAGCTCAGTAGAAACCTCCAAAACTAAAAAGCAAAAAGAACGATTTTTAAAAAGACAGACCAAAATATGCCAGAATTGCGGGACAACTGTAAAAGGTGTAACATACACATAAGGTAAATACCTGAAAGATGAGAAAGAAAGGAACAGGGGAAATATTTCAAACAATAACACTGAGAATTTCCACAAATTAATGTCAGACATCAAATCCCAGCCAGGAAGTTCAGAGAATGCCAAGCATGATAAATACACCTGTTAGGGGTGGCAACTATCTGAATTACCAACTGGCCTGCAGCAATCTCACTTCTTGCATTATCAGAAGAAAGAATTTGATGGAGAGACATAAGACAGAAAAAGAGACTGAGACACATTTCAGAGCAGGAGTGACAGTTGACTGAAAAGCTTTACAGCAGGAAAGAAAAGGAAGTACAATTGGAAGAGACCCAAGTGGGTTCTTTGGAGGCCAAGTGCCCTGTTTACACTTGATGCTAGGATTTTATATGCTCGCCCTCTTCTGGTGTCTTATGCCCCTTTCCCTTTCTCCTCCCCTGGGGTGAGCTGCCCACATGTGCAGTGCCCTCCATAAGCTTAGGAGGTGAGCATGCACAGCGTGTTTAGGAAGTTGTATGCATGCCCACCTGAGGTTTTCTTCCCTTTTCTGATGGAATGCCCCCCAAAGGCCACACTCTGCCATTTTGTCTCTTAATGTGCATGCTGGAGCTTACTCATCTGATTCCTAAGATTTTATTGAAAGTTGATTAGCAATTTCAAGTGTTTTTTATCTGTTTGGGAAATTGCCTCTCACTAGTGGCAGCTACCAATTATCATTTTTAGAGAGGCAGTGTGGTAACTGCTGAACCATCGCCTGATGGTCACCTGACATTCCTGGTGGGTGGTGGGGGAACTCCTTTTCTGCCCTGCTCATGTGTGGCTAACTGTCTACTGTAACATACCTAGCTGTAGCATTTTCAAGCTATAGAAAATCAAAAATAAAGAAAAAATCGTAAAAGAAGTCAGAAGAAAAAAAAGAGCAAAAATATCTAACTTCTCAGAAACTATGTGTATTAGGGTTTTCCAGAGAAACAGAATTGATAGGCCAGGTGCGGTGGCTCACTCCTGTAGTCTCAGCACTTTAGGAGGCCGAGGCAGGTGGATCACAAGGTCAAGAAATCGGGAACATCCTGGCCAACATGGTGAAACCCCATCTCTACTAAAAATACAAAAATTAGCTGGCTGTGGTGGTGTGTGCCTGTAGTCCCAGCTACTTGGAAGGCTGAGGCAAGAGAATTGCTTGAACCAGAGAGGCAGAGGTTGCAGTGAGCCGAGGTCTCGCCACTGCACTCCAGCCTGGTGACAGAGTGAGACTCTGTCTCAAAAAGAAAGAAAGAAAGAAAGAAAGAAAGAAAGAAAGAAAGAAAGAAAGAAAGAAAGAAAGAAAGAAAGAAAGAAAGAAAGAAAGAAAGAAA
>NW_012102066.1:2649435-2704613 GCF_000951045.1 Mandrillus leucophaeus | reverse complement strand
GGAAGGAAGGAAGGAAGGAAGGAAGGAAGGAAGGAAGGAAGGAAGGGAGGAAGGAAGGAAATAGAATTGATTGTATATATATACACTCACATATATACACACGTGTGTGTGTGTGTACTGAGGTATTGACAGGAATAAAGAGGGATTGAGATTTGTTATGACAAATTTGATCACATAGTTTTGGAGGCTGAGAAATCCATAATCTGTCATCTGCAAACTGGAGACTCAGGAAAGCTGGTGGTGTAATTCTAGTCTGAATCTGAAGACTGACTAGGGGAGCTGATGATGTAAATCCATGTCCAAGTGCAGGAGAAAACTGATGTCCAAGTGCAGGAGAAGATTGATGTCCCAGTGCAAGTAGGCAGGTAGGAAGATAAAAGGAGCAAATTCCTCCTTCCTTCACCTTTTTGTTCCCTTCAGACCCTCAATGGATTGCGTGATGCCCACTCACATTGGGGAGGGAAATCTACTTTACTGAGTCCACCTATTTTCATGCTTTGTTATAAATAGGAACAAAGGACAAGGGCAATGAATAGAAACAGTAACAAATATGGTAGATATTAATTCAACTATATCGGTAATCACTTTTCATGTCAATGGTCTAAATGTACTAATTAAAAGATAGAGATTTTGAGTGTGGGTCAAAAAAATAAGACTCAACTATATGTTGTTGATAAGAAGCTCATTTTAAATAAAAAGACACTTAAATATTGAAATTAAATGGGTGGAGAAAAGCGTACTGTGCTAACACTGATAAAAAAAAAAAAAGCAAAAGTAGCTATATTAATTTCAGACAGAGCAGACTTCAGAGCACAGAAAGCTATCAGGGATAAAGAGGGGCATTATATAATGATAAATAGTTAATCCATCAAGCTGACATAGCAATCCTTAACATGTATGTGCCTAGCAACAGAGCTTCAAACTATGTGAGGCAAAGCTAATAGAACTTCAAGGAGAAATGAATCCACTATTATAATCAGAGACTTCACCCCCTCTTTACCAGAAATCAGCAGATCTAGCAGGCAGAAGATTAGTAAAGACATAGTTAAAGTAACAACATCATCACCTGGATATAATGAAAATCTATAGACTACTTCCTCTAACAACAGCAGAATACCTATTCTTCTTAAGTTCACATGGAACATTCATCAAGATAGACCATATTCTGGGCCATAAAAAACACCTTCACAAATTTAAAAGAAGAGAAACTATACAATATCTGTGTTCAGACCACAGTGGAATTCAACTAGAAATCAGTAATAGAAATATAAGTGGAAAACCTTAAAGTACTTGGAGATTAAACAGAATGCTTCCAAATAACACCTGAGTCAAAGAATAAATCTCAAGACAACATAAAAATATTTTGAGCTAAATGAAAATAAAAATAAGACTTAAAATGTGTGGAATGCAGTTGAAGGCAGTGCTTATAGGGAAATGTGTGGCATTGACTATTAGAAAAAGAGAAAGATTTAAGATCAATCACCTAAGTTTCCATTAGGAAACTAGAAAAAAAGCAAGTTAAATCCAAAGTAAGCAGGACAAGAGAAATAATTTAAAAATTGAAGCAGAAATCAATGGAAATTAAATCAGGAAATCAATAAAGAAAATCAACAAAACCAAAAGCTGTTCTTTTGAAAAATGTTGGGTTAATAATCATATTATATTAACAACTGACATTAAAAATAAAAAGAAATGTTTTTATATATAACTTGTGAAAGGAAAACAAAATCTTGGGACCCCAAACTCACTATGCCGAAGGGAAAAATTACGCATGGACACTGAGTCATGCAGAAAACTGCCTTTTCTTTTGTTCCTGAACAGAGAGCTGCAAGTTAGAAGCCACATATCTCCCCAGGTGGCCTCCTTCACCCTGACAAGGTAAGTTAACAGCTTTTCTTCACAAGTATAGGACAAAGACAAGACTAGAAAACTTCCCTCTGCCCACCCTGAGACAAAGGCTATTGAACTTCTTTCTCTACTCCCTGTTTACTTCATCTTATGTAAATTGCAGATTTACTGAGCATCGGACAAATGCATAATTGACTGTTCCTCTATCCCCTCCTTCCACATGCAACATGTGGATTCAGTGAGCATTAATCAAAGCCTCACAAGTATGTGACCACTTACTTGCCTACACACCCTCTCTCTTTTTTTCCTCTTTTCCCTTTAAATATTGAAGCCCTTGCAACTCTCTTTGGAAAGTGTTGGCCACAGATCCCACTGTGACTTGTGTCTCTTTTTTTCCTGAGCACGTCCTCAACCTTGGCAAAATAAACCTGTAAATTGATTGAGACCTGTCTCAAATGCCTGTTTTGGTTTACATACTTTTGATAGAAAATACATGAGAACAATATCACACAAAATATCACACAAAACTGGCTTCCTAGACTGGCTGATCATGAGACTTCAACAACACAAGAGAATTATTAGTTTTCTGTGACCATTATTATTAAAATTCAGAGCCTTGAAGTGGACCAGCAAATATTCCTTCTAAGATCAAGTCATTTGCTGGGTGCCATGGCTCACGCCTATAATCCCAGCACTTTGAGAGGCCGAGGCAGGCCGATTATTTGAGGTCAGGAGTTTGAAACCAGCCTGGCCAACATGACGAAACCCCCTCTCTACTAAAAATACAACAATTAGCCAGGCGTGATAGTGCGCACCTGTAATCCCAGCTACTCAGGAGACTGAGGCAGGAGAATTGCTTGAGTCTGGGAAGCAGAGATTGCAGTGAGCTAAGATCGCAGCACTGCACTCCAGCCTGGGTGACACAGTGAGACGCCATCTTAAAAAAAAAAAAAGTTATTAGACTCCATCGAAGGGTCTACTAAATATCCCAAGTCATGTCTGTGAGCCAAATTAAAGTATGAACATTCTTTATCAGACAATTCAAAAGCACATATGTGCTTACATGGCTTATGACCAAAATAGCCCTTTAAAAAAATAACTTCATGGAAGCAGAAATGTCTACTGCTGCTTATAGCCATATACCTGCAACACAAAAGAAAAGAAAAGATTTTCCCAAGCAATGTTAAGCATCTACCACATACATAACATTATTCCTTCACAAGCAATATGTGTTTACCTTGAAAATATTTCATTCAATCCATATTATTTGTGGGCAGCTGTAAAGAATTGAAACTAAGAGAGTGTGGCCTCGGGAACCAGGCAATGAGGGTTTCAATCCTCAACCCTGCTGCTCACAGCCTGGGAAAACTTGGGCCAGTTTCACCTCTCTGCACCTTTGTATTGTTCTCAATTGTAAAATGGGAAGAATAATATTATTCATTTCGTAGTACTATTCTGAAGAATAAAGCTGATATTTTGTTATTGTATGTCACCCAAACAGATCTATCTCTTATGCTTAAAAAGAGAGGATACCTATGAGGAAGAACATGTGGTGTTTGGTTTTCTGTTCCTGAGTCAGTTTGCTGAGAATGATGGCTTCCAGCTTCATCCATGCCCCTGCAAAGGATATGAATTCATTCTTTTTTATGGCTGCATAGTATTCCATGGTGTATATGTGCCACGTTTTCTTTATCTAGTCTTTCATATGGACACAGGGAGGGGAACACTACACACTGGGGCCTGTCGGGGGTTGGGGGGCAAGGGGAGGGAGAGCATTAGGAACAAATACCTAATGCATATGGGGCTTAAAACCTAGGGATGGGTTGATAGGTGCAGCAAACCACCATGGCACATGTATAACTATGTAACAAACCTGTACGTTCTACACATGAATCCCAGAACTTAAAGTAAAATGAAAAAAATAAATAAATATTTTTTAAAAAGAGGGGATACCACGGTTGGATGAGGTTATGTGATTTCCCTGTAGTCACAAAGTGAGTGAGCATCAGAGGTGGGCTCAGTGCGCACCTGCTTTGCAGCATGTGTCTTTATTTTTTCTGGAACCTTTGAGACCACACTTGCTTAGCAGAGTATGCTTCCAGAGAGGAGCAGGAAGCCTGTGTGGACCCTAGGCCTGCCACAGCACACAAACACTTGGTTTGTGCTCAATACATAGGCTAGCTGAACAAGAACACTAACGGGAAAAGGAAAGAGGCTACAAATGGCACAATTGCAGGTTATGTGATCATTTACTTTCTATTCAATGTCAAATTTTGCATAAATTCTTTGGCTACGCCCTGAAGTAATTACTATGCACAAACTACTTGCAAAGTAGCTACATATTAAAGGGCATAGAGTAGACAAAAGTGTTACATCTCACCATAAAAGTCTGCAAACATGTCAGTCCACCTCACTTTTAGTATCCACACGTTTTTACTCCACCAGCCTTCTACCACTCTTTTTTTAATCCAGTTTTTCTTCAGAACATTTTTTTCCCACCTCTCTCAAAGTTTTGCACTTGAATGTGGTCTCTCTGGGAAAATCTTTCTGTAAGACCTCACTTACCAGAGTGAGTTAACATAAAAGAAACTTCTATTTTAGTACTTAGAAAATACATGGAGCCTTATATATAACAGTTAAATGTACCTAAATGGCACTAAGAGGAGATGACTAATTTACTCAGATCACGTGTCTTTGTTCCTCATTCTTTCTCCCTCATGCTCCTAATATCAAATTCCTTGTAATCATACTAATGACACTGATAGAAATAATTCCTACCTAGAAAACTGACTATTTAAGTATTTAAGAAATGGAGAAAATGAGGAGAATCTGGAACAAATTAAACTGAGTCCCTTTTAGCAAGCTTTGGACCGAATTCATCCCTGACCACCATGTTTATTTTATTTTATTTTATTTTATTTTATTTTATTTTATTTTATTTTATTTTATTTTGACGGAGTTTCACTCTGTCACCCAGGCTGGAGTGCCGTGGCGTGATCTTGGCTCACTGCAACCTCCGCCTCCAGGGTTCAAACGATTCTCCTGCCTCAGTCTCCCGAATAGTTGGGATTACAGGTGCCCGCCACTACACCCAGCTAATTCTTTGTATTTTTAGTAGAGACGGGGGTTTCACCATGTTGGCCAGGCTGGTCTCAAACTCCTGGCTTCATGATTCACCCACCTTGGCCTCCCAAAATGCTGGGATTACAGGTGTGAGCCACCGCGCCCAACCTCTGACCACCATGTTTATTAATTATCTCGCTTCTCTTCTGTTAGCCACCTATAGTGGGTTTGGTAACGAGGAAGCTCAGAGACACTGCCAGCTCTCCCGAAACAGGTGCAGCTCCTGTCCCAAGAGGGACTTAGGGGAGTCAGCAATCTCTGAAACTATAAGTAACAGTTTGCATATATTTTCATCTATGCATTTTTCTGAGGTAAAAGTCTCGCTTTGATCTTCAGTCTCAACATGATCTGTGATCTCAAATGGCTGAAGCCCCACTTAAGTATCCTCTTCCTCTCAGCTCTGGCTCCCTTACAGTACCATTTTCAGGTCAACACCACAAAGACCAAACTCTGGGTACTTCGCAATTTCTTCACAGTATTGAAATAAATGATAGTAGGCAGGCCCAGAGAATGACAGTGTGGGAAAACGTGCTTGGGAGGACTGGAGTTGAATGAGAAAATGCTCCTGAAAGCTCGTTTTCTCAACTTCTTTTGTTTATTTATTTTAATACAGTGATGAAATTAAAAGGGCTTCCCTTGTTCTAGGAAAACAAACTTTATATTTGGGGATTTTGTTTAAAATGTTCTATTGAGATAAATTTATCAAATTCGGGTTCTCTGACAGCTTACCGGGATTGCCATTTTAGGAAGTTTTATTTAGGAGGCTCCCCCTTATTTAGCAATTCTTCTTCCTTGAGAAATTCCATTTCCTCAAGAAGTGAATCTAATGTGATCAAATAATTTACTCTTAATTAAAAGTTAGCTTCCCATAGCAATGAAAGACTAGAATAATGGAAAGATTTGTGGCTGTAGAAATGACCTCTGTTTCAACATTTCTATTTCTATTTATTTAGCAACCTATAATAAAATAGAAAATAACCCAAAATGGCATGGTCTTTGCCCCACCCTGCGTCAGAGGCTGAAATTCTTAAATTCCTATAGAGAACACTCCAGGGGCTGAGTTCTCTAAATCTCTTCCATCTCCTGTCTTAGCCCTACAAAATTGGTCTGTAGGATTTTCCTCATCTGTCTATCATATATGATCAGCACACCCGGAACTTAACAATAAAAGCAAAAATAATAAGGAACTATTTGTATATACCAGACACTGTTGTGAGTAATTTAAATATATTAACTCGTATACTATAATTCCAGGAGCCAAATCATTGTAGTCCCCATTTTATAGATGAGAACAAATACCTAGAAATAATACTTAATCACTACATCAGATATTCTTAGCTACTTAATGCAATCATGAGATAAAGAACCTGAATGAGCTATGTAAACATGAGGTACTATTTAAATGTAATTAGCTACCTTTCAATTTCACTTATGTTTTATAGGGTTTGCTGCTGCAAAGGCAGCCAAGTTGCCCTCTCAGAAAACATCTCAAGCTCTCTGAGCATGAACATCCGCCTTCCTAGTTCATCAGGTTCCAAACTTCAGGGCCATATATTTCTGCTGCTTCTTTTATTTTATTTTATTTATTTATTTATTTATTTATTTATTTATTTATTTATTTTCTGAGACAGAGTCTTGCTCAGTCGCCCACGTTGCAGTGCAGTGGCGCTATCTCGGCTCACTGCAAGCTCCGCCTCCCGGGTTCACGCCATTCTCCTGCCTCAGCCTCCAGAGTAGCTGGGACTGCAGCCACCCGCCACCACGCCCGGCTAATTTTTTTTGTATTTTTAGTAGACACGGGGTTTCACCATGTTAGCCAGGATGGTCTCGATCTCCTGACCTCGTGATCCACCCGCCTCGGCCTCCCAAAGTGCTGGGATTCCAGGCGTGAGCCACCGCGCCCGGCGATACTGCTGCTGCTTAAAGTTCCCCCTCCATAGTTAATCAGTCCTCCCATCCTGTTGATTCTACCTACACCAAGGCTCTTGAGTCTCTACTCCCTTTTCTATTTGCCTCGGAAGTTCTTCAGTTCAGGTCCCTATTATCTCTCACCTTAATTACCTCCAAGGCCTCCCTCACTGGTCTTTCTTTTTTAAAAAGCAAACAAACAAACAAAGAATAGATCTAACCAGGCCCTCTCTCCCCTGAATACCTTCAGTTGCAACCATTGCAATCAGATTGGGCAAGACATTTGTCTGGGTCAAAGCATTTGAGACCTAGTTCTAATTCCACTACATACGGATTAATTATTGATTCTTGAACATGTTATTTTACTGCTTTAAAGCTAAATTTCTTCTTGTATGTAATGAGATTATGTAACATTTGCCTTGTTTATCTCATAGACTATAAAGATTAAAACAACAATAATGTATTTTAAAAAAGCTCTTTGAAACTATAAAATTTATTTCCAATGTGTAGCTTTTACTAAAATTAAAGTCCAGGTTTCTTGACCCAGCATTCAAAACCTCCAAAATCTGACCGTGAGCAGTATATCCAAATAATCTCCCACGTTAGAGATGTCCAAATCCTCCATCTCCTCTGGGTCCTCTCTCTTTGTACTTTGAGACCTCTGAATATACAGCTTCCCCTGCCCAGAATGCTTTTTCATTCCATGGCCTCTTTCAGATACTTACTCATACTTTAAGACCTAAATAAAAACTAATTTTCTCCAAGACACTGACTACAATTCCTCAGCAGGACTTAATCTCTGCCTTCGCTGGACTTTCATACCACTTAGTTACCATTTGTGAGCTCTTACTATATATATCTGACATTGTGCCAATGCATTTATCCATCTCTGCATATTATCCTTGATGCATATAACTACATAATCCTCTATGCATAATCTTCACAGTGACCCTCATAGATGTCATTATTTCCATTTGTAGGGGAAGAAACTTACTATTAGAATGGTCGATACCTTGGTCAAGTTTACATGAAGTGTAAAGAGCAGGGCTGGGTTGGACCAGGTCTGTCTTCCCTTGGAGCCTCGGATCTTGACTCATCCTTGGTGTCTACATAGCAGCCTTACCACAATCAGCCTCAGAATAGTAAAAAATGCAATTCTCCATCTCTCTCACACAAGTTTGTGAGTCACTGGAAGGCCACTCTCATTTCCTATTCATTTGTACCACCAAGTGACTAGTATTTTCCTTCCACATAACAGGATGATCAGTATATCTGGACTGGAATTAACTTATGAAATCTTTTTTGCTCCAACTGTAATTTTCTCTCCCATCCCTGCTAACCCTCTCACTCTCTTCTTTTTTCTTTTCTTACTATCCAGTACTAAACTCAGGTGAAGAATGCTCCCAGTTTAGAAAATGGATAGCAGGCAGAACTACTTGGAATTAGGGTGAAAGTTTTTCCCACCTTAATTCCTGGTGTTTAAAGTGAAATCCTGGTGTTTAAAATTAGAATCTCAAATCCTTCACAAAATATATAAACAATTGATATTTTTTGCCTAAATTTTGAGTAAGGTAACCAACATCTCATTCATTACAAAGAGTTGTTACCATTTTACATTATACCCATAAATCATAAAGAACTTTATATAAAATTTATTCTAAAACATTAATCATACTAATATAATTTTACTTATTCTCTTACCCAATAAAGGAGAAGAGTCACATCTTCTAATGAGAAAGAGTTTGAATTCAAAGTTTTTAGAATAAAAATGCAGAAGTTCTATTTTCTTGTGAATAGTAGGAAAAAAGATTACTCAGCTGGCCAAAGTAGCAAAGACACAGCTCACATTAGGAAAAATTACAGCTTAACAAAAAAGCAGATTTAAAAGTCTATGGGTTCTCTCTGGAATGCATTCCATTGAATCAATGAAGTGCCTCACAAAAACCTTAATAACCAATGGTATTGTACAGAGGAGCAGAACAACCTTCCATGTCTCCTTTGATTTCCAAAGGCAGATTCTGAAGGAAGGAAGCGGTCCACACAATCAAAGAAAGCACTCACAAATGTCTAGACTACAGCAAGGATCAAATTAACCTTCAATATCCTGTTCCATAGCTATGATAAAATTTGTCTTCCTGAAACATTAGATTGTTATTCCAGCATGTTACTTATAAAGAAAGGATTGTGCGTAAGAAAATATTTCCTTTTGTCATATCAGGAAATGTAGAAATAGGGAATATGGAAGGCATGTGGAAATATAATTTCAGTTCTCTAAACCAATTTGAAAATCATTAAAGGGATGGCAGTGGAAGTTTCAATATATTATAATTAGAAAGGACCATAGTCTTAGAGATAAGAAAAATGAAGCCAGAAATATCAAGTGACTTGTGCAAAGTCACACAGTCATTTAGTGTCAAAGAGGCGAAAGACAAGGTCAAGTTAGGTTCTTTATGCTCAGTGCAATGCTTTTCTCAATACACCATACCTTAGGTTAGTCAGAGAACTCAGACTAACAATGTCCATTCCCTCTACAATTGATAGCTTTAATCAGCTCTGGTGATACTGGCCATACCTATCATTAATAGTCTCAGAGATGTTTCAATTTAATAACAATACCTGGCATTGAGTGCATTTCATATGTCCTTGTCACTGTGTGAAGCACGTTGTATGTTTTGTCTCATCCAATCCTCACAATAGCCGCTGAGGCAGAACTCATCACCTTCTCGCAGATGAGGCTTAGAAATGTTCGTATCCAGGAACACAGAGCTGGTAAATATAGAGGTAGAACCCAAACACAAATTCAGAGCCATCCACTAATTTACACCCTGTAGAAGTAAATTAAAAGCCACTTTACCCAGCATTTTCTAACATATCTTTTATTCACTGGCATTTCTGTATGTCTGTAATGTAATAATTATTGGTTTTTATTAAAAAACAACAACCTCATGCATCTTTGATGTCTCCATAAATGGTTCCTGGCACATAATCAGTATACAATAAATATCTGTAAAATTAAGAACGAACTGAGGCAGTGTGCAGTCCTGAAGGGACTTCTGAAAAATATTTTAAAAGATAAATGTATGTATTAGCTACTGCAAGGTAAAACAGAACCCCATGTAGAATAAACTGATTCAGAAACCCCATGTGAAAAACTGTTGACCACAGGGAGAGGGGCACACAGCTAAGAAGGCAAACCCTAGACCAGCTCACTGCACTGTAGTTTAAGACCCACTAGTCAGCTAGCCCCAAGGGTGCAGATCTGCAACCCAGGCAGAGAGGAGCCGCAAGTAGAAGCTGAGATCACTCAAGAACAAATGACCTGAAAGAGTGACGCTGAAGCTAACACATGAAGGATGATGAAGAATTCATGATGTGACTAGAAGACAATTTAGAGGGAAGAGCATATACAAAAGCCTAGTCTCTAAAGAAGTCAAGGCATGGGGAAGAAACGGAAGGAAATTCAATATGAAGATCAAGGACTGGCATAGTGCTGAGAGGTGAGACTGGAGAGATGAGGAGGGATCAGAAGAAACTGAGCTGGGGAGGCTTGATGAGAAGTCTGCTGCCCTTTATTCCTAGGGGAGTGGGGAGCAAAGGAAGAGCTTAGGCAGAGAGATTACATGATCAAATCTCAAGCAAGAGAGCATCAGCAACACATAATATTTATACAGCGCCACTCTGGGGACCATGACAGGGGGCATCATCATGATGTAGAGTAAGAGGTATTGAAGCAAGGCCCAAGGGCCAGAGTAACAACAGTGACAGAAGCCAGAATAAGAAGTGGACAACAGTACCTTGGGGGATCATCTGAGATATAATCAGAAGAACTTTTAGAAATATTGAAGAGGCTCCAGAGCTAAGAATTAGAGATTCCCTTAATTGTAGATAAGCCTAAGTGAGAAAGACATGTTATATGCATATATCAATATGATTTAAGGGCTAAGTATTTTCTCAATACATTTTAGTCTTCTGCCATTTCATCATTAATTTGATAAGTATGATAATTCTCTATTATCTGAAAACTTAATTTGCCAGAATATGAATCACTCACATAAGTATATACCTTATGTATTTCTATATCATTTTGTAGGTTACAAAGGGCTTTTCTGTCCATTTTCTTAATTAATCTTTGAAAGATCCTTGTGAAGGTGACAGGACAGCAAACACTGTCCCCATGTTATAGATGAGGCTCACAGAGGTAATGTGGCCAGGGTCAGTGAAAACTGAACCGGAATTTGAGTCTTGTCATGTCCCTTTAGCTACAGGATCATAAGTATATAGAATTTAGTGGGATTTTTCTTCTGTCTCATCTGTCTAAACTTGTTGTAAACCAGAAACTTCAAGGATCTCATGCAAATAATATTACTACCACTTGAGCATGTACTCATGCAGATGTCTAAGGTTAGTACTAAGAAGATTAAAAACAGCCAATGCTACTGTAATTATATTTTCTGAATCCCTAAGTGGGACATAAGGGCCAATACATTATAGCACAATGAAGCTACGGAAACAGAATATTTGATATTGAGGCTGTCTTGGAAAATTGGGAATATACCACCTTGCAATAATAGTAATAATAAAAAATAACATTTATTGAACACTTACATTTTGCAGGGGAATTTCCTAAGTGCTTTACTTGTATTAATACATCAATCCTCAATATAACCCTATGATGTGGGTACTACTATTGTCCATATTTTACAGAGGGAAAACTGAGGCACTGAATTATCAGTAACTTGCCTGAGATCCCACAGCTAGTAACTATGGAAGTAGAGTCAAATTTAAACCTAGGCCATGCTGAACCAGAACCCTTGCTCTTAACCATCAATACTCTACTACTACCTCTCTCCCATTCTTGGCAGCAAAATCTCTGTCTTAACCCTCCTAGGAGAATACTTGAACTTCAAATACTATTTCTAGAAATACAAATACATCAATGATGCCTGTTAAAAGAATGATAACTCAGGATAGCAGAATATCACTGCTCAATTTGGTAAACCAACCAAAGAATAGCTATAATTTCATTGCTCTGAAGATGATGAACAATCCAGATGTCAGTATTCAATTCGAAAAACAAATATTGAGCAGCTACTCAGTGCTCAGCCCTGTGGTTGACCTAGAGGTAATGCAAAGGACAAAAATTGCATTTGTTAATCTCTGACCTCAAGGAATATCAGACATGAATGAAAGAAATGCACGAAGCCAATATTTAAATAACAATGATTAATATGTAGTGAATGTACACTGAAGTTCCAGACACTGTTCTCAACACATGTACTTTTAAAATCCTTACAACAACCCTAGGAAGCAGTTGCTATTGTTAATCTCACTTTACAGAAGAAAAACTCAGGCACCAAAAGGTAAATCCCCTTGCCCAGGGTCATGAATCCAGTAATTAGCTGAACTGAGACTTGGGCCTGTGTAGCCTGGTTCCTGAGCCCATATGCTCAACACTAGCTCTATTTCTCTCTATCCCAATTTCGTGCTTACAATAGGGTGAATAATTTAGACTAGAGGTGGATCTACAATCCAAGGCATCTTAAGTTTAAGGCAGGAGGAAGAGAATGCCTAACTGAAGCCTTAAGCCCGAGTTAATTTTGCCAATAATGCTTTCAATAGAGTGTCCTGAAGCAGAAATATGCAGTGCTTATCTGATTCCCAATTTGCTACTGTTTATTGTATCTACCTTCAATAGCCAAGAACACTGCTTGGAAAAGGAGTAAGTAGCTAGGCAAGCATGGGTTCACCTTCCTATGAGTCCTCCTTTGGGTACCTCAAACCCAGAAACATTCCAAACATTCATCAACAGGTGAACAAATAAACAGATCGTGAGACATTTCCATACAACAGAATACTCAGCAATAAAGAAAGAACTACTGATGCAACAACACGGCTGAATCTCCAAGCAGTGATGCTAAACACAAGAGGCTGGATGCAAAGAAGTACACACTATATTATTCCATCTATTTGAAATACTAGAAAAGTGAAATTTCATCTATAGTGATAGAAAGCAAGTCTGTTTTGGGGTAGTTTGGGGACCAAAAGAGGGGGGGGGGATTGACTAGGAACGGGCATAACAGACTTTGTGGAGTGCTGGGAATGAGATTCTTTTGGGGTTGTAAAAATGTATGTATTCTTTTAGTAGTGGTTATATGGCATATAAATTTGTGAAAGATGATAAAAATGTACACTTAAGATGGGTACTTTTTTTTTACATGGGGCTCTGAGTTGGATTCTGAACCAGAAAAGAATACATTAATAGGAACACTGCAAATTTTGAATAAGATGTGTAGATTAGTTAATATTATCGTATCAATGTTAATTTCTTAGTTTGTATGATTTTTTGTAATTTGTCTTTAAATCTAAAATAATTTCAAAATAAAGAGTTAGAAAAATTTTAAAGCATGGTTTTCACACACTGAGTTCACTCCAGGACCAAAGAAGATCTTCTGGAGCCTTAGCTTCCTTCAAACCACAGCTCCTCCTCCCATAGATCCCCTCACAGTTGTGGTGAAAGCCTGTCAGCAGAGTAGGCAGCCCTAATAAAACATGGCTCAATTAAAAGGATGTAAAGAATGTTAATAAAAGAGAAAAGAAGCCTTTTCTTAGCCCAAACAAAACTCATCCAAAGAACAGGTCACATCCCTCCCCCTCCTTCCAATGGGGCTTTATGGTATGACAATTTGACTATCATTGTAGATGGGGCTGGAAAGTAGAAAAGAAGTCATTCTCTCCACAATCTTGCCAAATACCTTTAAAATTCACTTTTCCTACAAAAAACAAAAGTCACCAGGCAATGAAGGATAGTGACCCCTGAGTGACGGACAATAATTGCGCCTAGCTTACTGGCCTAGAGAGAGAGTCTCTAGGCAACAGTGCTGAGGGTAGAGGTGGTATCAAGGTAGGGTCCTGTGGTCTCCCAGATGGACTTGGAGCTGGCAGTCCCAGGAGACTATGGTGGCAGTGGCGGGGGCTAGAGGTCAAAGGGCACAGGGAGGAGAGAGTTGTGTGGAGAAGGAGCTCTGTAGATCTGCAGCTGGACCTCTGATTATTTTTACCTTGAGGACAAAAGTCTACGATGTGAAAAACGGCCTGTGGATTTATTTTTAAGCCTTCATGTTTAGAATATCTAGTTATGTGTTTGATTTTATATTTTATTTTGAATTTCAATCACACGAATCCTTGGGGGAAAGCCATATATGAGATTTTAGAGTACAAATAAGAACCACATTGACCCTAGCACAGAGTATTCAAAACATGTATACCGACATTATCCATAGCAGGATTTTAAAGTTCAATTAATGTGTCTACCAATATCATAGAAATCATGTGTACATCATATTCATGGTATATGAAAATGAAATACATATTCCTTTTGGTTATACAAATGTTGAGACCTTCTCCTAATTTTTCTGTAGACCTGAGCATCTATATTTAAGACACACAAACAAAGTTTAAGTTGGAAAGTTGCCAAAGAAACTAGAAATTCTGGTCTGTCCTATTATTTAATATGTATGCATCCTTGCTGGTAATTTAATATTCTTAATCAATTCAACTAAAGCATAAGATATTTACAAAACAAAAATCAGAAATCAATAAAAAAATACTATGGTTGAAGTTGATCCACATCTATGATGCATCCTGAAATGAGGAAGTCTGTCTGCAGAATTCCAGTCACTCACTCTGGTCCTTAGGTGGCCTGGGTATAGGAGTGAGCCGTGGTTATATGTCACATAGACAAAAATAAACAAAACAAAAATCAAATTAATTCCCAAACTACTTTTCTGTCCTTATCACAAAATAGACTTTTGGTTTTGTTTTTCATTCAGATATTGTCCCGGGTTCCTGTATGTATTAGGGTTCGCTAGAGGGACAGAACTAATAGAATGTATGTATATATAAAAGGGAGTTTATTAAGGAGAATTAACTCACACGATTAAGGTAAAGTCCCACGATTGACTGTCTGCAAGCTGAGGAGCAAGGAAACGAGTGGTAGGTCAGTCTGAGTCCCACAAGCTCAAAAGGAGGGAAGCCAACAGTGCAGCCTTCAGTCTGTGGCTGAAGGCCTGAGAGCCCCGGCAAACCACTGGTGTAAGTCCAAGAGTCCAAAAGCTGAAGAACTTGGAGCCTGATGTTCAAGGTCAGGAAGCATCCAGCACAGGAGAAAGATGAAGACTGGAAGACCTAGCAAGTCTAGTCCTTCCACGTTCTTCTGCCTGCTTTTATTCTGGCCCCACTGGCAGCTGATTAGATTGTGCCCGCTCAGATTGAAGGTCTGCTTCTCCCGGTTCAATGACTCAAATGTTAATCTCCTTTAGCAACACCTTCACAGACACACCCAGGAACAATCGTTTGCATCCTTCAACCCAATCAAGTTGACACTCAATATTAACACTGTATTACTCAGACTACAAATAATAGTAGTGATTATATATTGATGGTCCTACATGATCTTCACTCTACCTGGATAGGAGCTATTATCACCATCATTTTCATTTTCCAGAATGGAAATGGAGGCAGTCACACAGTAAGCCACAGACACCCAGGCCCAGCTGATTCCCACAAGCACAAGCCTTTATCGGCCACACTGATCCACCTCTTCCTAACCCCTGAACAGAAACTACAAACTGGTCCATGCTACTCACAGACTGGGTTTCCTGATTGCTTTGATTCTTAAAATGCTTTAATCAGGACCCCTTTGGGCCAACCATTTAGTTTTGGCTGTGTGACTGTGCATGTTTCTGAACCTTTTGGGCCTCTGTTTCCGGAGCAACCTCTCAATCTAAACTCTCAAATAAAAGGTGTCCCCGTTACCACAGGGGCAGCTTGATGTGGTGAATTCATCACAACTGAGGGAGGGAAAGAGGCTACTGCTGGCATCTTGGCAATTATGTATGAGCCGGGAGACTGGGCTTGCCCAGGTCTCAGGTGACACAGCTGTAAAATGCTCAGCCTGATTTCTCCCTTAAAGACTGTTAAAAGGAATTAAATGAGACAATGTGTGACTCAACACAGTGCCCAGTCATTTAAAGGCACCCAAAGTAGACATTATTAGAACAGTTACCATGGCTCTTCTAAACTTACTAAATCTCCTATGGTTTGTGCCTTCTGGGGTCACACACAAATAGGGAATCGCCTTCTACAGCCTGAGAGTGAAGAAATCCCACTTGGGTAAGTACAGAAATGAGACAATCCCTCATTGTCAGAGACGTGAGTCTGTCAATCTCCTCCTTCCTGGACAGAAAAAGAAAACGTAACACAGAATTGTCCTAAAAGATAACACTTAATTTGGATTTCAGCATTCTTTGTGTTAATTCAGCTTGCATGCTGAGGCCAGACCACCACAGCATGGTGGGGTGAAGGAGTCCAGCTAAGGTGACAAATAGGGATAGAAACGCAACCCACGTGCTCCCACTGGAGATTGCATCTGTCTTGGAGAGGGGAAGACTTCCTGCTAATGCACAAAGGTGCCCTCCCTACCAACTCATGGGCCCACCAAGCCTCATGCTCACACCTCATTCTAATTCACACACCAGTGGCCCTGAATACTATTAGGTAACACTTAAAGACTATACAGTTTCATATTGTTAAGGAGCCTCACAGAGGCTTGTTAACCTAATATTTCCTTTTTATTTACAGCCAGTTTCCTGTTCTCACTGATGCACCATCACATCAGTGCTTATCAATCACCAAATCACATGCAAATTGATGTTCAAATCAAGAAAGTCTTGGGTTTGTTTAATCACATAGGGACAGTGCCTTTCTTGTTTGTGTTTCCTCTACTGTCCCAACACAAGGCTTTGCACAGTATGCATTTAATTCAGCAAGTTGAATTTATGAAAGAAAAATTCCAATCATAGCTTATTTTCTAAAAATCTGATTAATATCATGGTCATATATATTTTTAAAGATATATTTTGGCCAAAACCTGAACTTATGCCCCAATCAAATTCCTCTGAAAAATTTTCTCTGTAACATTTCAGATTCTAGAGACTAAATTGCCTTCCACCAACAAGTTGATACAATGCAAACAATAAACCAATAAAGACTAACACAAAATTTAAAAAAAGAAAAAAACAAGACTCTCTTTATCTTGCTCTGAACATGTCTCTGGGATCCATGACTTTTTACTGTGTATAAAAAGTTTAACCAAAAGCAAGTGTGTTTCCAGCAGAAAATGAACACTAACTGGTTTCAGCACATTAATTCTGAAAACAGCAGAACCACTATTTTCTTATCTACACGTTATGGCTGACAGACAAATTTTTTCATCAGATTGAAATCAGCCAATATAACTTTTTTTACATTTTTATTTTATTAAAATAACAAGAGGAAAATGAAGAGATGGAACAAGAATTTAATAACTTCTAAGACTACTCAGAATAAACCAGTATGTACAACCAAATAAGTTTCAAAGATTTTAATTAGTGGACTGAAAAGCCACTTGGTTACATACTGTGGAGGTTCATATTTTAAGAGCTGAATTCAAACATTGCTCACATCATTAACTTAAAGGATTTTGTCATTAATTTTTAATTATACCAAATCTAACTACACAGGACATAGAGTGACCCATAACATTAATCTTATTTAAAAAGACAAGGCAAAATAAAATCATAAAATTTGCATATAGATCATGATTTTTAATTTTTTGAATCACCTTTCTTGGATAACATTTATAGAAAATAGCATGGGCACATTTCAGGTCTGCACTTAGGTTAACGTCGACAGATGTGTACATGTTCATCTCCTCAGAAGGTCCCCTGTATCCCCCAGCAGTCATTCCCAACCTCCGGCTATGTGAGAACTATTCATCTGCTTTTTGTCAATATAGATTAGATTTGACTCTTCTAGATATTTGTACAGCACATACTTTATTGGGTCTGGCTTCTTTCACTCAGTATTATGTTTTTAGGACCAATGCATCTTGTTGTGTGTAGCAGTCATCTGTAACCTTTTATTGCTGGGTAGCATTCTGGTGTTTGTCTGTGCCACAGTTTGTTTATACTTCACCTGTTGATGGACTTTTGGGTTGTTTCCACTTTAGCTATCATGAATAAGTCTTCTATAAACATTCACATGAAACCCTTATTGTGGACACACGTTTTCATTTCTCCTGGGTAAATACCCAGGGAGTGCGGTTGCTGGGTCTTACGTTAAGTGTAAGTTTCACTATATTAAAGACTACCAGTCCTTTTTCAACTAATTTTACTACTTTATACTTACTAGAAATACATGCGATCCAGGTGCCTCATATCCTCACCGTTGGTATTGTCCTAATTTTGACCATCCTAGTGGGCTAATTGTGCTCTACTGAGGTTTTATTTTGTATTTCTTTGGTGACTCATCATGTTAAGCATCTTTTATGTGCTTATTGGCCTCTACCACTAATAGATCTAGTTCTGTGAAGTGCCTGTTCAAATTGCACGCCCGTTCTTCTCAGTTTGGTTGTTTGGTTTCTTATTACTGTGCTATAAACTTTATATAATTTGAGCAAAGTCTTATGTCAGATGCATGCACTGTAGATATTTTCTTCCAGTTTAAAGTTTGCCTTTTCATTTTTATTTCTTGATGCCTTATACTTCAGTGAAGAACAATTTATCAGATTTTCCTCTTATAGTTAGTGCTTTGTCTTATCTAAGAAATCCTTGCCTGCTACAAGGTTTTTTATTTCTTCTAAAAGGTTTATAGATTTTGCTTTTGCATTTTTGTATGTACACCATTTAGGATTAATATCTGAATAGGGTGTAAGGGAAGGACAGAGGATCTTTTATTCCTCTTACTAGGATATTCAATTTTCACAACACTATTTATTGACAAACCTATTTTTTTTTCTCCATGGAATTTTCTTTATATCAATTAACAAATCAGCTGTGGGTGCTTCTGGACTTTATTTGGCTGCACTGCTCTGTGTGTCTGTTATAGGCCAAAACCATACTCTCCTAGTTACCATATCTTTATAGTAAGTTTTTAAATCACAAGTTGTAAGTTCTCCAACCTTTTCTTCTCATCAAAATGGTTTCGCTATTCGAGGTTCTTTGAATTCCCAAAACTTATCATTTTAAAATTTAAAAATAAATTTTTGTAAATAAAAAATCCCCTGCTGGGATTTTTATTAGAATGATGTTGAATCTTTAGATCAATTTGAAGAGAATCAACATCTTAACCATACTGAAATTTTTGAATTATGAACACAACAAGGAAGCCTTTCCATTTATTTTGTCTTTATTGATTTTTCTCAGCAGTGTTTTGTAATTTTCAGCATACAGGTCTGGTATGTATTTTGATAAAATTGTATGTAAATATTTTATGGTTTTGCCTATCAAAAATATTATTTTAATTTCATTTGCAGTTGCTCATTGCTAGTACATGGAAATATCATTGGTCTTAGCATACTAACTTTCTATCCTATTACCTTCCTAAAGCCTGTTGTAGCAGGCTGTGTTTTTTTGTTTGTTTGTTTGTTTGTTTGTTTGTTTGTTTGTTTTGAGAGAGAGTCTTTTAGAATATCTAGGTTCACAGTCATGTTGTCTGTAAGTAAATCTAGTTTTACTTCTTCCTTTCCAACTCATATGCATTTTTTTCTTGCCTTATTATACTTTCTAGGACCTCTAGTACAATGTTGAATATAAATGGTGAGAGCAATGATTTATATCTTTTGTCTAATTTTGTTCAGGCTTTCATCACTAAGTAAGATATTAGTTGTAGATTTTTTCTAGTTGCCTTTTATTAGATTAAGGAAGTTCCCTTTAATTTCTAGTTTGCTAAGAGTTTTTTAAAATGAAGAATGGATGTAGCATTTTGCCAAATGTTTTTCTACATCTATTGACATGATCATATGTGTGTTTTCTTTATTTTTTTACCTTATTATATTGATATGGTTAATTTCATTAATAGATAAAACAACTATTTATTTATGGTGCATGTGTATGTGTGTATAATTTAGTGGTGTTTATCTCAACAATGCAAGTTCATTGTTGAGATAAACACCACTAAATTATGGAGGTGTATTATCTATATCTATCTATCTTTCTATCTATTGAGATATATATATATAGCCAGATTCCATTTTCTAATACTTTGTTATGCATGATGACTATAATCTTGAGTTTGTCCTACTTTAAACTGTGTTCACATTGTCCAATTCATCATCCACACTCAACTGAAACTGCATGTTCCAGTCACTGACAACCTCCAAATAGCTAAGTGCAATTACCTTACTTATTTTTAGTCGTTGATTTCATTAACTTTGCTGTAATAATTTATCCTGTTAGTCATCTTCTCCTTCCTGAAAATTCCATTCTTTGCTTTACAGACCTTGTACTGTACCTCTTATTGATCCCTGTCATTCTCTCTGATTCTCTTATGAGTTCCTCCTCTTTCCTCCTGCTTTTTTAGCACTTGGCAAAACATCTACCTTGCTATGTCTTTTACCCTTTCATGAACATGTCCCACCTCCCTGGATTCTATTTCAAGTCTCTCTTTACCTAGTATTTTCAATAGTATTTAGAAATACTATTGAATCAATAGTATGGAACAATAGTGTTTCCATATATTAGCAATGAGCAACTGCAAAATGAGATTAAAACAATATATTTATAATAGGCAAAATACAAAATATTTACAGGCAATTTTATTAAAATACATGCCAGACCTGCATGCTGAAAATTATAAAACGCTGCTGAGAAAAACACGGTTTCTTGTCACAACAGATGTCCAGAAAGGATTTGTGCATGACAACAAGAATGGATTCTGAAGACTTCTCTAACATTTCTGGGGGATTTGGTCTCTACAAATGACTTATATTATCTCTGCTCTGAGGACATTTATAAATAAACTCTTCATTATCATGTTTTATAAAAGAAATTTCATAGGAAAACCAGGAAGATACCTTTCCTCTGTAGCTGGTCCACTCTCTGACTTGGTTGATCCCCACAAAAAGCAGTCAGATTTCTGCACGGACATTCTTGCACAAACATGTGATATGGACCGTTACTATGTTATCAAATTCAAATCAACATCTCAGTCTTCCCAGCATATGAACAGATCTTCACTATCACAAACATCTGATTTTGGTTTAATATGGATCCTTAGAGCCCAGCTCCTATCTATAAAGTCAAGAAATGGGGAAAGAGAGGGTTAACATGTCATGGCTGGAACCAACCCTACACTCTACAGCTGTGAACAATTAGGCTTGTCAGTGTTCCCTTCGCAGAAACTCCTGCTACTTTATCAGGACTAATAAGCAATAGAATTTTGACTTTTTGATAGGTAGGGTTATAAATCTATCATCAAGGCTGGGAGAGGACAAGATGACTTTTTATGTACAAGTAGAATCTTTAACTCTGGACCCCACAAGATACTCAAGCTAGGAATGCCCTATTTGTTCCAAGGCAGGAGTGGGAGGAGATGGAGAAACTAGATCTGGAACAAGAAATTCTTTTCTTTTAACAAATTTCCCCACAATAGGGTAGTTAACAGCAGCACAGGTCAAGACCCTCGAATTTCTCTGATAGGTCAACCATATGATCTTTGCTCATGTGAAATTCTTCCTTTCACATGTCTCAACAATATTTTATTGCTTTCATTGTATTTTGTAAGTTGCTTTTTACACATTTTTAGATATGAAAATGGATACTTGAACTCTTGGAAGAGAGCACAGAAAAGATTAAGACAACCTAAATTGAATTTTGGTGTGTCTTATTACTAATAAAATTCTATGTGTGAGAAAAAAGTTTTCTTAAACCATAAAATATTTTCAGTGAATACCCTTGAATGCCATTTTATTTGTAAAGTCTCCATGTTTAACTGAACAAATAGATAAGTAAAGCTTCTCACTGTACATTCGTTTAACAAAATGCATAGAATTATAACCAAAATTTTGTTTGCAAAATTAATTCCCTTTTAAAAGCCATTAAGTCTCCAGTCGTTTTAATCCATCTTTGGTATGAGTGACCAAGAAAAGAGTTTTAAACTGCTTCAGTATTCATCCAGAAGTATTTACTTTTTCCTCATTGTTGGTCAATATCCCCGTTCTTACAGTGTTCTGTTTGGAGAGATTTTCTTGAATATCTTGGTCTTTTCTGATGTCTCTTTATAGAAACTTACTCTGACACATCTCTGCTCCACTATTATCACCCATCATGATTCCAGAAAGATCTTTCTAGACCATGAATCATTCCTGTTATTTCGTCACTTAACAGCCTCCACGTTTTCCCATAGAATTAAGAATAAAATTCAAATGCCTTCTTATGACATACACAGTACTTCATGATTTGGTTCTAACATCATTTCTGTCCCTCTACATTTATAGAGATAGTGATCTCCGTGAGGGCAGGAATTTCGTCTACAATATTTTTTATATCTGTGTCTCAGCATCACCACTAGCACTTAATATTTCTGGAAGGATGGATAAATGAATGAATAAATGACCTTGTGTATTTCAGAGCCTCCTTATTTGATGGTGCGCTCATTACAAAGAGTTAATATGATGTTTGCGAAGATAATTATACACTTCTGAATGGGAACCTGGGTAGTATGGTGGATTTGCATATCTATTGTCAATTACATGTTCTATACATAAAATTCCACAAAAAGTGAATTGTGAACAAAATAGAATGTTGCCTATGTCCTCTACATATCCTTTTCCTATGTGTTCTAGGAAAGAAAATCAATCTATTAAGACCATTTGTGTATGTCAGTTAGAGAAAATGTAAAATGAAATAAATAACTCAGTTTATGGTGCCCAGATAATGCCACCAGCTGTCAGAGGAAGATGCATCTGGTGGCCAGGAAGAGTTTCATGGAGAGACTGAAAGCTGCTCTGGCATCTGCAAGAAGAGAATGGGTTAGGTGTGAGGGGATGTGCATCTCCCAAAGGGCAAAATCTTGAGCAGCCAGGAACACTAAAAGCAGAGACGAGAGCAGAAGTAACACAATCCCGACCATTATTCCCTTTATGTTGAGACATTAGTATAATAGGATTACATATTCCTTCTGCCCAACAATTCCACTTTAATTTTATTGCTATTCTAAACTCATTAAAAATACACTCTGGCTCCTCTCTGAGCCACAATGCTAATGAGGTAGCACTATTAGCATCAGAGCTTAGTCTGAAGTAATTACTTCTAGCCACATTTTGGCTTCTTCGCTGAATGTAGAAAAGTGAAGAAGCGATTCTGGAAGTACTTTAACAGGTTTTAAAACAGATGCTTTCATTTGGATCACTGACTCTAGGAATCGTCAACCACTTGGGAACAGTCATCCATAAAAATAATTATTTCTGTTCAAAATGAATGACTAGAATTAGTTTCCTAGTTGCCAGAATTTTATCATTAACACTATTTGATGACACTCTCTCTTAGTGTGTTTTTGGTAAACTTTAGTTCCTGTACTCTGGTTTCTCATTCTACAAAGTTGATCTCTTTCTTTCCTTCTCTGTTTCTTTTTCTTTTTTTAAGTTGATGGGTTTTATTGTTGTTGTTGCTCTTGTTGTTTTGTTTTCTGAATTGTGACAAAAAAGAAAAGAGTGAGGAAATCAACCCTAAAGGATACGGTTAATTTATGGTTTGTAATGTGGGGAAGGAGAAGGAGCAATGATAAGAGAAAAAAGTGAACGTGCTTATTTGTGGAAAGCATGCAGTTGGGAGTAGTGGTGCATGAAGGTTATTCTAGTCCTATTCCTGTATTCTTAAGAACATAAAACAGTTACTCCTTGGGCCTTCTTGAGTCTCATGAGGCAGACATGCTGGGACATTAGGGCAAACAATTACTGGGCAGAGGGTTAAATGTCCCAAAGTAAATACAATGTGGATGCCTGGCATTATGCTGTGGATATCTTGGTTTTAGAATCACACTACACTGTTAGCTACATATGTGCAACACCCCAACTCTAAAGGCCCCTCTGCCATGATGGACATGAAGATTCTCCTTGCTTGGCTCTGTTTCTGCTCCAACCATCCTCATTTTCATTATGAGGTCCATGGGAGACATAGATGCTACTTGGCCCACAGGTATTCTATCTCCTAGAATGGGCTTGCTTAGCTGCTATTATGTAATTCCTCAGCATCTCACCATTTTGCCCACCTCCACATCTCACCTTCCTCTGCTCTCCAGCTGGAGCATCCTTGTGTCACAAGGCCATCTGTCAGAGCTCTGCTATTTCTCCCTGCATTGCCTTTACTCCTGTTTGAAAATCATTTCCCCGCAGGGCGCGGTGGCTGACGCCTACATCCCAGCACTTTGGGAGGCCGAGGCGGGTGGATCACGAGGTCAGGCGATCCAGACCATCCTGGCTAACAAGAAACCCTGTCTCTACTAAAAATACCAAAAAAAAAAAAAAGAAAAGAAAAGAAAGAAAAATCATTTCCCTATCACAAATTTCCAGCAGCTCTCTAGCCTGGCCTTATCTCCACCCATTTGCCCATTGACATTAGACCAAGCACTTGTTTTTTGTGCCCAAGGGGAGAGGAAGTGTAAGACCGCACTGCAACTGGGAAAAGTCCACAGACTCTTATGTTATCCTTGGATGGGTCGCTGCGTCTTGTCTTTCTCTCTTTTCTTGCTGGTCTTGCTCTTCAGCTGAACTTGAGATGTTCTCTCCCCAGTTCTCTCCACAAATCCTCCTCCAAGTATCCCCTTCACTGAGAAGCCTTCCTTTCCTGCAGCCCACTCTCCCCCTACTCCTTCTTCTCCTCCTGCAGGACTTCACTGGGAAGAAGTGATTTGATATTCCATTTTCCTCCATGAAACTGTAAACACTGGAGGATAGCGGTCATGTTGTATTGTATTTTTTTTCTATTTTCTATTTCTACGGTACTTAAATCCATGATGATAAGTGTATTCATTTACAACAGATACAGAATGAGCCTCTGTAAGACAGTAGGCACTACAAGACATACATTAATTCAACAACTATGTTTTATGATTCTATCATGCATCAGGCAGTGTGCTCAAACACCACGGTGACCCTGGCCTCCAGTTTCCAGTCCAGTAAGGGAGCCATCACACAAATACATAACTTGCAAACTGTGATGAAATTGCCATGGAGAATTACAGAATACCATAATGAGTTTATAACTGGGTGATTGTACCTAGTTTGAAGGAAAATGGTTTTGCATTGGCACAGTGAATTCAGTAAACGAGTGAGTCAAGGAATAAATCCTTATGCAAGAAATAATCCTTGTGCAAGAAAATGCCCAACGGACTTAATATACTTTACTTACTAAATAAATCCATATGAAACACAAAGAGAGGAACTACTAATCATAATCAATGAAAAGCATAAAGTAAGTAATTTGATTGGAAGTAACTTGAGAGATCATCCAAAGTAGTGCCCTTAAAATGTCAGAGAGTCCCCAGAACTTTGATAAACTAATGTTGCAGACAATTGCAATGAGACCCCCTAAAGTCCATGGATGCCTCATTAAGGACTGCTGCTCTAAAAGTACTGTTTCCTACAATCCTTGTAGATATATGGCATAACGTACAGTCAGGGTATGTTAGAATTTTCCAATCAGAGCTATAGCATACACAGAATAGCAGGTCCTCTGAAAATCTTTGATTGTTCAGTAAATTCCAAAGAAAAGATCCTTGAAAAACAAAATCCACAATACTTCAAACCTAAATTCAGAATATATTCTCCTAAGCCTTGCTTTTTAGGACATATAATAAAGGAGAAGTAATCTATAAAAAGACACATCCACAATATTCAGAACCCTTGCAAATCAAATCGGTATCCTAAATAGGGACAACATCAAAACAAAATGTTACCTTAGTTTTCTTCTGAATACAGTGAGCTACTTTATGTCTCTCATAAACAAGGGAATAAAATGAAGTGCTGTTTCTGACAAGTGCACATCCTTCCAGATCAATTCTAGAAGCAGGAAAGAAATAGCAAGGAATGCTATTGAACAGGTGTAGAACAGCAAAATGAGGAAAAGAAGAAATCATTGTTTTTGTTTTTGTTTTTGCACAATATAACAATATCAGTTTCTATTCCATCTATAAAGAGAAAGTACATGTATGATTTTTCAAATTTCAGAAAAGTTTCAGCGTTTAGAGGAGCCATTTTGTAGAGCTGTTTTAAAAACATATGACTATGTTCTATAGAGCAAAATGTCCGCACTCGGATAAGTGAGTCTGAATCCTTTCCTAACTAAGCAACTTTAGATCTACACGTTTAACCTCCATAGCCTGTTTTATGTTCTATAAAATGGGAGAGATAATAATAGCAACAAGAGTAAGAATAATCTCATAGGACTGCGTAAACATTTAAGTAAGGCAATCCATGTAAAACATTTGGAACAATACTTGGCCTGAAAACAATGCAAGAAAGAGAGTAGAAAGGAAAAAAAAGAACAAGAAAAAAAAATCTTCAAATTAAAAAGGGTTGAGTGAAAACAGAACTTGAAAATACAATTTATGAGAAACAAAAGCCCTGCAGAGTTGGGGGGATTTTACAGATGTCAAAAAGGAAGAGGCAAAATATGTAAAAGAAATCAGAGAAACTCCTCACCCGTACCGGCTTGAATGAGCCTGTTTATCTGTTCTGAGGACTTCTTTCAGAATTCAGCCCCCAGATGGCAATGGAAACCATGATGATCGGATGATACTCTTCTGGCTCTATTTCTGCTTTACAAACTTTGCTTTAAAATTTACAAATGCCTTTCGTGTCCATTTTCCAAAAAATTTAATAACTTAACTTAATATTTATTGACACTGACCTGTAAGATACGTTTCCTGGGGTTGCTATGAATCTGACATAACATCTGCAAAACATGGTAAAAAGCATAAAATGCTATCCAAATACCTCACCATCATGTGAAAATATATGTGAGGAAAATTATGCACAGAAAGATAAGCAATCAGCATGAGGCAAGTTACCTTGAACAAGTATGACACGATTAATTTGCTAAGAGAAGGACCACCAACAAGTTATGATCAGCTCCAAAAAGGTTGTTTTAACAACTTTGCACCAAACAGAGCAGGCCCCTCACTGGCATAGTGTGCACAAACATACTTTCTCTTTCCTCAGAGAATCAGAGTTTAGAGTCGCTTTCTGTTCCCATCGGTTCTACAGAACAACATTCTTTAGTGGGTTGCTGCCACAATCTGACTGGCTTCCAAGCTGAGCTACTCCAAATGCAGCCTGCACCACCTTGCCAGGGGCTTCAGACAATCTTCAGGCCTGTTAAGACACAGCGGATCCCTTGTAAGCCATTTGGCTCCTAGCACTTCCTGTGCATGCCAATTAGTCTGCGACTTGCTCTTTCTCTGCAGCCATTAGAACCCCATTTCCATTCCAGGAACCATGTGACTGAGGAACCAAATGATGCTGATGCCCAATGTTTGTCATCAACCCGGTCCTCAAATGTCCTTGGCAAAACCTACCTGAACCCTTAGGAGGCCATTTTCAGAGCAGGAAATATGAAAATATTTTACAAGGAAGAAATATGAAAATATTTTACAAGGTAAGAAGGGAAAGTATTCACAGAGCCACTAGTTTTACATAATCATTTGGAGGGAGGAAATAAAGGAGCGTTCGAGGTAAGCAGATTTCTGTTTTTGCTGTTCAAAATGTTGTTTTTCTATTCCCATAAACCTATTGAAATGGTCTGCATTGTCCTGCAAGTTCTAATGCCAAAAAATTAAATGCACTGGACTAAGATGTTGGAGATTGTTTTTTAACTCAAGCTATAAACTGCACATGACAATATATTTATAACACAGCTATAATGAGGGAGACTAATGGAGTAGTTGGAGCATACAAGAGAGATATGCAGAGATTTGGGGTCCGGAGGCAGGGCATGAAAACAACATGTTGACTTTCTGCATGCGCTTAGCAAAATGCTCCTGAAGCCAATTTACAAAGCGGCCATGTATCTGCCGGCTTCTCTCAGATACTCTTTTCATGAGTCTCCTCTACTCTCAAATATATTACAACCATCCCTGAAAAACAAACAAACAAATGAACAAACACTGCATGGAGGAGAATCCTAAAAGTAAATGTCATTCAACGATCATTCATTTTACAACCAGAAAACACTAAGAATATCATGTGTTTGAAAGCTACTTTTTATGTAAAAATGTCCAAACAGGTTAACCCCCCGCAGACAAATTTTAGTTCATAATAAGTGCTCAGTCACAATAGCAATGATTTTCTTCCCAATCTTATTTCCTTCTGTTTACTAATAGGCCCTGTCTGAGTGCCCCTACCTTATAGGAATAAGAACAGAGAGCTCAAGTCAGGAGACATTCCTGGTTCAAATGCCTGGTGGAAAAGAGGGCCCCCAGACCAAATCACTTAATCTAAAGCCCTGGTACCCAGGCCACACACAAAGACTTACCAGGTGTATTGTTTCCTTAAAATAACTTGTCTGAGGTCAGCAGTTGAAGTACCACACTGTTTCTCTTTCCCAGTAGCTATTTCTACCACTTATAAAAGGAAGGCAAATCTTTCCTTCTCCCAGGATATCACAAAGGTCTACTGTCCCACAGGGTAAAAAAACCTCCTGACGTACCAAACAGATGTATGTATAATCCAAAAATTGGTGTTGTGGTTACAAAGAAAAATGGCTGGAAAGAGTAAGGGAAAAACTTTGATTAGTGAGGTGGTCTCTAAATCTTTGCTTTCAATAAAATTGAACAAGGTCATTTAGTGAAGAATCATTAAAAATAAAACATGAAAAGATGGTAAGCAATTTTTTTGGCACATGCCTCAAGTTGAATGATTTTGTTATACATTAAGGGAAGAAAAGCTTATTTCATTTCCATCTGCTAATTTATGTAAAAACATTTTTCTGTGCAGTGTTAACGATGGAAAATAGAGCTTGCACTGATGCTGAGCTCATTCTAGCAACAACTGATGTTCATCAGACATTTCCAATAAAATTTTACCTTCTCTGTATGATAAGTATCAACATGAAAATAACAGCAACATATATTGAGGCTTATTATGGGTCCTAACTGTTTTCCATATTTTAACTTATTGAATTCTGTTAACATCCCTATGAACTAGATATTATTTTTACCTCATTTTGCATTTGAGGCAATAGCTGCCCAGGGCGCTTAAGAAAATTGCCCAAAGTTACACAGTCAGGCAGAGCTGAGTTTTGAGTTTAGGCAGTCTGATTTCAGAATCTGTGTTCTTAATCATAACCCTGTGTTGTCTCAATGCATGTATAATAAATATATTTAGTTTGCATTCAGAACCAAATCCAGAAACTTTTGTGTATTTCAAGTCTTATGATCAAAGTTAATTTGAAATTTGAAAACGCATATAAAAATTTTTATTGCAGAAAAATGATAGTCAGTGAAAGCTATTCAATGAAAAAAAGTATTATGTTAGAGTAAAGAGTATAATGGAAGCAAAATGAAAATATATGTTCAAGGAGAAAAAAGAGAAGACATAAAATTTTAATTGTAAAGTTAACAGTCTTACATGTTTCTCTTTTTAAAAGGATTTTATTGTGAATACCTATAAACCCATCACACAGACACTTTATTAATATTTTATTATACCTGATTATCACAAATACATACATCTATCCATGCATACATCCTTCCAATTTATTTTTTAGAGATGGGAGTCTCGCTCTGTGGTCCAGGCTGGAGTGCAGTGGCACAATCATAGCTCTCTGGAGCCTTGAACTCCTGGACTCAAGCCATCTTCCTACCTCAGACTTCAGAGTAGCTGGGATTAGAGGTGGAGCTACTGCACCTGGCTTCCCAATTTATTTTTAAAGCTTTGCTAGGTTACAATTTACATACCACAAATTTTTCCCAGTTTAAAATTTGAATGCAAAATTTGAGGGTTTTTAGTAAATTTGTCAGAATTTCACAACCACCTTCACAACAGATAAAAACTGTATGTATTCATCACATACAACAATTTTTTTGAACTATGTGTACATTATGGAATGGCTATATCAAGCTAATTAACATATATGCATTAACTCACACACTTTTTTGGTGGTGAGAACACTTAAAGCCTACTCTCTTAGCAATTTTCAAGATACAGTACATTGCTCTTAAATTAGTCACCATGTTTTACAACAGATCTCTTGAACTTACTCTTCTGATCTAACTAGAATTTTGTATCCTTTGACTAATTTCTCTCAAGCCTTCCCTTTTTGCTCCAGCCCCACCCTATTCCCTGGTAACCACTATTCCACTCTCTATTTCTATGAATTCAACTTCTTTATATTCCAAATACAAGTGAGATTATGGAGTGTTTGTCTTTCTGTGTCCGGATTATTTTACTTATTATTATATCCTCTAGGTTTATCCATGTAGTTGCAAATCATTTATTTTCTTAACATAGATCTATTGAGGTTTTCTGCTTCTTCTTGTGCCAGTTTCAGTAATTTGTGCTTTTTAACAAAGTTTCCATTTCACCAAAATTATCTAATTTTTTGGCATAAAGTTGTACTTAATAGTTCCTTATAATCCTTTTAATTTCTTTAGGTTTTGCAATGACATCTCCATTTTCATTCCTGATTTTGGTAATCTGTGTATCTTTTTCTTCTTGATCAGTTTAACTAAAGGTTTATTAAATTGTTTGTCTTCATAAATAAACAATTTTCGTTTTCACTGACTTCCTCTACTTTTCTGTTTTCTGTTTTATTTATTTCTACTGTAATCTCTATTACTTCCTTCCTACTACTTATTTAGTATTTAATATGCTCTTTTTTCCATAGTTTCTTAAGGTATTTACTTAGATTATTGATTTTTAGATGTTACTTCCTTTCCAATATAATTATTCAAATCTATAAATTTCTCACTACTTCCTTAGCTGCACCCCATAATTTTTGATATGTTGTATTTTTTATTTTAAGTTAGTTCAAGATATTGCATTTGAACTTTTACCCATGGGTTATTTAGAAATGTTTCTGTTTAATTTCAAAATATTTGGAAATTTCCCAGGTTTCTTTTTGTTGCTTATTAATTTAATTCCATTGCAGTCAAAGAACATACTTTTTACAAGCCAATCCTAAAAAAAACTATTGAGACTAATTTTATGACCTAATATATGGTTTATCCTGGATAATGTTCTGTGTATGCTTGAAACAAAAGTATATACTGTTACTATTGGGTGTAGTGTTCTATACGTGGCAGTTTTGTCTAGTTAATAGGGTAGTTTATTAAAATAGGGAAGGTAGTCTATTCTGGCTGATCTTTTGTAGAGTTGTTTTATCAATTACTCAGAGATGAGTATTGAAATATCCAATTGTAACCTTTGAACTGTCATTTTTCTCTCTTCAAGCAGGTCAGATTTTGCCTTGTATATTTTAGGGCTCTTTAAATGGTGCATGTACATTTATAATTGTCATATATTTTACATATACTTACCCTTTAATCAATAGGAAATGTCATTCTTAGTCTCTATCAATCACTTTTTCTTAAAGTTTACTCTGTCTAATACTAATATAGCCACTCAAACTCTTTCTTAGTCACTGTTTCAACGGCATATCTTCTTCCATCCTTTTATTTTCAACCTATTTGCATCTTTGAATCAAAATGTGGGATTTATAGACAACATGTATTTAAAGTTCATCACTTATAGACAGCATATACTTGAACCATGTTTTATTTAATTTACTCTGATAGTCTCTGCCTTTGGATTAGAGTGCTTCATCCATTCATATGTAATGTCATTAATGATATAATTAGATATATGTCCGCCATTTTGCTATTTTTTAATATTTGAGCTCTTTTGGTTCCTCTGTTTCTTGTTTCCTGCCTTTTACAGAATTAAAGATATTTTTAGTTAATCTTGTTAATTTTTGGACAATCTTGTAGCAATATTTTTCAAGTTATTTTCTTAGTGGGTGCTCTCAGTACTAAAATATGCATTTTAAACTTATCCCAAGCTACTTCAGGCTAATACTGACTTAAGTCCAGTAAAATATTACAACATCTTTTTCAGTATAGCTCCAGTTTTTTCTCCACTCCTTTGTGTCTTTGGCCTATGGTATTGGTTAGGGTTCTCCAGAGAAACAGAACGAATAGTTGATAGATTTTGGCATATCTATGACATGTTGCTCAAAAAGAAAGAAACCACCCTTCTGTGGTGCCTATGTGTATACCCCATGATGCCTAAACCAAAAGACTAAGAAAATAAATATACTATTTAAGGGATAAAAAATGCAAAAATTCAAGATGAATGAAAACTCAATGGGAAACTACCTTATTCCAAAAAGAAAAAATTTCACTGTAAAAAAGATGCACTGCATTGCACAAACATTGTGATGTCATAATGATCCTTTAACTGCATGCTAAACAATATGTCCAAAATTGCAGAGTTCTTAAGAAGGCAGCAGGACAAGGGTGATTCTGAAATATCTTATAAATGGCCAGAGCACATTTATTGGGATTTATTTCCAGGCAAGCAATCAGCTTGCTGAATCACTAAAATGAGATTAATGCTTAAGACGTGCATGCTAGTTCAAGCCATTGACTTCTGTCATTTAAAGCAGTACAAGTCTCAGTCAACTCTGTAGTTGACTGACTTAAAGATATCATCTCCTGAAATTGATCTATAAATTCAATATTATTTTTAATAAAAGTAGTATAAACTTGGAACAGTAAACAACCAGGAATAGCTAAGAACCCATAGAAAAAATAAACTAGATGAGAGTAGCTATTGTACCAAATATCAGTAATTATTACAAGGCTATAATATTTAAAACCATGTGTCCTTGGCAAAGGGAAAGTAAAAACAGACTGAGACATATGGAAACTTCATTGAGAAAAGAATGGACTTTTTTTTTTTTTGCCAAATTGTATTCTGATCATTAGCTTTTCCTACAGTAAAAGAAGTGTACTCCCACGTTACACAAAACACACACTAAAAACTGATTACATGTTCTCTAAAGAGTTAAATATTAAAAGCAAAACTAAAAACTTTTAAAAGTAGAATATAGTAGGATACCTTTATGACACTGGAATGGAGAGAATTTCTTAAATAAGCACAAACCAAAGAGGAAATTGTTAAAATTATCAACTGTATTAGTCTGCTTAGGCTGCCATAGCAAAGTACCAGTGGGTACAGACTGGGTGGCTTAAATAGCAGAAATGTGTCTGACAATTCTGGAGGCTGGAAGTCTGAGATCAAGGTGTTGACGAGGTTAGTTTCTTCTGAAGCCTCTCTCCTTGCCTTGTCCATGGTCATCTTCTCCCTGTGTCCTCACATCATCTTCCCTGTATTCCTGCCTCCAAATTTCATCTTCTTATAAAAACAGTCGTATTTGATTAAGGTCCATTCTTAAGACCTCATTTTAACTCAATTACCTCTTTAAAGATCCGATCTCCAAATACAGTCACATTCTGAGGTGCTGGAGGCTAGGCCTTCAACATATGCATTTTAAGGGAACAAAATTCAACTCATAACAACAACCCAATAGAAAAGTGGGCAAAAGATTTCAAACGGACATTGCAAAAAAAAAAAAAAAAAAGACCCAAATGGTCACTAGTACATAAAATATGCTGAATCTCATTAGTATTTGTAGCAAAACAAGCAGTAACACATCTTTTCACACCAGACTGGTCAGAATTTTAAAGTCTGACAGTAATACTGAATACTGGCAAAGATATGGATCAGCTGGGCTGTATATGCTCAGCTGATGGATTCAATTTTCATATAATGATCTTGGAAAAAAATTTGGTTCCTCTAATAATGTTAATAATATTTGGTTTATCTAGCAATGTAAAACAATTTGGTCCTTCTAATTCTGTTAATAATGTTTCTGGGTCATACCCTATGACTCAGAAATGTCAACCTTAGAAATATGAACTAGAGAAAGTCTTGTACATTGACATCAATAAGCTTATAAAGATCGCTCATAACAGGACTGCGTGTGGTAGCAAAAGATGAAAAAACAAATAGCATTATCAATAGCATTATGGATTCATAGTGATATAATCCTAAAATAAAATATCTAGCCATTGAAAGGAATTTATTATAGCTAAAATTAAAAATGTAGATGAATCTGAGAAACATAAAAGTGAGTAAAAAAAGCAATTCAAAATAAAAAGAAGTTTGATTTCTATAAATTTCAAAAGCATTCAAAACATAAAGGGATTTTCTTAGAGATATATACATGCGTGATTAAAACCATAAAGAAAGAAAAGGAGAAAATAAACATAAAATCCAGGATAATGGTGCCACTGAGAAAGTCGGAAGACAATGGGCTGTGGGGGAGAGACACATTATACAGAGGTATTTATTGGATTCATTCTAAACCCTGTAAAATTGATCAAATGTTTCATTTTAATTATTATTATATACTCAATACTTAAAATATTTAAAAGTTAAAAAAATAGAATATGTAAAGGCACACGAAAAAATGTGAGACAAAAATGCTATAGATGTCTTTCATATTAGAAATGAACAATTTAAACATCTATATAACTGGGCTATATTTCTGTCAAGTCTCAAACATTGTCTTCTATATTTTAGATTGTAAGATCATCATGTAATAAAAGTGTAATGGAAAGGCTATTAGTGAATAAACTTGTTTATAAAACACTGCATCCAGATAAATGCCAACGTACTATAAAATGATGATTTCCCCGCAAATCTTAAGTGAATACTCTATGAAGACAAGTTTCTACCATATTGTAATTTCTAAAAAGATCTTCATTCAATCTATTTCACAACAGCCTGTGATGAGACAGTATATTCCTTCTTCCAAGCATAACATGTCAAAGTTATCAGAGGTACGCTGGGATAGACTTTAGGGAAAAGGACCCACATAGATGGGTCTGAATTCTTTAAACCAAATGTTCAAATTCAAAATGCATGCATGTGTTTAAACATACAAGCAGTATTTTTTTTTATAAAGGGATCAGAGAATCTGAATCTGAATAACAGGCTGCCTGGCAGAGGAAGACAAATTTCATTATGACCCCTCACCATTTTGCAAAACCCAAGACTTCCTATATGGAGCTTCTACCTAGACTCAGGATTCCACAGCCTAATTGAGTTGCCAAATATTGGCCCAAAAAGAAGAGAAAAATGATACACTGTGTTCTGCTTCACCTGACGTTGCTCCAGAAAAAACATGCAGTGCAGTCTCAGGGGACATGCTCAGCCCGACGAGCCTGGGAGAGTGGCTGCCTGTATTCTGGGCTGCTGGGCGAGGGTGGATAGATGACAGGAGGTGAGACCTAAGGGGGAGACACAGCCTGTCTTGTGAAATAGCATCAGATTTCCACCCTAACCTTTGCCTATTCAATAGATATTTTCTATCTTTTTAGTGTAATTCAAAAGCAATTCATGTGAAAACTGCTTTCAGAGAAGTAGGGGACATTTAAATACAGTATTTACCCTGTTAGTAACAAAGACTCTACCACCTTCGCAATCTCAATACAATCCCAGAGAAGAGCTTTCTAGATTTCTAAGATCTCTCTTTCACCTATTTCAGATTTTCAGCCCAAACAGGAATGGAGCATTAGCCAAGAAAGACATATGGACAGAGGCAGAGACCAACTGTGTTTCTCGTCAGGATTTTTCTAACAGTTGTGCCTTATAACACCCATCACCAGATTTATAACACTTTCAAATACCCTGCACCTTAAGTTTCTTAATAACCCTGAAAGTTCCATTCATGGTTAAGTGTTAGACATAATCATCCTAAATCACAACTGGGATAATCATTGAGTATCAGTGGCACATAATAAACACATCCCTGAACACAGACCAGGAAAAAGTAGGAAGCCAAGTTATTCAATAACCCAGTATAGAAATCACTCTAAAGATGGAAAAATTTGTTTCTACTTGAAGATTAAATATACACTTTAAAGAGAATCCTGTCCAACAGTCTTCATGACTTATAATTAGCTCTGAAGGTAGTTAAGAGCTAACAAATTACACAACCTTGGAACCAGGGAAGGAAACCACTTTCTCCACAACCTTCCAGGAGACACTGCTGAGCATGACAGGGTATAACACTGCTGCTCTGGCCTGGTTAGACTGACAGCATCATCAAATGCAATTAAATTTCACAAAATGTCAAAATATAGCAAGAAAACCATATCACATAATGTCACAGTAGCTCTGGATCTGAAGAAATTATTTGCATAATTTATTGTGCATGTGCTATTGCACGGCATGATCAAAGCAAAAGGAAGAAAAAGAAGCAAGGGCCACTAGTGTGGGCCCAAACTGATCACCTGAAACACAAAGCTGTGATTTGCATAGTGATCATAGGGCTGTGGATTATAGTACAACAGAGCCCTAAACTAGCGATACGAAGCTTGGGAACCATACCAGTAAAACTGTCTTTGAAGCTTAGGTTATAAGAGGGTTTATCACTTTCTATTCAAGGGGCCTCCCAGCTATTATCAATGCAATGCAGTGAGTCTGAAGCAGAGCACTGACTGGCCACAGTAAGTTTTTCCTTTTGGTCTAATAGAAAGCTTCTTTGAAAAGAAAGAGGTTTATTAAGATGCTGGAGGTTTCTTCACAGGAATATAACAATGTTTGGCTGAAATTACAGGACGTTAAATAAATGACTCAATGTGGTACCTTGAGCATCAGGCTCCATTGTTAAAGCCAGCACCCCAATCGGCTGTAACAGGGAGTGAGGATCCATGGGGCAGAAGGGAGCAGAGCCAGATGCTGAGAGATCTCAGAGTTGGAGGAAGGAAACAGCTGACAGCAGAGCACAGACCCTGTCAGTCCAGAAGCTCAGGAGCTGTGATCTGAATTCAGCACGTGGAGAGGAGGAGGCCACGCAAACCAGCTTCCCTCTCTGGATCCTCCTGGACAGTCACCGCCAGGGAAACACCAATGACAACTGAAGGGAGCTGCTCACATGTGGGAAGCCAGGGAGTGCGGGGTTTTACAAGCTTGAATAGACCTTAAAAATCACCCAACTTGCACATCAGGCAAGGGAATGGCAAAGAAATTAATTGCACTGAGCTACCCAGAGGCTTATCCTTAGGACGCAGACCCCACATTTATAATCCAAGTCATTTCTATCCCTTGCCACTCAAAGCAGATGAGCAGCATTTGGTGGAAATGATGACTCTCAGACCTTTCTTGGGCCAAATGAACCAGGAATTATTTTGAAACATCCCCAGAAAATTCCCATGCATATGAATGTTTTGAAAGCACTTATCTACACCATAGGTTAACTCTTCCAATCCAGCAAAGCACAGATTCTGGAGACAAACTCTGCCAGTTCACATCTCAATTCCTACACTTACTAACTGGGTGATCTAGGCAAAAGCCTTGAACTCTTTGTCTCTCAAATCCTTCTACAAATGTGAGGTTTAAGTAAATAAACGTGTGGAAAGTGCTTAACACGATGCCTGGCATGAAGTCAACTCAAGGTAAGTTTTAGCAATTATTGTGTTAACGTTTTTATTTATAACGACTTGCAGAAAAAGCACAGCAGAAAAGTAAGTTATCAACTATTTTAGCATTATATGACTCTGTTTCAAAATACGGATTAAATTATGCAAGGCTTTTAAAGCTTGATTCAGTGACTCCCCTGTGTTTTTAAAGAACAGCATTGTCTTCTAGCTCACTGTGAAAGGCTGCAGACTGTCTTGTTCTTGCTTCCTACTCCTGTCTCATCTTTGCCACAATGTCCACAGAGTTCGGGATTACCCAGCAGGGCAATTCAGCATGTTTAGGACATCCACCAAAAATGGCTACACTTCCACCCCACCCACCACAGACATGAGAAAGGTACAGCTCTATGGATCTATTGTAATTTTGCAGTCAGAAAATCAAAAAATTGATTTGACTTTTTGCATAGGGGTAAGTTTTGGGTTACTTCAAAATGTAAGATCTTTTTCCAATTTTTATACATGTTATTTTTTTCCTCACCTAATTGCACAAGATAGAAAAACGTAAAACTTATTTTTAATTACATGCTTTGGGGGCATATTTACAGCATTTAATGGACTTAGATAGCTCCAACCATTGTGAACTATTCATAATTTTGCCCCAGTATTGTATTATCTCCCTTCTATGTTTTTACATGATGCACTGTCAGCCTAAAATGTCTTTCTCAATTATAGCCAGCGGCAATATCCTACAACCATGACCCACCAAGATCACACCTGTGACTGCACACGTTGAGTTTATTGCTCCTCATTGCGGAAAAGGAGAGTGCACACCATGGGGAGACATGGGGCATCTAAGTCTGAATGTTAGGAAGGACCTTATTATAAGATTTGGGCTAGTATTTGGTGAATATGGGTAGGAAGGAAGGGCTTTGCTCAGGACTGAATGCTGTTAGGAAGTGCGGGTAATTCCATGATTGAGTATCTCAATAAATCTTATCAATAAGGCAGGAGAGATGGAACATGGTTAAATCTGTAACTTGTAAAGGAGCAGTTGGCTGGGCACGGTGGCTTGCGCCTGTAATCCCAGCACTTTGGGAGGCTGAGGTATGCGGATCACTTGAAGTTCGAAGTTTGAGACCAGTCTGACCAACATGGAGAAACCCCGTCTCTACTAAAATACAAAAAATTAGCCAGGCGTGGTGGCGCGTGCCTGTAATCCTAGCTACCGGGCAGGCTGAGGCAGGAGAATCGCTTGAACTCGGGAGGTGGAGGTTGCAGTGAGCTGAGATCATGCAGTTGCACTCCAGCCTGGGCAACAAGAGCGAAACTCCATTAAAAAAAAAAAAAAAAAAAAAAACAAGGCCGGGTGCGGTGGCTCACGCCTGTAATCCCAACACTTTGGGAGGCCGAGGTGGGTGGATCACAAGGTCAGGAGATCAAGACCATCCTGCCTAACTCGGTGAAACTCTGTCTCTACTAAAAATACAAAAAAATTAGCCGGGCGTGGTGTCAGGCGCCTGTGGTCCCAGCTACTCGGGAGGCTGAGGCAGGAGAATGGCGGGAACCCAGGAGGCCAAGCTTGCAGTGAGCCGAGATTGTGCCACTACACTCCAGTCTGGGCAACAGGGCGAGACTCCCTCTCAAAAAAAAAAAAAAAAAAAAGGAACAGTCATTCATATTATCTAGGATAGAGGAATATTTGACCGTTTTGTAGTTTGGACAATCTTCATGCATCTATCTGTGTTCAGACATAATTACAGAGTGCTATTGTCTTTGGCTTGATCCATCCAAGCACAGATCCATCAACATTGTCTGATGTTGATGTTGTGTAAAATTGTTCATATGTAACAGAATGTCAAGGCCCAGCTGTGTGTGCCAGGCCAACTCCTTACTCAGGGGCTAGTTTTCTCACAGGAAAACTCTTCGTCATTCAAAGTTCAAAAAGGTCTCCCATAAACACCACCGACGCCGCTCCCTCTGAGTTAGGATTTGTCCTTAGGGCTCCAATTGCACACTGTGTGTGCCACTTATGGAGCTCATGTCAATCAGGCTGTCCCGTCTGTTTACTGCCCTGTCTCCCTACTACATAAGGAACTCTTGCTGGCAGGACATTAAATCTGTGTTTGCTTGGTGTCTTTGTTTCCCCTTGAGATCTTTTCTCCATCCTGCTTCACTCTGCTTTCTGTCCAGAAGACTGCCCTATATGATTTGCAACAACAAACTCCCATGTCCTCTGGCTTGCAGTTTGATTGCAGTGGAATGCCCTGACAGGAGGTGAGAGGAAGGGAGGAAAGGAAAGTCAGTGTATCATTCCTGTTGCCTCAAGATGGATGTGTCACTCCTTGCACTTCTCAAGGGGACATTTCTACCAGACTCTCTCATTTCAGGTTTGGGTAATTGTTCTGTTCCTTCTTCCCATTAGCTCTAGGGGTGATAACAGCAACTCTCTTCTTACTAGCCTAGGGTACTCCACCATCACACCATCCTCTCTAGGGCTCTAAACCTGCCTTTGTGAGCAAACCCTCCTCCAGTGATCTTAACACGAGTGTGCCTTCTTTTTCCTATTGAGGATGTGACTCACACATTATGTTTCCATCTGATTACATGCCTTCTTTTCTGCCAGCTGCTGAGAATAAGACTCTGATTTCACGGGTATACATTCTAGACCTAGACAGTGAATGGCACTCATTTGACTGGATGAATATATTTATTCTTTGCATTAAATCTTTCCTTTTTTTCTGTATTGGGTGTCTTCTAGGAGGGTGTCAAAGAGACTGTTGGTTGTGTATGGCAGACATTCCGGAGAGGAGGAGGACCAGTGTGTGGAACAAGCCACTTCAGGAGAATATTCTTGGAATCAGTGGCGGGGTGTTTTCAGGGAGCAGAAATCCCAGAAAGCATGCTCTAAATGGAATCAAAAGCTACAATTATTTCAGTCTAAATCCACTTACCTGTATCTGATAAATTCAAAGACACTGAATATATATTACCTGAGTACATGAGATTTAAGAAATGAATAAAGAAAGGAAGTTTTGGTCGCTTGCCTGTCAGATTGAATGGCCCCATGCAGTACAACTGCCATCTTCTGAGGAATTATCCCACACACATCATTCTGAAGCTGCTTTTCCAAAATGCATTTTGTAGAAAACAGCCACATTTCTTCATCAAAGAGAAAGAAGGATTGTGCTAAGTGGTTTATTATAACATATATGACTTAAAATCCTGGGCTTGAGTGCTGACAGAACTGTTTTTCCACATTTGACTAGTTTCAACAAAACTAATGCCCATACCTAGAGAGAAGGAGATACCGTCATGTCCTTTCCCCCACTTATCCTTTAAAACAGTCAGAGTTGCTGCAAACAAGGAGAGAGTCTACATTTAAAACCGTCTCTGGGAGAGATCACTGAGGGATGACAGCTCTGGCATCTGCAGCTGAGGATGGTGGGTATCAGCACGAAGATGATTTAATTATTTCTTGATGCCAACGGAGGTTTCACCTGATTGTTTTCCAGCTGTTCCATATTAAAATAAATTGCACACATTTAAAAGAGTCAGTAAACAGGGTAGTAATGATTCGTATGCTCTCATATCTTAATAGTCAGCTTTGAACAGAATTATTTCGGGTATAAATAAGGCAGAAAGCACATCGAGAAATTCCACTAATAGGTTCAGAAAGTGGGGAAAAGCCTGTTTGAGAAATATATATATAATTTACATATAATTTTTATATATTAATTTATATGTATAAATTATATACGTGTGTGTGTGTGTATTTTTTTTTTGAGACAGAGTTTCGCTCTTGTCACCCAGGTTGGAGTGCAATGGTGCGATGTCAGCTCACTGCAACCGCTGCCTCTGGGTTCAAGCAATTCTGCCTCAGCCTCCCGAGTAGCTGGGATTACAGGTGCCTGCCACCACGCCTGGCTAATTTTTGTATTTTTAGTACAGAAAGCAACGGGGTTTCACCATGTTGGCCAGGCTGGCCTCGATCTCCTGACCTCAGGTGATCTGCCCTGCTTGACCTCCCAAAGTGTTAGGATTATGGACATGAGCCACTGTGCCTGGTGGAGAATGATATTTTTAATTATCTCTTTTATGCAAGGAAATATAACAGTTATATAAAACAGATACATTCTTTTTTTTTTTAATTTCAACTTTTACTTGAGATACAGGGGATACATATGCAGGTTTGTTACATAGGTACATTGTGTGATGTTGAGGTTTGGAGTATGGATCCTGTCACCCAGGTAGTGAGAATACTATCCAATAGGTAATTTTTCTACCCACTCCCCCTTCTCTTGATCCCTCCTGCCTCTAATAGGCTTGATGCCAGCTGAGGTTTCACCTGATTGTTCTGCAGTGTCTGTTGTTCCCATGTTTGTGTCCACGTATGCCCAATGTTTGGCTTCCACTTATAAGTAAGAACATGTGTTATTTGGTCTTCTGTTACTATGTTAATTCACTTAATATTATGGCCTCCAGCTGCATCCATGTTGCTGCAAAGGACATGATTTCGTTGTTTTTTATGGCTGCATAGTATTCCATGGTGTATATGTACCACATTTGTCTTATCCAATCAACCATTGATGAGTATCTAGGTTAATTACATGTCTTAGCTAAAATAGCTGCATTCTGTGTTTTAAAAATATCTCAAGGCAAGATGGGAAGATATTCCAAAAAGAGGAAAGTCATGGTATACCTGGAAATCTGAGATGTTCTTACAAACATCATCTCTGTTAGCCTATGAAATAGGAATGGATTCTCCAAATTTCTTGGAAATGTTTAGAGAAAAGATTGAGAAATAAAAATCTAATTTTTTTCTTTTTTTCAAGACAAGTCTCACTCTGTCGTCCAGGCTAGAGTGCAGTGGCACAATCTCGGCTCACTGCAACCTCCACCTCCTGGGTTCAAGCAATTTTCCTGCCTCCGCCTCCTAAGTAGCTGAGATTACAGGGGCGTGCCACCAGATCCAGCTAATTTTTGTATTTTTAGTAAAGATGGGGTTTCATCATGTTGGCCAGACTGGTCTCGAACTCCTGACCTCAAGCAATTCATCCACCTTGGCCTCCCAAAGTGCTGGAATTACAGGCATGAGCCACCATGCCTGGCCTGATTTTTTCAATACTTGATCAGTGAACTGTAGTTTCTACTCAAAGATTTAATTCAGCAAGTACAGCAATGGTGTGAATAGAAGCCTAAATGTTTAGCAAAGCAGATATATATTTAAACACACACAACAACAACAGCATGATGGCAAAATATCAGGGAGTAAATATTAAGTCCTTAAAAGAAAAATGTTTTAAACTAGATAACAATTTTAGCTGACACAACTACAGAGATAGCTTGCTTCTTGTGCAAACAACTGCTGGAAGAAGACACAATAAAACTATTTAAATTTCGTATCAATTTCACTTCTAAATTATCTTTCTCTCTTTTGTTTGGATGAAGTCAGGTAATTGAATAATATCACGATTTATACAAAATGTTATTTAGCATGAGGACTACTAAAAAGATACATGAGAGAAATGAAGTGCTACTTAATAACTATCTACAGATAGATGGCTTCTCTCACTTTGGCTGCTGCACTTCCTTTCACAAGGATTTGGGGGCCCAGTTGACCTAAGTCTTCCAAGCTGGTGTGTCAACTCCAACATGACCCTGGCATATCCCTTTAACTTTTTGCCTTTTGGTTATAGTTTTTTCCTTGGCTCTTTTTTTTTTTTTTTTGCATTAATTTACTTTCTTTTCATTGAAATAAGATGATGAAGGCTTTTTATTCTAATATCCATAAACTCTGACTCATGCTATAATTTTACAATAAATGTGTTTCGTGTGTGTCTTAAAATTGTTTTTCCAGATTATTATATTCTTTTCCTGAAATTAGTCAGGTTCAATTAGTCAATATTTATTAAGTTAGAGAGTGTGGAAAGAAGGATTGATGGGGGTTAAACATGTAAGACTTCAAGGGCTTGGTAACCTAAGAATACAAATTGGCAAATTATAATTGCTGAATAAGGAAGTCAATAATAAGTGCTATAGGTTTCCAGATAAGTTGCAATGAACTGGACAGGTGGTTTTTAAAAAGTATTAAATTGGTTGTTTTATGCCAAAAGAAATTACTGGGGAGAAGGTGTGGAAATGGATGACAATACTAAAACCATAACAAGCAGAAAGGACAGATACATTCCATGACAGTGAGGAAGGGGATGTGGTCAGAGCAAAGTACTGCAAAAGGGCAGTGGGAGATGAGACTGGAAATGTGGACATGAGGCCAATGAGCTGCCACAGAAAGAAAGTGCAGGGGATGTCATGACAGGCTCTCAGGTGCCTATGATGTCTCTTCCAATCCTGGTTCTTCCACCTCTCAGCCTCAGTTTCCTCAACTGCAAAATGGAGATGATAACAGCAAGTAGCTTCAGAGAATTCCTGTCAGTATTGAATAGGAGAACTCCTTCCACAGTGCATACTACATATCAAGGGATCAAAAAAGCATGAATTCTTATTATTCACCACATTGGGTCTTGTTAGGTCTTGTTGGGTCACCATTAGTGAGTTCTTGCTGTACAGTGACAAGACAAATCACATATCTGGAAAACAACACCATTACCCTGTTCAGATGGAGGAGGCCACTCTTCCCACATCCCCTTCATGCAGGCTTCTCAACACAATTTAAAGTCAATCCAGCAACACAAATTTGAACTGGTCTCCTCTTACCCAGCCACAACATCCCATTATCCCCGACAGCCTCCAGGACGAAGCCTCTCACCTCTGTACTCAGCTGGAGGTTCTCAGCAGTGCTCCAGTACCATCTTTTATATATGCTGAGCTTCCCAGTACAGTGAACAAGGACTTGGGTCAAGAAATACCTGGATTCAGATAGTGACTGCATACGTTACTCTTGACAAGTTATTTCCTCTGAGTTCAACTTTTTACATTTAAAACATGTAAATAATAAAAGCATTTGTATATGCTGTTGTGAAGCTTAAATGAGATAAGTGAAGCAGAACTATCTTACCAAAAGAGAGTCAGACACAGTGGCTACACTACAAACACTTCAGAGCCCGCTTCATGCCGGGTGCCAGGCATTGTCTACTTTAATCATCATAACAATCCTATGAAAGAGATGCTGTGCGAGTCTTATTTTCCCTGTGAGGAAGCTGAGGTCTAGAAGGGGTAAGTAACTTGTGGAGTCACAGATGGAGTGGGTGCAGCGCTGCATCTGAACCAGGCCATCTGACCTGGCTTCATCCTCTCCTTCCCCACCTTCTGAGAACCCCAAGGAAGAAAGTGCACGCATTGAGCGTCAGTTCCCCCAGGGCCTCCCTGGCTTCATTGACTCATCCATGAGAATGCCTTTGGTTAACAGAAAAGCCATAATCAAGGGGAATCCCTTGTGTCGTTGTGAAGTTGTTTACTTATTATCCTGTGTTTTATCCTTAAGGTTAGAAGCTGCCAGCCATTGCTAGTAGTACAGAGAGGTCGCAAGGGTCAGGCTAAGGTCTCAGCTGTTCCCCCAACTCGTGTCTCCTTTCCATCTAGAGGAATAAATTTTGATCAAAATTACCATATCTAAACATGACTGCCTCCACTGTCCTAGCTGTAACCTGACAACATTTGCAATCAAGTTGGCTGTATGCCTCAGCATGAGCCTTCACCATTTAGGAGCTACTTTCCTAGTTGACCCCTCACTCCCTAACAGTCCTTCCCTCAGGTTCTCTGCCAATGGTGATTTTTCCATCCTCCACACCCGTTTCAATCTTGCTCTGCTTACTCTATCATGTATCTGGGGAACTTCCCATTTCTTTGTTCTGACAACACAAGGCCTAGCTTTTTTAAATGGCAATTTCCACAGAACATTAATGGAACTGAAACTGTTCTCTTATATTTCTTTGAAGATCTATATCCAGCATATCACTGGGGAAAATAAATATAACTTATTTCTGAGAACAGGGCTGAAACTTTTGTACCTTTTTTTGTAGTATGATAATCAACCACTCTCTTTTACTCCTTTAGTATATGACATATCTTAAAACAGATATTGAAACATCTATTCCCTCACCAAGTACTGAAAAACTAGCTGTTTAAAGTAGGATTTACTCTCTAACTGCTCCAGGAAAACATTTCATCTTTTTTCCTCTTCCATGTGCCTCCTGTACCTAGCGAGAGGGGAAGTATGATTCCGTGGGGATGATGTGTTTCTTCTCAAACACTCAGCTGAGTTGTTCTCTCTGTGATGAGGCCACACACCTGCGCTTACCTGAATAAGTGTGACGGATCTGATTTTGCACGTGGTCCTAGAAACACAGCATATTTTTCATATAAATAAATGTCTGACCTCTACCAAGGATATCAGAACGTCTTACATTTCCCTCACAATTCAACTTTTTTTAGGGCTGTCTCAGTAAGCAGATGGGTGACCTACATCCCTAAGTGAAAAGATCATGAAGTATTTTGAGAGTTCTACAAATCAAACAAAACTAAAACAGCATTTTGAACCACGTTATGGAAATAGCTGAAGAATCAGCCTTTACGCATGTGGCTCATTCCCCATATTCATGTTGAACTGCCATTATCAATTTTTTAATGAAGTTTAATTTTCTTTAGTTTTACTTTACTTCAATTTCACCAGTTGGTAATTTGCGTTTCTGTTGTGACTCGCTTTGCTTTTTACAACTGAAACGGTCATAATAGATGTTGCTGACAATCACAGAACCTCTGCCTCAAGACATTTGGTGGTTTCAATACAACTACTTCAAGCCACACTGTGCTTATGGAAATGACCTGAGACCTCAGAGATTATTTTAATTCAGTGAAAACATTGCCAGACATAATTTGATGGATCTGTATGTGAACTTTGTTTCTCCACAGTATTCAGCTTCTGTCACCAGCATTAGCCTATTTTAGGCTAGTAAAAAAAAAAAAAAAAGTGTAATTGTTAGATAACTGATCACATCATCACTGTGGTTTCCTGGAACTCAGCACCAGGCTGAGTCTGGGTTAGGTGGAAAGAGGTAAAGCCTATGGCAGAGAGGGAGACCACCACCTGCTCAGAAGACTGGACCCTCACAAATAGCACATGACCTTCAAACTCCACCAAGGTAGTACCATCTTTAAGGTAAAAATTCCATCTACCTCTGAAATTATGAGATTTCTTGCCATAACTACTTTCTCTTTACGTAAGTTGAGTAAGCTGGTCATGAGAAGGGACTAGGGGGTCTACCCTACTGTGTGGTAGAGATTTCCAGCTCTACCACACACTAGCTGCTTGATCCTGAGCCTCAGTTTTCTTGTCTGTAAAATGCAGATAATAATATTACTATCCACATGAGATTGTGGTGAGGGTTAAATCAGTGTGAAGGCATTGAGACCAGTGCATCAATATTGTGAGGACTCAATAAATGTTAGCTAGTGCCATGGTCAGTTTTATGTGTCACCTCGGCTAGGCTACAGAATCTATTTAATCAATCAAACAATAATCTAGTGCTGTTATGAATGTGGTTTTGTAGATATACAATTAGTTGACTTTAGGTAAAAGAGATTATACTTGATAATCTGAGTGGGCCTCATCTAATCAGTTGAAAGGCCTTACGAACAAAACTGATGATTTCCCCTGGGAAGAAGTAATTCTGCCTCCAGACTTCATTGCCAGCCCCTGCCCCAAATTTTCCGGCCTGTGGCTCACACCTGTAATCCCAGCACTTTGGGAGGCTGAGGCAGGAGGATTGCTTGAGCCCAGGAGCTCAAGACCAGCCTGTGCAACACAGAAAAACCCCATGTCTACAAAAAATACATAAATTAGTCAGGCGTGCTGGTGTGCACCTGTAGTCCCAGCTACTCAGGAGGCTGAGGTGGGAGGATCAATTGAGCCTTGGAGGTGAAGATTGAAGTGAGTCAAGTTATCATCCAGTCTGGTTGACAGAGCAAGACTATCTCAAAAAAGATCTTGAAAAGAAGTTGCATCTCATTATTCACTAGTTATGTTCTATAAAGTTGCCATGAACACTGAATTAGTGAAGACAGATCCATTGATCCTACAGGAAATACAGGGTTAGGTTCCTGCAAGCCTCAGGTCACATTTTCATCAACTGATCAGTACACAGCTTTGTTTACATGTTTCTGATACCTTATTTAATATATATTTATTAAAAATAATGAATTGCACAATCTTTGAATGATTTAAAGCCAGGGGCTTTAGAAGTCATTTGCATGATTTAGGTTCATTGGCCAATACCGTTGTAAAACAAGCCAGTAACACTGGCATTGAAAGACTTCTCCTTCACATAATTCTTTTGTATAATCGCAGGTTTTTTGTTTTGTTTTGTTTTAGTTTTTCTGGGTACATAGTAGGTATATGTATTCACGGTGTACCTGAGATGTTTTGATACAGGCATGCAATGTATAATAAGCACGTCACAGAGAATAGGGTATCCATCCCTCAAGCATTTATCCTTTGACTTACAAACAATCCATTTTCACTCTTTCTTTTAAAATGTACAATGCGGTTATCATTGAGTATAGTCACTCTGTTGTGCTATCAAATAGTAGGTCTTATTCATTATTTCCATTTTTGTATACCCATTAACCATCCCCACCTCCTCCTCCAACACCCCCACTGCCCTTGCCAGGCTTGGTAACCATCCTCCTACTCTCTAAGTCCGTAAATTCAATTGTTTTTAGTTTTAGATCCTACAAATAAGTGAGAACATGTGATGTTTGTCTTTCTGCACCTGGCTTATTTCACTTAACATAAGTATCTCCAGTTTCATCCATGTCATTACAAAAGACTGAATCTCAATCTTTTTATGACTGAATAGTACTCCGTTGTGTATAAGTACCACATTTTCTTTATCCTTTCATCTGTTTATGGACACTTAGGTTGCTTCCAAATCTTAGCTATTATAAACTTGGTAGGTATTTTAAAAATTATTCTATAGTCTCTTGATCTACAGAACCTGCCTTGCCTGCAAGTTTAACATTTTTCACACTATATTGCTTTTTACATGTGTAAGCCAGCCAGCCCTAGCCAAGAAGGGCTTAAGGGGTTTTCCTGGTTCTGGGTAAAATAACCTAACCGTAAGTTTCTCTATTTTCACCCTCACAACAGTGTTGTTCTGTATGGTGTTTTGTTTTGTTTTGTTTTGTTTTGTTTTGTTTTTGGCCTGTCATTATCTCATGAAGCCAGAAATTTAGCCACTTTTCCATTTTTCCTATTAGCTTCATCAAAAACTATAGACGTTATTTTACTGCTTTTCAGAGTGGCCTCATATACAGAGCAGTAAATGTCTTTTTCTTTTTGTTGGATGTACTCTATAGCTGAGTCATTAACATTGAACTCACAGCCAACAGCACTATAACTCATGCTTGAAGGAAGCTTGTCTAACACATGTATTTTCTCCAAAAGGCACATTGTAGCCTTCTTGTGCACTTAGGAACATCAGGCAGGCAGCACTTCAGCACAAGGTTTGGGGTCATTTTAAACAGTGAAATCACCCAGAAAAAAAAACATAAAAATATGAAAAACATGGCACTAAACTGACCGCAAAAAGGACACATTTATCATATTAGCGCTGGAACAAGAAGGCAGAGTGTTGCTTCGTTCAACCTCGGCTGTCCTGGGCAATTCAAACTTTTCTCTGCTCTGTGTATGTCTGTGAATGACCATGAAAGAACCATGAATACAAATTTGGAGATTACAAAAACACTTTAGTAAGTTTTGATACAGGAGGAGGGCAGGGAAGTACTGAGGAGAGAAGGGTGGGGTCCCTGGCAAGGGCTCTGCCCTCATGCCTGTGCCCACAGATCTAGGTGAGGACAGGTACTCCTGCCTTTGCACCCAAATGTTGCATTTTGCAAGACCACCCTGGTCTGCCATGCCCCCATCCAGTGCCCATAAGACTCCTGAGGCCCTAGCAGGCACAAACGCAAGCAGCTGAACGTCAAGAGGAACACACTGGCAGAAGAGACACAAGCAGCTGCATGTGAAGAGGAACACACCAGCAAAAGGGCACACAGGCAGTTGGAAGCTGAGAGGAGCAGAGGAGCAGAAGAGCACACTGACAGGCACCAGCAGATGCTGGCAGGCCATGGACCAGCGGAACGACACAGATGCCAAGGGGAATATGGCTGGGGCGGTCAGAGAAGAGTCAGGTCACTGAACACCCAACTCCAGGGGAAAACCACCTTCCCACTTCATCCCCCTTTTGGCTCCCCATCCATCTGCTGAGAGCTACTTCCGCCATTCAGTAAAACCTTGCACTCATTCTCCAAGTCCACATGTGATCCAATTTTTCCAGTACACTAAGGCAAGAAACCTGGAATACAGAGAGCCCTCTGTCCTTGCGATAAGGCAGAGGGTCTAATTGAGCTGATTAACACAAGCCACCTACAGGTGGCAAAAGTAAAATAGTACATGGTAACACACGCCCACTGGGGCTTCAAGAGCTGTAAATATTCACCCCTAGACACTGCCATGGGATTGGAGCCCATGACCACAACCTGCCTGTCTGCATGCTTCCCCTACAGGTTTGAGCAGCGGAGCTCTGAAGAAGTGAACCACACCCCCATTGCATGCCCTGTGAGGGAGATAAGGGAACTTTTCCCATTTCAGTGTGTATATTTGCAAATACGGAATCTGTGAATACTGAGGATTAAGATATACATATATTTCTTCTCCTGGCTCTGTTTCTCTGGTAGAACCCTGATACAGCTAATATTATTAATTATTCTCAATATTCCTGAAATATCTTGGAGGATTTTTTAAATTGGAATTAAGTATTATATATGAATAGTAGGTATTAAATAAATATGAATAAATATTTGCATAATTAAACTGACACAAACATCTGCATTTCATAAAACATTCTGGGATAACATGTGATGGGAATAAAGGAAAGTTCAGCCACATGTAGCTTGGATGTGCATCTCACCACGTGAGGTGCATCACTCAATCGTGGTTGGCTCAGGCGGGTCCTCCAGGACAGCATGATCAGAAGAGTGGCATTCACCCACCTAGGTTGAAAGTCCACTGTGCAGCAGATATTGCCCCACAGTACATGGTAAGATAAGTGGGGAAAAGAAGAACAAAATATCTACAAGAAAAATAATGTCATAAACAATAACTAACCACCATAATTGAAAAATAAAGCAAAGTACATGGGTAATACCATAAGTAAAGGGAAATGTATCACACCTTAGAAGGGAAGGAGATTTTAAGCTAAGGGAGATTAAGGGTGGGGTCTCATAAGGTGTCTGAATTTCAGGGTCATTCTAAAGGAAAAGCACAGTGGCTTACAACGAAAAACGGTGGTCATTCTGAAGACAACCTGTGGTGATTTGCCAAGAAAATGACCATTTAAATGATTTCTTCACAATATAGATCCAAGTTAACAGTAATTTGAACAATAACAAATTGAGAACCAGAGCTATCAAGAAAAACTCTGCAAATGAAAGAGCTGTAGCAAATAGCAAAAAGGGACATGCATTTTCATTAACACAAGATGCACCCCGAAGGTATAATTATCTGTAACTGAAATTGCAACATTCTTAAAATGTAGGCAAATTTTCCTACAAGTACTAAGAGCAATAAAGAGAATTCTCACAAGAGAACATATAAAATGAAGGACAGATGTTGAGTATAAATATATTTGTCTTACAGAGTCAAAGAAGATGTCTTTTCATTTGTTTTATTTGGATTAGAACACACCAGAGGGTTGTTCATGCTAAACAGTTTCTACATAATTTTTTTCCATGCTGATAATCTAAATATTCCAGGAGTAACTCCATAAATGTGATACCTAGAAGAATGTCTTAGTGAATAACCAGTTAACAACAATTCATTTTTTCCATTCAGCCAACATTTATTGAGCATTTAACATAAGCCAGCCACTATCCCAGGAGTTGGGAATGCAGTGGTGAGCAAGAGACCTAAAGCCTCTGAATTCATGGAGTTTACACTCTAAGTAGTAAAAGCAACAAAGAAGCAAGAATTAGAGGTGGTGTTAAGAGTAATGAGGAAAATAAAACAGGGTGATGAGATAAAGAATGACCTGGTGCTGCTTTAGATTGGGTAGTCAGGGATGGCCTCTCTGAGGCTGAACACAAAGATCCAGGGGAAGAGCATGTCAGGCAGATGTAAGTCAGCACAAAGGGCTCTGTGCTGGGATGAGCTTGGCATGTTCCGAAATCAGAAAGAAGGCAAGCATAGGTGGAATGTTGTTAGCAAAGAAAGGAGTGGGGGAAAATGGCATCATAGAGGTGTGCAGACACCATTCAGGAAGGCCTTTTGGAAAGGATAAGGAAGAGGCACTTAATTCCAAGTGGAAGGGGAGCCAATGGAAGTATTTAAGCATTATACTGATTATTCTTAAAGATCACTCAGAAGGGTGAATAATGGATCGCAGAAATGGAAAGACCAATTAGCAGCTTTTAATTTAAATTCAACAAACATATGACAGCTTTGGTTAGGATATTGGCAACAGAAGTGGAACGAATTAGACAAATCTGGGATACAGTTTGAAGGTATTGTTAAGAATTTGGTCAGGAATGGGGGAAATTTAATATTATTCTCAGATTTTTGACTTGAGTGACTGGACAGATTATGGTACGATTTTTGAAATGAGGAAACTACAAAAATATTTGAGAAGGAATTTGGAAACATCTGTTACATATCTGACTGGAAGTATCAAGTGGACATTGAATTGTATGGATCTAGTGTTTAGGGGTGGAGATAAACTTGATGATCAACAGTTTATAGAGAATATATAAAGCCACAAGACTGGATGAGAGCACTAAGGAAGAGAGCATAGAAAAAGAAGAAAAGAAACCTTGCTTCAGAGACCTGTGGAATGCCAACATTTAGCAGTCAGACTGCTGTGCAGTGGTATGCAGCATCTAAAATGGCCTCTAATGATCTTCATCTCCTGGTATTCATGCCCTTCCATTGTCTCCTCCAACAATGAATAATAGCTGGCAAACGTGACCAATACAATACTGCAGAGGTGATGCTGCATGACTTTCAAGGTTTGATCATAAAAGGAATTGCAGTATCCACCCAGCTCTGTTCGTCGGCTCACTAGGGAAAGCCAGCTGCCATGTTGTGAAGACCCTCAAGCAGCACCACATGTGGGTGAACCAGACCAAGTTAGACTTCAGATGACTGCAGATCTCTCTGACATCTGACTGCAACCCCAAAGGACCCCAAGTCACTCCCAAACTCATGACCCACAGAAACTGAAGAAAATGAAAGATTATTGTCATTTTAAGCCACTAAGTTTTGAGTTAACTTCTTAAACAGAACAGGTATTGATAGAGTAACAAGCAAAACAGATCAAGGAAATAAAGCCAATGTTTCAGGAAGATGGCCAGGAAAACTGAGGCACTAGAGAAAGAGTTGTAGGTTTGAAGAGAGAGGGGATGTGAAACAATCATTTGAGAGAATGGGAAAGGGATCATACTATAAAATTCCATAGGACTGGTGGGTAGCATTGAGTCCCCATTTGAGATTTTCATTTATCAATCTTCAGACTTATGTGGTTTTTTTTTTCCTCATGAATATTTAATAGCTTGGATTCTGGCAGAGTAGGCAAGAAATGGGGATAGAGTGGTAGTTTTATCAGATGAGTATAAAGAAGGAACAGAAGAAAAAGAGAGTTGATATTATTGCAAGAGAGAGATTACAAAGATAGACCATGAGCTTGAACATGGGTAAGAAAGATAATGAAAATATGGAAGGCAACTGAAGGTGAAACGTACGAGGACTCAAGGCTTAGAGTCCTTGCTGGAATGGAAGAATGCTGGAAGGAAGTATCAGAGGAGACAAGCTGAAACAAAAAGAGGCAGTGACTAGACATTAGTTTGCTTAAAACTGAGATTTTTAGATGCATTATAGACATCGACAGATGTCTATATAGACATGTCTATATCATCTATATCTTATAGACATGTCTTCATCATTATAAGGAAATAACGACAATTATTTTGAAAATAACAGTTAATATTTATTAGATATGTACTACATCCCAGACCTTGTTTTAAAAACCACTGATGGGCCAGGCCTGGTGACTCACGCCTATAATCCCAGCACTTTGGGAGGCTGAGGCAGGTGGATCACTTGAGACCAGAAGTTCAAGACCAGCCTGGGCACCATGGCAAAACCCTGTCTCTACTAAAAATATAAAAATTAGCCGGGTGTGGTGGCTCACACCTGTAATCCCACCTACTCAGGAGGTTGAGGTATGAGAATTGCTTAAATCTGGGGGGTAGAGGTTGCAGTGAATGGAGATAACGCCACTGCACTCCAGCCTGGGTGACAGAGCGAGACTCTGTCTCAAAAAAAAAAAACAAAAAACAAATAACAAAACAAAAACCATTCATGCAGTATCATTTCTCCTCACAAAACCTTAATTTTACAGATAAGGAAACTGAGGCATGCCCCAAATCATACAGCTAACAACTAGCACTGCTGGAGTTGAAATCCAGGCTGTCTAATACAGAACACACACTCTTAACCAGTCTGTCACAAGACTAGAGGAGTGGGTAGCTACCAACAGCAACAGAAAGAGGTATTGTATGGTGATTTTCTTTTTGAAAGAAGATAGAGGAGAGAGAATGAGATGCAAATATAGGATGGCTAGGCCATATCCAGTTGCTGAGATATGTCAGTCAGGTCAGGTTGAGGGATGTCTAGGATAAGGATGAGATGAGAATCTGAATGTTGACAGAAAATCTGGAAGGCTTGGGCTTCTGAGAGCAATGGAGGCAAATGGAAATTAGATGCATACTAGACTGGTCCTGTCACTCTCTTCAGATGGGGGAATTTGGTGTCCCTAGGCAATGCTTCTCATTTGCAGTTCCAGCGACACGATGACCTAGGGATGAGTGAAGGATATCTGGTGAGCAAGTGTTAGGGACTCTGATGATATCAAATCTAGGAATTGCTTCCATGTTATCTTTGCATGAAGATGCTGAAAGGGGCTAGAAATTTAGGGACAAGTTTAAGGATTATTGAGACTCTTGTAATCTGAAACAACTTCCTACTCTGAGTCAATTGTTAGGAATTCAGGGTTATTACAGCATAGATGAGTAAATAAAAATTGATATTGGAGAAACTAGGTCATGTGATACCTTAAATAATTAGGAGACCAAGAAAGGGTAAAATCCGGGGAGTTCTATAGTGTATTTTCTTCTACTTCCAATACATTATTTTGAGGAAATTGTTTGTTTGACTAACCAGAGATTGAAGCAGTTTCCTGGATAATTTAGGAAAAATAGACAAGTTCGCAAAAAAGTCATGTATCAGTGGAAGTCTACACACCAAACTCGTCAAAGTTCTTATCCCTGAGAAGGGAAAGAAATATGATTTGTAAAAACGTAGTTAATGGAGACATTAGATGTGTCTGCCATGTTTCATTTCCTGGAGGGACTTGGGAAGAAGAATTATGAATGTTCAAAGTTATTCTTTTGGGGTAGTGAGAATATGAGTGTTTGTTTTATTTTTCTATATACTTTTTTCCAATTTTTTAACTCTTCAGAAAAAAAAGGAAAAGGAGCCTATGAAAGAATTATTAAACATTATTAAAAATATATTTCAATAAGAAAACATATGTTCTAGGTAAAAACTAAAAGGAAATGTTTTATGGAAACATAAAAATTAGGTTACAGGACATTTTATTTCAAATAGGAGACATAGAAGACTACATTTGTCTTTTCCTCTTCCTTAAATTAACCGCCTCACTTTTTTTAAAACTCATGACACATGAGTGCACAACCATGACCAATTGCAGTGAAACATCACTTACACATGCCCATAGTGAATGCTTGCATAGGCATGCATTCACTTTATTTTTATTTTTATTTTTTTAATTTATTTATTATTATTATACTTTAAGTTGTAGGGTACAAGTGCATAACGTGCAGGTTTGTTACATATGTATACTTGTGCCATGTTGCTGTGCTGCACCCATCAACTCGTCATTTACATCAGGTATAACTCCCAATGC